>NC_089742.1:58014270-58076770 GCF_040412425.1 Macrobrachium rosenbergii
CGAAGTTTCTTCAGCCCAGTCGAGTTTTCTGTACAGCGTGTAATCTAGGCTACCGAAATAGATCTATCTTTCGGTGGTCTTGGTATAATGCTATATTTGCCGTGGCCCATGAAACTTTAACCACGGCCCGGTGGTGGCCTATCCTATATCGTTACCAGAAGCACGATTATGGCTAACTTTAACCTTAAATAAAATAAAAACTACAGAGGCTAGAGATCTGCAATTTGGTATGTATAATGATTGGAGGGTGGATGGTCAACACACCAATTTGCAGCCCTCTAGTTTCAGTAATTTTTAAGATCTAGGGGCGGACAGAATAAAGTGCTGACGGACAGACAAAGCCGGCACAATAGTTTTCTTTTACAGAAGACTAAAAATGGAAATAGAAGGAAAGCTTAAAGCTTCCCCTCTATTTCAGGGCCTTTGCTTGAGGGATTTACAATCAAATCACGTAGAAAAGGAGGTGCATTTTGTTTATGAAGTACCAGTGTAGTTTTAATGAGGTGCCCGTGAAAGCAGTGATTGAAATTCCTTGCGCAAAGGTTTCATCCTTGACCCTGCAAGCAATGGGTTAATTGGTCTAATGTAAAATGCAGTTTTTTTTTATGAGGTACCGTTATATTGCTAATAATTCGTCCGTGAAAGAGGCGATTGAGATTCTGTACGCTAGGGTTTCATCAGTGTTCCGTTTATTAGTGTATAAATATGTGACTTCTCTGATTCACTGTCTTATGCACCTGTTATGGGAAAGAGATACACGTAAAAGATGTAAGTACCTGACAGAGTTTTTCCTTAATCATCACTGAAACCAGTACGGTTTTAAATAAAAGCTGCATATTATACGGGCTCTCTCACCGAGGACATATTGGGTGGCCAAAGAGTTTTGAAAGGGCGAGGAAGTGAGTGCCATACATGCTTTATAGCTCCATATCAGAGATGGATAGAGGCGCTGAGGTCTTCCTGCGCGGAGAGACAGAAATAAAACGAAAATGAAGATAACGGAAATAGCCCCAAATTGGATGATTTCCATCATCCGCGGAGAGGCAATGGGAAAGAAACGACCCCAGATGGATGAATTTCAAAGACTGCCAAATAACCGCGCATGAGATGTTCCCGTTGCCTCCATAGAGAGCCAATTGCTAACCTCCTGAGCTTTTTATCACGTGAATCGCCTCGATCTGTGTAATGCGGCCGGCGTCGAGCCAAGTGCCCGAGAGTTTAGTGGGGCAAGATTTTTCCTCTTTACCCAACGTAAATATAATTGTGCGGCGTTTCCAACTTAGAACTTAGACACATTATATATATATATATATATATATATATATATATATATATATATATATATATATATATATATATATATATATATATATATAATTGTGCATGTTTATATTTTAATGTCAGAAGCCTATATTTGTTTAGTTCTTTAGTTACGTATAGAACTCATAAATATAACCATGAGTGCATTTAAAAAATTTTTTTACATACATTTCTCAATCCTTCATTGATGAAATTTTTAAAACTGTCGACGTTGGTGTTCACACATACCTAAACACCCACCCCCCTTGCCTTTAGACTAATATTATACAAGACAAGTAACTATTTAGGTACTGAGATCAGCCGCAGTCAAGTAACCTCTCTAGTCAAGGCTCTGTCTAAAGTGACTTATAATTACGCTTAATACAACATGGCTGGACTGCTTTACAGACCTATAAAGACAGGTATTACACAGCCAACCCAAATCTCCCCGTCATTTAGCTCCATCTTTCTCCACGTGTTGGTATGGCGCCGAACAACAGGATAATTTGGTCTGTCTGTGCAATGCTTTGGGCTTTCACGCGGTGCACTGTAGGCATGACTTTAAGGTTCTTTGCAGCGTCCCTTCTGACTCTGGCTGCAGCCCCTTTCATTCCTTTTACTGTACTTCCGTTCATATTTTCTTTCTTCCATCTTACTTTCCACCCTCTCCTAATAATTGTTTAAGCATTATTGCCAGCGCTGAATGACCTCTTAGATACCAGTGCTTGGCTTACATTTGATATTCCAGTGCAATGTACTGGTGTTGCTATGACTACCAGTGTAAGCTTACAGGACGTAAGTAGTCTCGTTCACCATCTATACATTTGGCCTTGTCATCTTGTGAAGTTCTTTTCTGTCCACAGGCTGGTAAAACTCAATCATCGAGTCTGTTTCTTGACGGTCGATGCTTGCTGGTTTCGTGTTGGTAGCTTTGAACACAGTGGGGTTGAGATAATGTATATTCAGTGGTAGCAGATATTGATTATTCGTGGAATTTCAGTTCTAAAATTGGACGCTGCGATCCGATTAAACGAGAATATGTATGTGCATGAATGCTGCATAAATATTCATAACGAAGTTCCTGTGGTCACTGCCTAGGTTTTTCACAGTATACTTTATTGAATATGTATGGTAAGATGAAAATATTCATATGGTATAATCAATTCAGTAGGGCGAACATTACGAGTCACGCCTTACTGGAAATTTTTTTTGATAAATCTCTTAGTTTCTAATCACAGAAGCGATCATTTTCTAATGCATCTGGATGAACAGTTTTCTCATGCATCTGGATGAACAGTTGATGGAGTTACCAAGAGGAAAACCACAGAAATGCTTGCCATAGTATTAGAAGCCCCCGTTCTGTTATCAGTTAAATCACGAGTGTAGGCTTAATCGTCTTTGAATATATGTATACATGCCACTGGGCAGAACTTGTTTATAAACAATGTACTGATGTACCCGGTTGTGCGAATGCGTATGACAACAATCACTGACGAGGAATAATGTAGTTTGTAAACACTTTTTTCGCGAATTTATTTTTGTTCTCGTGGTTAAGAAATCAGTTGCTGGCGAGATCTGTTGTTCACAACAATGTACGACCAATTATACAAATATACATCCGCTGAAGAAAACATAGAGAGCACAGTTTCTGGAACGCTCTCTCTCTCTCTCTCTCTCTCTCTCTCTCTCTCTCTCTCTCTCTCTCTCTCTCTCTCTCATATTCTCTTTCTTCCATCTTACTATCCACCCTCTCCTAACAATTAATTCATAGTGCAACTGCGAGGTTTTCCTCCTGTTACACCTTTCAAACCTTTTCCTGTTAATTTTCGTTTCAGCGCTGAATGGTAATAATTAGTTCCCCCAGTGCTTATGTATGCCTAAAGTCTATAAATCAATTGCTCTCTCTCTCTCTCTCTCTCTCTCTCTCTCTCTCTCTCTCTCTCTCTCTCTCTCTCTCTCTCTCTCTCTCTCTCTCTTTTACAAAAAAAAGCCCTCTTGTAGAGATAAGGACCGAATAATTTATGCCATTTGCATATCATCATCCATCTACGGTCTCGCACGATATGCAGATGACTGATTGAGCTTTAATGTATACTGTACATCTAGTGACTCTTTATCTCATTTAGAGGCTTTGTATTCTTAGGCTTCTGTATTCTGAGGCTTCTGTATTCTGAGCTTATGTTTACTCCAAAACATTTTGAGTGGGTGTTGAATATTGGAGTTGGAGGTTTCCTCTTTATCGAAGTGCTGCTTATAAATTCTTGATTAGCTACCCGAGAGAAATTTCATTTTATCACAATGGCGGGGGAAAGAAATCACAGGAGTAAGCGAGGAAATGAGTTTTGTTTGCTCTTGTCTACTGGAAATAAAGGAGTTAATGGACCAGTCTTTGTAGTCAGAGATGAATAATGGATCAAATTCTTCCAGACAAGAAGAGTTGTTGAGGAATTTTGTCTACGGAGAATGTAAGCCATGGAAATATGGTTCTTATTCCCTATGTCATAAGAGCCATGGGTATCTTGCTACAAACCTCTTCACCAGTACTGCTTTTGGTCTCGACGCCACCGTCGGATTCGCACGTCATGTTATCCAGTTAGGTAAATTTTTAAAGCCAATATTTAAAAAAAACGAATTAAGTAAATCGTCTTACTTGTCTCAAAATCCCAAAGCAGCTGGGTACTTGGAAATTTAGGACAAATGGAGAAAATCCATGTTGCTTTTTATCTTGATATCATAAAATGTGTTCGTGACCACATCTCCAGAATATATAAAGAAGTAGGTGCCTATTCTTTTTCATTACTGAATGTTTTGTGATGATATACAGTTGTGGATAAACAAAACAATATTTTTCTTTGCTGCTTTCTTTTCTAACTGAGTTATGTTTTTTGAAATTTCTATTTCATTTGAAGATTTACTTAACAGACACGCTCTCCTGGTGAAAATGGTCGCGTTATAGGGAAAAGGGAGACAAAATAACAGTGTTAAAATGAATCACAATGAAGACACTTGCATTGAAGAACTGTTTCATTAAGGTCGGTCTTGATAGTGAAACAAGGAATGGAAATTGTTTTCACTTATGTTTTAATACACAATTAATGGCGTAGTATTACTCTATATGCACAGCAGTGAGAAGGCAATTTATCGTAGTTTTCATGTTAAAAAAAATATTTACGGTAAAATATAGAAACTTGTGTCCTCGGTTTACTTCAGCTTGCTGTTTTGAAAGTTTATTTTTTGCAATATTGAATATTTAATCCTCTGCAGTAAACTAAAAACATTTTTCATTCAAATAACATCAAAATTATTACCCTAGCGTGAAAACTAACTTTACAAAGACTGACGAAAAAGAAGTGCTGTGGTCCAAGTGTTACTAAACAAAACAAAGCAAATCTATGGGTACCCATTGCATTTTATTGAGAAGGCTTATTGTTATCATAATTTATATTATTTGCACTGTATGTTTGGGACCAAGCTTAAAGACATGAAGTAATATTTGTTAATTTTTTCTTGGTGGGTTGGTGACTTATGTGAGAGGCAATTTTGGAATTTTTTTTTTCCAGTACTGTTGTTTGTTTAATATGAGAAGGACTTTGCACAGGTACTTTGTCAGTGATTTAGCTCTAAACTCTTTAGATTTCCGATTCTTTAATTGTTAGTATTTTAGAGTTGAAGTTATAATCAGTTTTTAGTTTTCTGAAAAGAAAACCATTGTGCCGGCTTTGTCTGTCCGTCCGCACTTTTTTCAGTCCGCACTTTTTCTGTCCGCCCGCAGATCTTAAAAATTACTGAGGTTAGAGGGCTGCAAATTGGTATGTTGATCATACATCCTCCAATCATCAAACATACGAAATTGCAGCCCTGTAGCCTCAGTAGTTTTTATTTTGTTTTAGTTTTTATTTTGTTTAAGGTTAAAGTTAGCCATAATCGTGCTTCTGGCAGCGATATAGGATAGGCCACCACCGGTCCGTGGTTAAAGTTTCATGGATCGCGGCTCATACAGCATTATACCAAGACCACCGAAAGATATAGCTATTTTCGGTGGCCTTGATTGTACGCTGTAGCGGCTATACAGAAAACTCGATTACACCTCAGTTTCTTCGGCGAATATTTTACTTGTTTTTATTACTTATGACGTAAGATTTGATTTCAAATTCTGCGAATCATACTTCGATTTTGAAGAGATGAAATTTCACGAACGACGATTTTACTGTAATAAAAAGTATTCTGAATCAGATTCGCATAACAGAGAATTCCGCTGTAATACAGAGCTTCCCGCGATTACGATACTTTTTTGCCCATCGTAATTTAATCCCTAATATTTACAATAATGTCACCTTCCCTTCCCGTGAGGGACGACCCCTCATGAATCTCATAAAGAGTCATTAGAGACATTTGTCTTCATCCGAAGAGGTTCTCATTTCGAAGGATACGCCTACTTGGTAGGTTCTTGATGATCATAATACCATTATTCCTTTCTCTTTTTTTTTTTTTTTTTTTTAGGACGGACTGTTTTCCGAACTTGGCTGATGCTTTTCTTATTGCCCCAATCGATATATCGTTATAATCCCATTTCTAAATTTTTTTCAGTTGAACATTTTCTTATGTAGAAAAAGTCAGTCTTCATCACAATCATCGTTACTGTCAATACCGAATAATTGTCTATTGCTTTAATGTTCATGCCTGATTTTACATTTTTAAGAATGGTACATTTTCCCACAGCTTTGTATTTTAGACGTCTTGTCAGCATCATCATCATCCAGTTCTTGTTATATCAGGCGCGCTCTCCAATTTGTATTTATATATACCATGTATATCTATTGCATAAAAATAAGAGAAGACAATATATATATATATATATATATATATATATATATATATATACAGTATATATATATATATATATATATATATATATATAAATATATATATATATATATATATATATATATATATATATATATATATATATATATATATATATATATATAATGTGCAAGTGGGGGCAAACCTCATGTTTCCAACCATTTTATGACACATCTCACAGAATTGCGAGGAGGCTATTATTTTCTTTACCCAGCGTCCCACCAGAGGGAGAGGCAAACGCGCGATAACCATTGACCTCAGGAGACTTAGGTTTATTGGGCATTTTAAAGGGGGCATATCATCATACAAGGGATTCCACAACCCTTTACTCTCTTGATGTACAATATATCTTGTGCCCCAAACCATCCACCCTTCTTAGAGCAGAAATGTCCGTGTTGTACCTCTTGTGAGAACTATAGTATATGTCCTCAATGAACAGATTGGCCTGACATATAAGGTTGTCGCTGGACTTGAGATTGAGATGATCGTCCACCATTCAGGAGTATTTTCTCTCCAAAGGGATTCACAACCCTCCAGAAAGCACTCTTTTGCCCTGGACGAGCGCGATGGAATCTCGAGCAGTTGGCACTCCACAGGACAGCAGTGTCCCGGCTGTATGATATATATATATATATATATATATATATATATATATATATATATATATATATATATATATATATATATATATTACACACTCACTCACACACACATTTAGGCGTATGCTCACATGTATATGTATTATTATCATCAAGATGAAAATATCCATGCCCCTGTGTTGTCAGATATATATATATATATATATATATATATATATATATATATATATATATATATATATATATATATTTATATATATATATGTATGTATGTATGTATGTATATATATATATGTATATATATGTATGTATATATATAAATATAAATATATATATATATATATATATATATATATATATATATATATATATATATATATATATATATATATATGCACACACACTGCACACTTTCTACACCTTGATGTTCTCTGTCAGAACCTTGGTAATTAATTTCTTCATCCCAGAAGACATTCCACCTCGAAATTCTTCCAAGTCGAAGCGAAACGACCTTATCCACGAGAGACCTTTGCTTGGGATGAGTGCTCCGGCGTAGGGGGGGGGTGTTGGGAGATTAGGTGTTTGTGGCAAGGGGGTGGTGTTGGTTGTGTTGGGGGGGGGGCGGGTACATCCCTTTCGTTTACTTCCAAAATTTATCGTCTCTTTGCTGTCGAGACTTGTTTTTCCTGTTGAATTATTCACTGTTTACCAAAGATACCTTATGGCGTTACCTACGCTGAAGAAGGAATTGGTTATTTTTTTTCAGTTACATACAATTTCTGTATAATGCGATGGGGTTAAATCAGTGTTAATGTAACTATAAATATATTCACCATTTACCTCCGTACATTTCTTTCCCCTGGTTTAAGGTAATATTTTTTATTTGAGAAAAGGATGAATCGTGATTACCGAGGTTAAAAGAACGTTTCAGTATAATGAAGTTCCGCCCCCCCCCACAGCCCCACCCTTCTCTCTCGTACTGAATAACACTTCAACGGCATTTACGAGTGTAGTAGTTGTTACTTTAGCCATCAACATAATTCCATGTCCCCCCCTCGCCCCTCTCTCTCTCTCTCTCTCTCTCTCTCTCTCTCTCTCTCTCTCTCTCTCTCTCTCTCTCTCTTTCCCCGCTTAGATATTTGTATAGTAGAAGAAGAGGAAAAGAATTAAGGACAAAATATATTTCGTTTTATATCAAAAGAACTAGTTAAGTAATTGTTATCTTAGCAGCAAAAAATCTCTGACACCATTTCACTTTCATTCTTTATACACACACGCACACACACACATATATATAATATATATACTTATATAAATGTCTATATATTTATTTATTTATTTATTTATTTATTTATCTATTTATTTATACTCATGTGTCCAGCTAATTATTGTTTTCTCATTATGATACCCGGACCCGAGATCGCGTCTCGGCCTGGCATCAGGATGCCTTCATTTATCTTCATTTGGATCTAGGCTTGGTAGTGACAAGCGTTTCCAAAATGTGAAGAAATCGAGAAGTTAAGAGGGCATTGTGGCTGATAAATCCTGCATATGTTTGTGGTGAAAAGTGACAAGTTGATAATGTATTATATATATATATATATATATATATATATATATATATATATATATATATATATATATATATATATATATTATATATACTGTATATGTAAGTTGAAAGTTAAAGTCCTCCTGGGCCTCTCTAGGCTCATAGGGCAGGCGCTGATCTCCTGTTTCTTAGGCCGACAGCAGTGGGGATATATATATTATATATATATATATATATATATATATATATATATATGTTATATTTATATATATGATACATGAAACATACGTACCGGGGTCTAAGCGATGTCAGGCAGGGCAGCCGATCGAGACCACAGGTCTACCCCAAAGCCAAATCAAAAAGTCCTTCAAAAGAAGGCATCGTGCTTACCCCATACAAAAATGGGAATAAAAGCACGTTAAAAGAAGAAGAAGAAGAAGAATATATATATATATATATATATATATATATATATATATATATATATATATAAAGGAATTTATTTGTAGCGTGTTAAATAATTTGCAAAGCAATGACAATAGCTCATAATGACTTGAAATAGTATGAAGCAACAACAGAAACGCTTCTGTCGCGGCCCTGTCGTATAGCTAAAGATATTCGTTACCCTTCCCCTAGAGCTACGAACCTATGCAATAGAATTGCTTCTACACGAGTTGCATTGATTTATGATATAGTCAAACAGCCTGTGGAAGACAGCCCGGCCATATCCCTGCCTACCTGTTTCATATTTATAACACTGGGAACGCCGGCAGAAGTTGCTTTGGGATGCTTACTTCTTCCGTTCTATTCTCGAAAGTGTGATAAGGACGCCGATAAATATTATCCACCTCCTGTAGGTGCTGTGAATCTGTACGCTGAAGTAAATGGTGAATGTCTTATTTATGTATGTTACACAATCTGTAAATCTTTATACTCAAATAATTGTTAAGTATCTGTTTGTATTATCGTCTGTGTCCCTGAAACTTTCGAGTCTGTAAATTGAGTTTGGAATTCTTATTTATTATCCTTTGAGATTTCAGAATTGAATTTTGAATTTTTACTTAATCTCCTCTTGAGATTGCAGGAATAATTATAACGCGTGTTATGGGTGTTTTTGAAGAGAGAGAGAGAGAGAGAGAGAGAGAGAGAGAGAGAGAGAGAGAGAGAGAGAGAATGTTCTTTGGTTTAGTTTAGGTCCGCTTTTGTCAGCATGGGCTCTTGTCCAAAGGTATGTTAGGTGTGGTAGGATAATACGCCTGATGTGGACCCTTGGACTCTCCAACCAACTGAGAGAAAAACAGGAATTTTACGTCAACATTGGCAATTAATCAAATTATAAGCTTTAAAAAAACTGTAATTTAATAGAAAAAATATAAAAAAAAAAACAATATAAGTGGTCAGCTCAGTAGTCTAGGAAATCTATTTTAATAATAATAATAATAATAATAATAATAATAATAATAATAATAATAATAATAATAATAATAATAATAATAATAATAATAATTCAAGACAGTCCCAGAAATTGCAGAAGTATGTTTTTCAACAGAAAAAAAGCTTTAATCACGAAAAACACATATGTAGCAAATATACAGGTAATACGGCTACCTTGGGCTATCAGCATTCCTGTCTGTACAAGCCACAGGTTATTTGTGTACAAATTAAAGTGAAGCACCTGCTTCTTCCTACTGTGCCCCCCGCCCCCTGCCAGAATTATTATGAAGCCTTTAGGGATACTGAGGCGAGCAGATCACAAGCAGAATTATTTTGATTCTTTTTCTTTCATTTTCATTTTCTCGTCAGTTTCTTGTACATTTAATAGATCGTGTATAATGGTGACTGAAAGCACTTCATGGGAACTTTCCTCATTTATGAGATCGAAAGATTCACATTTCTGAATTCTAAATTGCCTTAAGGTGGCAATATAACAAACAGTCGGTAAAAAGTGCTCTCGATTGTTATCTAGTTAGTCAGTGCTGCCAATGATTGTTATTCAAGATCCAATGCATTCAATTAAAGATAAAAAACAAATGCAGGGATTTTTAGTTTTCTGTAAAAGAAAACTATTGTGCCGGCTTTGTCTGTCCGTCCGCACTTTTTTTATGTTCGCCCTCAGATCTTAAAAACTACTGAGGCTAGAGGGGGCTGCAAATTGGTATGTTGATCATCCACCCTCCAGTCATCAGACAAAACAAATTGCAGCCCTCTAGCCTCAGTAGTTTTTATTTTATTTAAAGTTAGCCATAATCGTGCTTCTGGTAACGATATAGGATAGGCCACCACCGGGTCGTGGTTAAAGTTTCATGGGCAGCGGCTCATACAGCATTATACCGAAACCACCGAATGATAGATAATTTTCGGTGGCCTTGAATATACTCTGTAGCGGCTGTACAGAAAACTCGATTGCGCCGAAGAAACTTCGGCGCATTTTTTACTTGTTTTCATAGGCATGGATTACAGTAAGCATGACAGATTTTATTGTTTTATTATTACACCACTAAGGCAGTTGGCGGTAGCTAACGGTTTCACCAGCATTTGTGCGTTAATCTGTGTCTTGAAACTACATCTTTTGAACGGATGAAGGAGCTAGTAAAACTTGGTGAAAATATTTTTTGGTTGACCCCTTTCAAATAATTAACTTTTGGTGCATATCAGTGAAGGTTTTCTTCGCCTTCCAAACCATCCCGCTCATTATTAAATATAGGAATTTTCGTTGTCAGACTTCGTTTTCATCATGTCTACTCTGACTGGCATTGCATAGCTTGGCGGAGGTATGCTTTTATGTCATTACTGTAATTGCATCATTCAACATATAATTTGTAGTTAATTGTTGTGACTAAACTTAACGTTGGTATTGGCTAAACTAGCGTTATACCAAGCATATAACAATTGCAAACGAGAGAGAGAGAGAGAGAGAGAGAGAGAGAGAGAGAGAGAGAGAGAAAACGAAATTTGTTTTGCTTCTGAAACCGGAAGCCAAAGTTCAGGAACGTGTAGGAGCAAACTTTAAGAAGCATGGATGGAATTGTAGGTGTCCAGGTTCCAGTAATTCAGTTGTATACATCGTGGGCCTTACGTGGCCTTTGCTACCACTTCGTGTGCATTTATCTGATTGCTCTAACTTAATTGTAAGCAGGAGAGGCAAGGTCAAGGGGCAGTCTGTGTGTGTGCGTGTGTGTGCCTGAGAGAGATCCAACTCACTCTGATAGTGGGAGCGGTTGTCGAGGTTCCTTAGCTGAGTCTTAGAGCTTGCGGACTGTCTGATGTAACATTTTTCTGAATTTGATTAAGTGTTGTTTTAATGAAGTAAGTAAGTTATCTGTAATTGTTGAACAAGATGAGAAGTTCCGTTTCTGCATTAGTTAAGTCTTAGAACTTCTGAACTGTCCAAGGTAGCAGGTTTCTGTTTTCGTTGATGTGTTTGTTCTGTTGACATAAGAAAGCTATCTGCAATAGGTGAGCAAGATCAAAAGATATATTCCTGCATGCAAGATTATACAGGTGATTATACTTATATTTTAATTTCAAATAATATTTAAGGATTTATCTCCTTTCTCGGTCTTTTAGGTATTCTCAGATATTAGACTAAACTTCTCTAACCTTGTTTTCCATATAAGAACCTTTTGACCTCATTCTCAAGTCGCATGTAACCCTTGCATAAATACAATTGACCATTGGCGTTCCGTCAGCAGCATCGTACTTTATTGATATTTTTTCAGCTTCAATCATTTTTGTGAACGTATTAATCAGTTTTTCCCTTCCACCCAAAAGATTTAATTTAAAGAATGCAAGTTTGTGGGAAAAAATGAGCGAAGCGAAGTTGATCTCCGGTAAACTTAAACTTGCCCCTAGTCAAGACTTTTAGGGCAAATGTAACAAGTTGCCCAAATAATTTGGATTTACCCAGAAGATGATTTTGACAGTTTTCTTATAGTAGGTTCTTTAGAGAACTTTGACATATTCAATTCAATTTCATAGTATTTATAGTACAAAGTTCACGAAGTGATATTGAAAAAAATGAAGACAAAGTGAATGAAAATGAGAGTTAGTGTCATTTTTTAAACCAGTTAGATTCAAGTTAACATTTTTATTTAGGTACCATTAATATTTTTAATTCTGCCGGGAGAATCCATTTTTAATGGGTTGTGCAAGTTGAAGAAATGTCTTTTGTAACTTTCCTTGATTAATTTTGTGAAGCAGATTGAAGAATGTTTGCAATGAACAAAGCGGTATAGTCATTGTATGTTTACAGTATGCTTATACATAGTAGACAGACGGACGGAAAGACGGAAGAGTTTTGGATGATAAGAGAACGATTGATAGTAAGAATGACATACCAGAAAACGGAATAAGCGGAGGAAAAGTTGATCTTTTTCACATAGATAGTGACAGTACTTTCTGTAAATGTGTAGTTAACTTGAATGTAAAGCGGTTTTTGTTATTTTGCTAATGCACACACACAAACGCGCACACACATATAATCTCTCTCTCTCTCCCCCTCTCTCTCTCTCTCTCTCTCTCTCTCTCTCTCTCTCTCTCTCTCTCTCTCTCTCTCTCTCTCTCTGAAAACTGGCTATCTAAAGACACCACGAATTAGGGCCTCAGGGGCTTGTGCTGAATTTAGTTAGAATTTCATAGTCGAAAAATTAATCGTATGTTCTACTTCGAAGATTCTCAGGTTTCTTTATTGGTTGCTCAGAATCCGGAGGTCCACACCTGCCCTCCTCCTCCTCCTCCTAGTCACGCCCTACGACACATACCCTCGTGCAAATCCCTTGTTGGCATATAACCCGGCTTCATTTAAAACCAAACAAAACCAACTTCCCGGCATGACGTTTTGTCACTGTGGTCATGATATGACATTGAAATGTTCTGATTTGTGAGAATTTTTTTTTCTATCACTTCTCTTTCAAACTGACATTTAATAGGCCTTTTGATTGACCTAGATTCGCCGTGGAGCGTTTTTCAATGAATTTCAAATGATTTCCGTCTTTTATTTTGCTTCAAACTCTATGATTGTCTATTGTTTTTGCGTGAAATATTATTTTTGTCAACAATTATAATTTGAGGGACGTAACTGACTCTTGTCCAATAGTTTTCATTCATTGACCTTTAATTTCATTCAAGTTCTGCTTGTTGGTAAAGAATATTTTTTGCTTTTCTCGTTCTTGTTTTTTTTTATTTTCATTTCGTTTTTTATTGTTTTATAGACAATTAATGAAAAAATGGCTCAAAATTATTACAATCGCTAATTCAGTTATTTCGTGCAATCGTAATGTTGACACCGTTCCATAAAACTCTTGAGTAACTCTTGATATTTTTTATCTTATTAAAAGAACATAAACTCTGGAAGACCAACTAACAAAAGAAACGAGAACAGAGAAAGGAAAATGAAGTATAACCTTTGCCGACAAGGAAAGAGAGAGAGAGAAAAAAAACCATAAACCATTTACAGTGGCTTTGTTACCCACGTCGGAACGACATGATAATCACGCCTTGTCCAGTGAATGATTCCCCCGTTTTTCCCATCGCAAGAACCTTCTCATTATTTTCAGTTGCAGTTTTCGTGTAATGGAGGTTTACGTGGTAAAGATATGCAAATCATTTCTGGACGTGTTGTTGTGTGGTGGGCGTCCCTACGATCTTTGTGCAGAATTTCCCCGGAAATGGTGTGTGGTTTAAAAAAAAAAAAAAAAAAAAAAAAAAAAAAATATATATATATATATATATATATATATATATATGTATATATATATATATATATATATATATATATATATATATATATATATATATATTAAGACCTGTAAATTCTGTGGTTTCAGATTCGTGGATCTGGCTATTTTGTAGTTTTGTCGTAAGTGATTAAAGAAAAATTAATGTTTTTGAGTTTGATAGCTATGTCTGAAACCGGCAGACGACAGGGAACTTGAGTACACTAAAAGCAAATAAAATGTAGGAAAATTTTTAGTATGTCCTAAATACATGATTTATGTGTACATATTATTATTAAAATTTACACTGATCCACCTAAAAACATGATTCATGTGTACAAATTACTATTAAAATTTACACTGATCCACTATAAAAAGTTGGAATTTTTAAAAAGTTAAATTCATAAATCATAGGAGACGACGTGTGGTGTCATGTAAAATTTAAACCAAATGCAAGAAGTAGTGAGTCATATGTGCATAAGGCGTTCTGTATTTTATCCTGTAATATGGCTAATTTATCATTTACCTCTAAAAATTTTTTAAATTTTCCTATGCCATTTCCACGAGATTAACAGTATTGCCGAAATAATTGTAAAACTTCTTTAATAGGCTCAATTATCTAGGAATTTATGTGATCCATGGTTGTTGATAATAAAATACAACGGTAGCTTACAATTCTCTCTCTCTCTCTCTCTCTCTCTCTCTCTCTCTCTCTCTCTCTCTCTCTCTCATTATTAGCGTTATTTTAATTCTATTTAAAGACCAGAGTCCTTGATTAAACTGTCCAAAACTTGTCGCAGTCGACATAAATGTATGCAATCCTACTACAAATCCTTTATGTTCTCTTACCATGCAATCTCTAGACTTATCTCTTTGTATTAACGTCCATTTCTAATACACTATTTTCCTTTTATATTATTGAATATGATAGTTGACCACTTTTACCATAAGGAACTGACATCTGTAAAAAAAAAAAAAGGAGAAAACAGGACCAAACGAACACTTGTTAGTTTGTGTTCAGATCTGTAAAGATTAAGCAGCCATTACAAAAATCTGGATCTTTCCTAGATAGTGACCCTCAAGGGTTTTAACCCGGTATGTATCCACCTTTGCGCTGTGTTTAGTACAAGCCCGTTGGGGATTATCGTAAAAACACAAACTAAAGACTGTAAATATCATAAAGATAATCTTCTTCTTCGTTTGAACGTGCTTTTTTCCCAATTTTATATGGGGTAAGCACGATGCCTTCTTTTGAAGGACTTTGATTTGACGGTGGGGTAGACCGTAGCCTCGATCGGCTGCCCTGCCTGACATCGCTTAGACACCGTTAACGAATGTGTACATGTATTGTACCAAATCCCCAGCTCCCTTTCTCCCAGCAGCGAGGAGAACTGGGCGGTTAGGTTGACAGTTCGAGACGTGTGAGGTGCCTGTTATGTTTTTAGAAGATGTTGGAGTGGCTTTGTATATGTGTGTATTAGTCTGTAACACCCATTTGCTTTCAGCAAACCTATCCGTTGATTACATACGTAATCCCGGGTGTCTACACGGATAGCAAAGTGTCCGCCTTCTCTGACCGCTCGGCTGTAGGGATTAAACCCTCGCCACAGACCTCTATGAAGTCTGAGGTTGCTGCTCTACCAACCGAGCCATCGAAGCTCCTAAATATCATAAAGATAATGACCCCCAAGAAATATTACTCCTAATTAACGACCCCGAATCACTTCCCAGGAAAGATCCAAAAATTTAACTGAATTTTCATATGCTTATGAGGATGGGACTATGGGAGTTTTTATACAATGTTTCAACCATATTTTAGATTTGTTATTGGTTACGGTAGTTACATATAACTAAAGTAATCATAAACGTTTAGAGTTCAGTTTAACAGCCTCATATCAACGTAACCAGCAGTTGCCTCTCAGTCTAGCCTAACCTAATCTTTGGGGTGGTCAAATTTTTCCGTTCTTTAAGACCAAAAATTAGTAATTGTACTTCGAATTCGTAGGGGTTGGCATCCCTTTTTCTTACGATTATGGAGGGACGACGGCACATATACGTAAAATATATGCTACGAAGGTGAGGATGGGTTTATTCCCTATATAACAGTTTGTCTGAATTCCTTGGGAGTAGTGGAAATATATTTATGACCTTCTTTATAGCCAAGTGGTCAAGGGTGATTCACCCCAACATATGGTGCCTGTGTTTCTTCATTTGTTTCTTCACGTGGTTTCAAGTCTTGCAGTAATTGGCATACCCAGGGAGTGTGAGGAAATCGAGAATTGTATATATGTATATTTATATATATATATATATATATATATATATATATATATATATATATATATATATATATATATATATATATTATATATATATATATATATATATATATATATATATATATATATGTAAATGATTATAAAGATATAGCTACACATTGACTGGTATAACTGACATGATCCTCAGTATTTGTTTCAAAGAAGAGAGATAATAAGGATAAATGAAAAGATTGCATTTTTCAGGATGGCGTGAAGCTAATTTTACCAGGGCAGCACCTCATGGTTGGCGTGTGAGGTCGAAAGTTTTATGGCCAGGAAGGTAATATTTCCATTACTATTATTTGCTTTAGAGAGAGAGAGAGAGAGAGAGAGAGAGAGAGAGAGAGAGAGAGAGAGAGAGAGAGAGAGAGAGAGAGAGAGGATATTTTATCTAGGTGAATATTAGATTTTGCGTATCATTTTTAAGCCTTTGCAAGATCTATAAATTAAAGTAATTTTAGAAATGTGTAAAATACAGTAATTGCCGGATGAAATCATTCTAGAGAGAGAGAGAGAGAGAATAATGAATATTTGATCTAGATGAATACTGGATTTTGCGTAGAGAGAGAGAGAGAGAGAGAGAGAGAGAGAGAGAGAGAGAGAGAGAGAGAGAGAGAGAGGGAGATAGAGAGAGAGAGAGAGAATGTTTGTGTAGATGAATACTGGTTTCGCATATTATTTATTTTAGCGTTAGCATGACCTCTAAAATAAAGTCTTTTAAAAATGTGTAAAACGCAGTAATTGCAGGATGAAAAAATGCTTGAGAGAAAGAGAGAGAGAGAGAGAGAGAGAGAGAGAGAGAGAGAGAGAGAGAGAGAGAGAGAGAGAGAGAGAGAAAAAAATAGTGAATATTTTATCGAGATGAATTTTAGATTTCGCGTTTTTTTTTGTTTGCATGACCCGTAAAATAAAGTCATTATAAAAATGTGTAAACGCAGTAATTGCAGGGTGGAAAGAAAGGGACCGTGGAGTAATGCTATATATCAGACGATGCGGGGATGTGTGTTCTGCTTTACTGGTGAATTTTAGATGAGCTCCGCGAAATTCTGGCCGTGAATTTACGTCGGGTGAATTGATTTTGAATTATAGATGTCGAATTTTGGTGCCAAGTGAAATTTGCATATAGTGGTTATACTAGCGCCCGAGTAACCGTTGGATACTTTGTATTGTATTGCGTGTGTGTGTAAATTATTATGTGTTAGTTTTGGCCCTGTTCTAAGGAAATTGTGTATAAATTTATAGCTCAAGTGCTTTCCGAATTATATGGGATTTTTTCTGAAAATTGTAAATGCTATTTGTTTCTTAATTTGTTAACTTGCTATACCAAAAATATCTGTCGAATTGAGTGCAATTTTGCAATGAAGTAGGTTCGACACTAGTATAAATGCTAATAAACATTTAGGTTGATGAAATATTTTCATAGAGAAAATAAACCATTCGTAACTATACCTACCACTGTATCAGTCAAATAAATTATGAATTATTACCATAAAAAAAATAATTGGATTATTCGTCTCGTTCGCTCTACCTGCACGCAGACCGAAAACTGTTATTCCATTTGAAAACACGAAGCAGTCAGGGAAATTGAGTTAGTGGAACTCTTGAAATAAATATCTAGTAATATTTGATTAAAGGAGCTGCGTCGGCCTGTCTTCGTGTTCAATTCAATTTTTGCTCGACTATACAGAAAGCTGAGATTGGATAGCATAAAGAAATAAATAATAATTAATGGAGAGAAAGAGAGAGTGGGGGAGGGCTGGGGGTTCAAATGGAGAGAGAGAGAGAGATTAGGAAAGTGAGTGGAGAAAGGTAGAAGATCAGAAGGAGAGTAAATGAGAAAAAGACAGAGTGACATGCCGATAGAGCAAAAGTTGGACAGAGAGAGAGAGAGAGAGAGAGAGAGAGAGAGAGAGAGAGAGAGAGAGAGAGAGAGAGAGAGAGAAATAAGACTAAAGCGCTAAGCCTGAGTACACCTACCATATAATATCGCAAATAAAGAATTGACCCAAGTAAAACCTCTCAAGATAACGATTGCCACGTAAATTTTAATGCAAAAAACATTTTCTCTTGAATTTCTATCACTTGAAGTGAAGGAAATTTTTTTTTTTACCACGTGAAGAGTTGTTAGTAAAAATGTAATCTTATACTCTTTTATGCATGTGTTGATGTTATATATCCACACACACACACATATATATATGTGTATATATATATAAATGTGTATATATATATATATATATATATACAGTATATGTATATATATAAATATATATATATATATATATATATATATATATATATATATATATATATATATATATTTCATGTTTCATGCAAGAAAGATCAAATATGAAGAGTAAGTCTTGTTGTGTTCTATATATATATATATATATATATATATATATATATATATATATATATATATATATATATATATATATATATATATATACATATATATAAATATATATATAAATATATATATAGATATACACATATATATATATATATGTATAAATGTACATATATATATATATTATATATATATATATATTTATATATATATATAATATATATATATATATATATATATATGTATATATATATATATATATATATATATATATATATATATATATATATATATATATATATACATATACATATACAGGAGACACAGCAAGACATACTCTTCATGTCTGTGTCTTTCTTGCATGAAATATAATCAGTAACAGTTGAAAAAGTAAAAAAAAAAAAAAGAAAAAGAAAATTATTGCTTCAGTGCCAGAGGTCGTTTCTGGTTATCTATAATAGGAAAAGTGCATATCCTGGTATTTGGTTTGGCTTAATGGTTTCCTGAATACTTCATTGTATTTTTTTTTTTATTATTTCATCTTCACTCTTTTGGGGCTTTGACCTCTGCCTTGAGGTTTATTTTCATACATTTATCTTCTTTCATTATAAACATTGTGTTTATGATTGTCCGTGAGAGAGAGAAGAGAATTTTCGTTCTGGATAGTAAGATAACTTACCGATTAGAATGTTCGTTTATATATATATATATATATATATATATATATATATATATATATATATATATATATATATATATATATATATATGTATGTATGTATGTATGTATGTATGTATGTATGTATGTATATATATATATATATATATATATATATATATGTATATATATGTATGAATTTTTTTCACATTACCTTGACGTATATGTTTGGGGATTTAAACGAAGAGCCTTGAGGTGGTAAATGATAGTCATGAAGTAGGCTGTAGTTAACGAATACTGGAAGGAAGCTTTTTGTTTATCCTGCTAATTCCACTCGGAAAATACAAAGAGCATTTCCCCTATAAAATTTCCAATTAATGGCACTAAACATATATATAGAGATTGACTTTATGCATGAAACACTTATTATTATTATTATTATTATTATTATTATTATTATTATTATTATTATTATTATTATTATTATTATTATTCAGGTGGTGTAACGTATGCATATGGAAGGGATCCCACTCACTTATTAAAAAAGAAAAAAATTTAATGAATTGACAAATAGATAAAAATGTATTGAAATTCACGGAGAATAGTACTATTAGCGTAGCAATGCATTGCACCTTCGCTTGAACTTTTTAAGTTCCAATTGCACGACAATCTCCGGGAGGCTGTTCCACAGTTCCAACGGTGTGAGGAATAAAGGACCTCTGGAACTGAGAAGTTCGGCAGCGAGGTACATGTACAGCGAATCCGACAGGCTTATATATCCAGGTACCATCAACGGGTACTAGATAGACTATAATTCCGTAGGGTATAGGTAGTGAGTCTGTACAGACGCTTTGACTTACGCTTATGAGTTTTACAAAAGTTTAATTTGGACTGTTTATGGAGAAAGTTCAAGCAAGTTTGCCAGCCGAGAGACGAAGCCCCCTGCTTAGAGCATTCCTTGGCTTTTAGCCATTTAACTCGTAACTCTTGACGATGCATGCGGAGTTTATTGCGAACCTCATAACTGGATGCTTGGGCCCAGGATGTGTATCGTGAGATTCTGCCTTTTCATTGTTAAAAGACTTAAACGCCGTAACTACATAAAGTGCAGTAATTATTCTTTTGAAGGCTTATGAAGGTATAACTTTCTTTCGAATAGCCTACTGTATGATTATTTTAATTTCATTTAAAATACCTGGTAGTGCATCGGTCAACTATAAGGTTGGTTATGATATACAGAAATACTGCTCATGAATGCCAGTCACACTAACATTTTACCTAAATCTAAATAGCATTAAGGAGTCAGGACATTATCTGAAGTGTTGATAGAGCAATATAAAGGAAAATAATTTCACAACAAATCTAACCCCGCGTGATAAACCGGGAATGAAGAATCTGTTGGTGAAAAGTCTGTTATTGACTCGGCGGTCTTGTGATTCTCCGCCTTCACCGTAATTCACGTCTCGGAGAAGTCAGGAATTAGTAGCTTTGTGGCGTGGCGATTGTCGATAAGCCTAAGTCGTTAGCAAAATATATGTCCTCGCTCCTTTCTGAGTATTGTGAGGGCTCCCGCCATCCGGGTGCTAAGTTACGGCAAAGTAGGTGACATATTTATCTCCTTTTTTAACAGATGGGCCGACTTTGTTTGGGATTTCGACGCGGACCCCAGCTGGTAGAGAATTTTCAGTTTCGGGGATACGTTTAGTGACGAAGAAAGTTTTGTCGTTTATTTGATGTTAGTATTTCCAGTCGTCGGCTGTTTTGTGTATAGGCAGAATTGGAAATTATAAAATCATTTATGAATAATTTTGTTTACATTTTTATAAGAGTGCATATGTGTGTGTATATATATATATATATATATATATATATATATATATATATATATATATATATATATATATATATTTAGTTGCATATATACATAGTTAAATTTGTACACAAGTATACGGATTCTTAACTGTGGTAAATGCTTAGTGTTGTCTTTGTATAAGCATGTATACATTTCAAAACAAATATGCATTATAGTGTTACCACAGACACACAAACGCCCACATACATATGTATATATATACAAACACACAAATACACACACACACATACATATATGTGTGTGTGTGTGTGTGCCGTGTAACATGCTGTTGACAAAGGATCTGTTAGTTTTGTTAAATTGATCTTTCTTCTCTCTTCTTTGTGGTAATGTAACCTTCGTGCAGTTTGTGAAGTTATAAATCTATGAAAACTTCCTGATACCGCGTGTAGATTTTTAGTTTTCTGTAAAAGAAAGCTATTGTGCCGGCTTTGTCTGCCCGTCTGCACTTTACTTTGTCCGCCCTCAGATCTTGAAAACTACTGAGGCTAGAGGGCTGCAAATTGGTATGTTGATCATCCACCCTCCAATCATCAAACATACCAAATTGCAGCCCTCTAGCCTCTATAGGATTTTATTTAAGGTTAAAGGTAGCCACAATCGTGCCTCTGGCAACGCTATAGGATAGGCCACCACCGGTCCGTGTTTAAAATTCCATGGGCCGCGGCTTATACAGCATTATACCAAGACCACCGAAAGAAAGATATATTTTCCGTGGCCTTGATTATAAGCTGTACAGAAAACTCGACTGCGTCGAAGAAACTTCGGCGCATTTTTTTTACTCATTTTCTCTGTTTTTTCCTCAAATGAGGGCAGCAGCGGCCTTTCATTAAGCTTCCTTTCTCGGGTGATACTGTACTTAAGAAATGGCTCGTATCTTTGGCAGTGTTATGCTCTCCCCTTCCTCGACGATATTTTAATTGTGATTCTCTCTCTCTTCTCTCTCTCTCTCTCTCTCTCTCTCTCTCTCTCTCTCGTAACAGATAACCCACACTGAGTTGTTAGATAATTCTGACTTCTTCCCATTCCCTCGGGTAAAAGACAGCTCACTGAGACGCCAGATAATTTTCTCTCTTTGTTAGTTTAGTTGCTACAATAACGAATCCAGTAATTCCAGTTGCACAAGTGATTAGTCGATTGTTGAGGATTGCCGCTGTGGAGAGAGAGAGAGAGAGAGAGAGAGAGAGAGAGAGAGAGAAACAAAAGATGTGAGTGTGATCAGTTTTGTCAAAATGTATGCCATCATATAATTGAAGACGGGAGGGTGATACCATTCATAAGATATTCCCCAATATCTTTTCCTCCACTGTCGATAAATAAGTCAGCGTTGCCAATTCTCTCTCTCTCTCTCTCTCTCTCTCTCTCTCTCTCTCTCTCTCTCTCTCTCTCTCTCTGGTAACAAATATTCCCATGCAAGACAAGATAATACTTTCTCTCTCTCTCTCTCTCTCAGTGGTAACAAATAATCCCATGCAAGATACTCTCTCTCTCTCTCTCTCTCTCTCTCTCTCTCTCTCTCTCTCTCTCTGTTTGTTTAGCATTTTCTTTGTAGTTTACGTCGACCAAACGGGGAACAGAGGAAGCGACAACATTTTTCAAGGGATAAATATGCCATTTGACCATTTGCATATTCGGCTAACCAAGCGCTGAAAGACCATTTAGCCATTCGGAAGAAGCCCAAAAGTGACAAGAAGCAGATTTTTAGGGAAAGAGTCGGTTAAGAAAGGAAAGGAGAGAAGCTGAAAATAAGATAACAGCCTTTGTTTGTAGTGAAATTTTATCTGAATGAAATGAGATGGTGATTTGAGAATGGACTCTATAGGCCTAATGAAAAAAAAAGGATGTTGATTTATGGCCTTTGTTTACTGTCCGGAATTTTCGTGTAATTGATATGTCTGTCCTTGTTCGTCTGTCTCTTTCCGGCCCTCTGTCTGTCTGTCCGTCGTTGAAGATGATAAGGCTCAGTTTTTCTTAAGAACTTTAAATTTTAATATCTGCTTATACATACTTCAGATTTCTTATATAATACCTATGGACTTCTGGAACGCTAAATTTTTGTACTGTGGTTAAGTATACCTTAGTTTTACCAGACCACTGAGCTGATTAACAGCTACCAAGAGCAAACCCTGTAGGGGGTTACAGTCGTCAGTCCACCTCGCGTGGCACACTGTAGGCGTTACGTAAGGTTCTTTGCAGTGTCCCTTTGTCCCCAAGCTGCAACCCTTTTTATTCCTTTTACTGTACCTCCGTTCATAGTCTCTTTCTTCCATCTTACTTTCCACTCTCTCCTAACAATTGACTTGTAGTGCAACTGCGAGGTTTTCCTCCTGTTACGCCTTTCAGTCCTTATAACTGTCAATATCCGTTTCAGCGCTGAATGACCTCATAGGTGCCAGTGCTTGGCCTAGAAATTAATTTCTCGCTATACTGTGGTTCGGATTCCACAATAAGCTGTAGGTCCCGTTGCTAAGTAACCAATTGGTTCTTAGCCATGTAAAATAAATCTAATCCTTCGGGCCAGCCCTAGGAGAGCTGTTAATCAGCTCAGTGGTCTGGTAAAACTAAGGTATACTTACTTTACTTTGGCCTAAATTCTATATTTTATTTACCAAGAGTCAAGACGTTCCTGAAAGGGTCAGAAAACTTTAACCTTGACTATAACTTTGGGATCATAAGACATAGAAGCTTGGCACTTGGCATACGTACCCCACGAATGAAGCCGACCGGCAGAGTGCAGTCAAGGTCATTCTTATAAGTTCAAAGGTCATGTAAGAAAACAGTGTCAGTTAAGTAGATGAATTGGAATCATTAGGAACCCCCTCGTGTTACAAGCTTGATAGCCGAGTAAAACTACAGTATATTTATATATACATACATATGCATATGTTATACAGTATATATATATATATATGTGTGTGTGTGTGTGTGTATGTAGCTTTATTCATTCAGGCGTGAGATGTAGGTTTCACTTGCTTCTGCAAGTTTCCATTTTTTTCAGGTAATTCTGAGCACTAAATGATCTCTCTCTCTCTCTAATTCTTAACACTAAATTATCTCTCTCTCTCTCTCTCTCTCTCTCTCTCTCTCTCTCTCTCTCTCTCTGAGGTGCACAATGAGGGTTGAAATCTTGGAAAATGGGAGCACTGCCACCCTGTATCATTCTGTACCTCTTGGTAACCACCGGACGAATGTAACTACCGGAAGCTATCAAGTTGCCGAAAAAAATACCCGCCTTAAGGAGGCTGTTATCCTGACAGTGCGGCCTTAAGTCAACTGTAACTTCCAGCAGTGAGGAGAGCAAGCTCTAACGAAGCTCCTCTAATGGGGAGCAACTTGTTTCCTCTCTTCTCCGAGATAACCTCCTGCCGTGAAGTGGATGTGGGTCGGCTGAGGAAGATCATGAGTTTCCGACTGACATAATTTTGCTCGATTCATCCCGAGTCGAGGACGGATCGAAGCGTTTGCCTTTATTTCTCTCTTTCTATTATGTTGTGCGTTATCTGGGTCAGCATTTAACTTTCATGGTTTGATGTGAATGTGTTTCAGTGGTTGTGATTCATTTTGTTTTGTTTTCTGAGTCCGTATCCTTTGCAAGTCATGATATTTACACTTGTATGACACGCATTGATACCATGAGCATGCGCAGTTTGATCTAGTCATAAAATTACACGACCGCAAAATCTCAAGCATTAAAAAGGAAGTATATAAGTATACCCGAGCTTACTCGCATTCTGATTGTACTATAAGAGTACAAACGCAAAGTAGATTATTCTTCGCAGATATATATATATATATATATATATATATATATATATATATATATATATATATATATATACATATATATATTTATATATATATATATATATATATATATATATAGATAGATAGATATAATACATATTTAGCTATATATATAATGTATATATTTATATAATATATATATGTATAATATATATAGATATGAAATGTGTATATGTAAAGTTATATATATAAATATTTATATATATTTAATTTGTTTATATAATAAATATTTATATACATTATATAATTTATATGTATGTATATAAAATTTTTATCTATATGTTTATATATATATGTATATATATACAGTATATATATATATAATATATATATATATATATATATATATATATATATATATATATATATATATATATATATATACATTACAAAATTTGTATGTTCACTCCGGTAAACTTTTTGTTTAAGGTCGGTTCTGGTTTTCCGCACCAAAAAGTTCATCGGAATGAACAGAAAAATCATGTCTGTTCATTTCGGGAGTTTGGCAGCCAAGGTGAGGAAGTTCCGCGTGAGATCTGGGATATATTTTATTAATATCAAGGTGGACGGCGATGGGTTCTGACTGCCTGGGTATTCCAAAGACCTGTAATGTGGAAAAGAAATGTTCCACGCAAACAGCAATACTGTAGTCAAATTACTGATGATTTCTTCAGTGTTGAAGCATGCAAGCATTTAAATGCAACCCCGATATATAAATACAATAATACATTAATATATGTCTCTGTATAAATGTCATAAGCCGAGAATATCAATGTCTACTGATCATTTCTAAGATATCTTCCCCATGTGCTGAACCTTATCCAAACAATATCTTTTGGAAATAATACTTTGCGAGTAATTAATTCAACATAGGCATACTTTAATTCGATAGGAACATTACGTTAACAACAATCCCTTTCAACATTTAAACACTGGCTTTAATTATATATAAATATATTTCCTTCAGGAATATAAATTTGCATTCAGTAAGTAAAGTAATTAAGTTTCAGGTTGCCATAGAGCATTAAGTTCCAAAGATCACGTACGCCAAGGAGGACAATGTTGTCCTGCTTATAGATTTTACTCTCTCTCTCTCTCTCTCTCTCTCTCACATATATAAATATATGTGTGTGTTTTTGTGTGTAAATAAATATATATATATATATATATATATATATATATATATATATATAGATATAGATATAGATATAGATATAGATATAGATATAGATATATATATATATATATATATATATATATATATATATATATATATTGTATTAACTCAATGACTGCCTCATGCATGGATACCCGCGCGCGCTCACGCCCATTCAGAAATTATCTACAAGCCCTGGAAGTAGAGCTGATCGATCATTCCTTGTGTAATGACTGGGAGACGTATCTCTCTCCGGCAGAGCAAACTGGCATGCGAAAAGCGGCAGCTGTCGCCGATGTCCTTTTGATACGCCATTCCATTCCGACATTTTCGTCAGAGGATAGTCTTACGACATCTGATCCGGACGAAGAGAAAAAAAGACCCCAGGCCCCCCGGATGATTGACGAGGGAATTGCTCAGGGGAAGGAGGCTGGGGGGATATGGGGAAGAAGGGAGGTGGTTTGGGGATGGGAAGATGAAGAAAACGGGAAGAAAGGACTGAGAAGAAAAAGGAAATAGAAGGAAGGACTGGCAAGAAAAAGAAGACAGAAGGAAAGACGGGAAAGAAAATGGAAACAGAAGGAATGATTGGGAAGACAAAGAAAACGGGAGAAAGGACCGAGAAGAAAAAGAAAACAGAAGAAAGGACTGGGAAGAAAAAGAAGACAGAAGGAAAGACTGGAAACATAAAGGAAACAGAAGGAAGGATTGGAAAGACAAAGAAAACGGAAGAAAGGACTGGGAAGAAAAAGAAAACAGAAAGAAGGATTGGGAAGAAAAGGAAGACAGAAGGAAAGACTAGAAAGAAAAAGAAAGCAGAAGGAAGGATTGGCAAGAAAAAGAAGACAGAGGGAAAGACTGGAAAGAAAAAGAAAACAGAAGGAAGGACTGGGAAGACAGAGAAAACGGAAGAAAGGACTGGGAAGACAAAGAGAATGAAAAATAGGACTTGGGAAGAAAAAATCAAAGGAAGGACTGGTAAGATAAAGAAAATGGAAGCAAGGGTTGGGAAAAAGAAGGAAACGGAAGGAAGGATTTGGATGAGAAAAAACTGAAGGAAGGAATGAGGTGAGAATAAAAACTGAAAGAAGGAATAGGATGAGAAAAAACTGAAGGAAGGAATGAGGTGAGAATAAAAGCTGAAAGAAGGAATAGGATGAGAAAAAACTGAATGAAGGAATGAGATGAGAATAAAAACTGAAAGAAGGAATGAGATGAGAAAAAACTGAAGGAAGGAATGAGATGAGAAAAAACTGAAGGAAGGAATGAGATGAGAATAAAAACTGAAAGAAGGAATGAGATGAGAAAAAACTGAAGGAAGGAATGAGATGAGAATAAAAACTGAAAGAAGGAATGAGATGAGAAAACTGAAGGAAGGAATGAGATGAGAAAAAACTGAAGGAAGGAATGAGATGAGAAAAACTGAAGGAAGGAATGAGATGAGAATAAAAACTGAAAGAAGGAATGAGATGAGAAAAAACTGAAGGAAGGAATGAGATGAGAAAAACTGAAGGAAAGAATGAGATGAGAAAAAACTGAAGGAAGGAATGAGATGAGAAAAACTGAAGGAAGGAATGAGATGAGAATAAAACTGAAAGAAGGAATGAGATGAGAAAAAACTGAAGGAAGGAATGAGATGAGAAAAAACTGAAGGAAGGAATGAGGTGAGAAAAAACTGAAGGAAGGAATGAGATGAGAAAAAACTGAAGGAAGGAATGAGATGAGAATAAAAACTGAAAGAAGGAATGAGATGAGAAAAAACTGAAGGAAGGAATGAGATGAGAAAAAACTGAAGGAAGGAATGAGATGAGAAAAACTGAAGGAAGGAATGAGATGAGAATAAAAACTGAAAGAAGGAATGAGATGAGAAAAACTGAAGGAAGGAATGAGATGAGAAAAAACTGAAGGAAGGAATGAGATGAGAAAAAAACTGAAGGAAGGAATGAGATGAGAAAACTGAAGGAAGGAATGAGATGAGAAAAACTGAAGGAAGGAATGAGATGAGAAAACTGAAGGAAGGAATGAGATGAGAAAAAACTGAAGGAAGGAATGAGATGAGAAAACTGAAGGAAGGAATGAGATGAGAAAAAACTGAAGGAAGGAATGAGATGAGAAAAACTGAAGGAAGGAATGAGATGAGAATAAAAACTGAAAGAAGAATGAGATGAGAAAAAACTGAAGGAAGGAATGAGATGAGAAAAACTGAAGGAAGGAATGAGATGAGAAAAAACTGAAGGAAGGAATGAGATGAAAAAACTGAAGGAAGGAATGAGATGAGAAAAAACTGAAGGAAGGAATGAGATGAGAAAAAACTGAAGGAAGGAATGAGATGAGAATAAAAACTGAAAGAAGGAATGAGATGAGAAAAAACTGAAGGAAGGAATGAGATGAGAAAAAACTGAAGGAAGGAATGAGATGAGAAAAAACTGAAGGAAGGAATGAGATGAGAAAAAACTGAAAGAAGGAATGAGATGAGAAAAAACTGAAGGAAGGAATGAGATGAGAAAAAACTGAAGGAAGGAATGAGATGAGAAAAAACTGAAGGAAGGAATGAGATGAGAATAAAAACTGAAAGAAGGAATGAGATGAGAAAAACTGAAAGAAGGAATGAGATGAAAAAAACTGAAGGAAGGAATGAGATGAGAAAAAACTGAAGGAAGGGAATGAGATGAGAAAAAACTGAAGGAAGGAATGAGATGAGAATAAAAACTGACTGAAGGAAGGAATGAGATGAGAAAAAACTGAAGGAAGGAATGAGATGAGAAAAAACTGAAGGAAGGAATGAGATGAGAAAAAACTGAAGGAAGGAATGAGATGAGAAAAAACTGAAGGAAGGAATGAGATGAGAAAAAACTGAAGGAAGGATAGGGAAAGTTAGAAAGTGTCTGGGTTGTAAATAGTGAATGTTTAGGTTTACGTAAGTTAAGACACTCCTCTCCCTGTCTTCAAGAGGAGGTGGTGTCCAAGAGCGGCTGAGTTGAAAAGGTCACTTGACGATGCTGTGAACAATATAATGAAAATTCTTCAAGGTTACCTCACTTGGAATTTCGGATGTATTTTTTTTTTTAATAGTTTTCCTTTTGGTTATATCTGCGTGTGCTGGCATGTATATATCCTTATAGTAATATTTTTTACGTGCTGATGAAAAGCAAGAGCCCGTGCCAGCACAAGGTTGGCTTAATCTTGAGTTAGATAGTGATATTTTGTCAGGTTTATTTCTTTGGTATGGAAACGTACGTTAGCATGTAATAGCAGTGATGAATGTTCTCAGTTCTACCATTTCTTGTCATTTCTTTTGTTTCGGCTCAGCGCTGTATTCCATATAACTAGCGTCTATCTGCATTCATCACACCTTACTCTTGCTGAATCAGCAATCATTATTTATCACATTATGATGTCCTCGGGCATCCAGATAAGTTCTTCTTTTGTCGTCTCTTTCACGTAAAGTTAGCTATTAGTATATCACTCCTTTTTAGTCTTCTGAAAAGAAAACTATTGTGCCGGCTTTGTTTGTCCGTCCGCACTTTTTCTGTCTTCCCTCAGATCTTAAAAGCTACTGAGGTTAGAGGGCTGCAGATTGGTATGTTGATCATCCGCCCTCCAGTCAGCAAACTTACCAGTTTGCAGCCCTGTAGCCTCAGTAGTTTTTATTTTATTTAAGGTTAAAGTTAGCCATAATCGTGCATCTGGCAACGATATAGGACAGGCGACCACCGGTCCTTGGTTAAAGTTTCATGGGACGCGGCTCATACAGCATTATACTGAGACTACCGAAAGATAGATCTGTTTTCGGTGGCCTTGATTATACGATGTACAAAAAACTCGATTGCGCCGAAGAAATTTTTTTCGTTGTATTCATCCGTTATGATATCGTGTGGGTTTGTGTAGTGTATACGTTGCTGGAGGGAATTCTGAAGTCTTATCCTCTAACTTCTGCGAACCAATATCTGATAAAGAATACTAAACTAGGAATTGAGAATCCTAAGAACAGCCAATTCAAGCCATGGCAGCCTACATAGATAATTAAGGTTATTAGCGAAGGCAGGTCACATCAGGTCCCCGAAGAGGACAAGTCCTGACTTTTAATGAGCCTCCTTTTTTTACCCGAAGATCGAAGTATGGTAATGACTCTCAAATTATCCCCTCATTGAAATGTTGATGCGGATCCTTCTCTAATGAAATTTCCGAACACTTCTCGTGTATTTTGGAACTGCTAATGGTGGTTCACTTCAGCTAATGCTGAAAAAAAAAGTCTTCTATCTGAACGATTTTGCTTAACAAAGGGGTGTCCTTGTCCTGGAGTTTAGGAGGGAAAGAGAAGTGTGACACGCATAACGAAAGTATTGGTTCTCGTCCAGTGGGCGAGCCCGGAAAGTATTGCTTCTCGTCAAGTGGGTCGTTAGGCAGGTAAGGATGCCTGTTTGGGCACTGGGAAAAGTTAGCACTTCTTTACGGGACAACCCACACCCATGAGTTTTCCTAAACGGAATCGATTCCCTTAACCTTCCCTTTTTAAGCATTCTGCCGTAATTGACCCGGATCAGCGGGGAGTCATTGATCTTATTCCATGACTCCCCGTTGACCCCTCAAGCACCTGAAAGCACCTTCAAGCGTCGGCGTTAATGTCTGGGTCACAGTCTCTTAATGAAAGGGAAGGAAGGAATTCTGGATTTTTTTTTTTTTTTTTTTGGTATTTGTCCTTGCGTGCCAGTGGACGTCTTTTCAGCTTTCCTATCGTCGCGGATCTCATTTTGCTGTCGCTTATTTGTGCTGGTTCGTGCTTGTGATGAATTAGCCTGCCATTGCCATTTTTGATGCAGGTCACAGTGCTTGTTCAGAATGTAGGTCATGAATCAAAAACACATTTTCCTTGTGCTTTTTTTTTTCTTTAGGATATGATTCTTTGACTTCCTATTTCCATAGTTGTTATTCTGTTCTGTGGAAGCTGGCTAAGCATATTCCCATTTTTGATGTAGGCCCCAGTGCTTGCTCAGAATGTAGGTCATGAATGAAAAACACATTTTCCTTCTGCTTTTTTTTTCTTTAGGATATGATTCTTTGACTTCCTAGTTGTTATTCTGTTCTGTGGAAGCTGGCTAGGCATATTCCCATTTTTGATGTAGGCCACAGTGCTTGCTCAGAATGTAGGTCATGAATCAAAAACGCCTTTCCCTTTTGCTTTTGTTTTCTTTAGGATATGATTCTTTGTTTCCATAGCTGTTATTCTGTTCCTTAGAAGCTGGCTAACCATGTAGGTTTTTTCTGTGAATGTTAGTAATAATGATGTGATTTTCTTTACTCTGTGTCTCTTTTCACATATTGTGATTCTGTCATGTGGAAAGATCATAAAATATCAGTTATTTTGTTCCAGATGAGTATGTGTACGTGAATACGAATAATGATTATAAATATTAAATTAATGGGGAGTAAACATTTTCGTTTCTATCTTATGAATTTTTACATGTCCTAGATATTTCACAGAAACAGTATTATACAAAATCAAGGGGTAGCTTTTTAAAACCCCTGAAATGAATCACTAAAGAGAGGCTTTCCTTACATCTGACTGCACTGACTGCTTTGTAAACAAATACGTCTTCAACGTCTTGGAAGCTTTTTACAGCAAAGAGATAAGGCTTGGCTTAACATAAAAAAAAAATCATCGTTTCCATTCATCACAAATAATTCGGACCATAGAGAAGTTCAACCTCGATGGACAATTATTTATGCGTAATCCCTTGCAATGGTGGCAATAAATCTTTTATACGGATATCTGTAGGCCTAACAACAAGATTATCCGTGAGCTAGAGGGCCGTCAGTCATAATAAAGTCCTCATTATGGTAAACACCCATGCTGGAATGAAAAGCGCAAGTTTGAAATAAATGAGGAATGAAACAAGAGCAAGAAAGCTCATCGACACCAGCTGGTAGCTAAAGACCCCCGTCTCTCTCCTCCCCAAAAAAATAATACAAAAAAAAAAAACTAGGGTCATGAACACCACCATAAGACGCCGATCTGTCAGCAAGTACTAAAAATATCCGTAAGTTCAAACGTATTACAAAATAAGTAAAAAATGCGCCTAAGTTTCTTTGTTTCAGTCGAGTTTTCTGTAATTAAGGCCACAGAAAATAGCTCTATCTTTAGGTGCTCACGGTATAATGCTGTATGAGCCGCGACCCATGAAACTCTCAGCCGGCCGTGTTGGTCTGTGTTGTTGCGTTGCCGGAAGCACGCTTATGGTTAACTTTAACCTTAAATAAAATAAAAACCACTGAGTCTAGAGGGCTGCAATTTGATATGTTTGATGATTGAAGGGTGGATGATCAACATACCAATTTGCAGCCCTCTAGCTTCAATAGTTTATTTAAGATCTGAGGGCGGACAGAAAAAAACGCTGACTGACAGAAAAAGCCGGCACAATAGTTTTCGTTTCAGAAAACTAAAATTGAATATGAGGAAACGGAATGCCCTGAAAAATACATAATTTTGAATAGATTATCTGAGTTCAAATAGGAAATGAATTAGCAAAAACTTGGTGTGCAAGCGTGCAAGCGTGCAAGCATCGTCTTTGCAAAAATATTGCGCGATGCTTTGTGCATTGGCGACGTCACGCCCAGAACTCACGGCAAGGCGAGGTATGTAAATGCTACTGAGTTCTTGACAAACTTGCTATGCTGCGGCATCAAAAGCGCTTTTCATGTCTGAGAACGTAGCATGGACCGTCTTCGGTATTCGTCTCTCTCTCTCTCTCTCTCTCTCTCTCTCTCTCTCTCTCTCTCTCTCTCTCTCTCTCTCTCTCTCTCTCATAAATTCTTTTATAAGTTAAGAAAGAAACAAACTACATTAAGAATTTAATAATCTCATAATTGAGATCTTTATGAAGTATTTCGTCTCTGTGTACAAGCACCATGGTGAACATTTTTTACTTACAGCCTCAGACTTCTGTAGAGATGTATATGTGACATTTAATAAAGATATGAGGGCTAAAAAAGATCTTTATTATAATGTAGATTGTCCAAAATATTATTTAAACTGTCCTTGTCATAAAGGATTAAGGAAAATTTTTATGGATAAAGTAAAATTGTTAGGGGCTTATGCCTCCTTCAATTTTGAATAAAGCCACTCTTTTTTTCCTAAGCTAAACTACCTGGTCTTTAGAACCAAACTCTTTTTCCGACTTATTATCAGATTACCTTGCATCTTATTTGCAATAAGCCACGTTGTTTATTTTGTTGCTTTTTTAGACATTTATGAACTGACGTCGTGTGTACAGATGCGCTAGTAAGCGTTGTTTTGCGGAGACGGCAGAAAATTGCGTGAAAAACGCAGGTAAAATGAAAATTAGCGAGAGACAATGTGTTTAGACGACGAATACGATTTTTTTTCAAGGTATGACAAATCTAAAAATGCACAGTAACCTAGGTAGATTGTCCTTGCACTTTAATTTAACACGCCTCAAGATTGCTAAATAGGAAAAAGATTCTTAAAGATGAAATGATAGCTCCCCGAAAGCTAAAAGACCGTATATTCTTCGTGGGATCTAGAACATGTAAAATTTCACTAATACCGTCAGTGCACCTCACGTGGTGAACTGTAGGCATTACTAAAGGTCTTTGTAGCGTCCCTTCGGCCCTAAGCTGAAACGTCTTTCATTCCTTTTACTATACCTCCGTTCATATTCTTTCTTTCATCTGACTTTCCACCCTCTCTAACAATTGTTTTATAGTGCAACTGCGAAGTTTTCCTCCTGTTAAATTCTTTTTTTCGAACCTTTTTACCGTCAGTTTCCCTCTCAGCGCTTGATGACCTCATAGGTTCCAGCGCTTGGCCTTTGGCCTAGGTTCTATCCTCTATTCTATTCTAAAGTGGAGCTGTTAGTAGAACAGAAATGTTGGACCAGAGCTTCACCTGCTAACAAAACAAAACAAAAATAAAAAAAAAGGAAAATGTGTCATTTGACAAAAAGAAATGTTCCCAATTTTATATGATTTAGAAATGAATAACGCTTTTTACTTTTATTTTCAACTCAGTCAGAAGGTAGGTTTAGTTGCCACAGACACAGAGTTAATTTTTACATTCTTCTTCTTTTAACGTGCTTTTTCCCATTTTTTGTATTGGGTGAGCACGATGCCTTCTTTTGAAGGACTTTGATTTGGCGTTGGGGTAGACCGTAGTCTCGATCGGCTGCCCCTATCCGTTGATTACACACATGATCCCGGGGTGTCTACACGGATAGCAAAGTGTCCGCCTCTCTGACCGGTCGGCTGCGGATTTGAACCCGCGCCACAGACCTCTTTGAAGTCCGAAGCTGCTGCTCTACCGACCTGGTCATCGAGGCTCCTACAGAGTTAATTTTTACTTACTTGATACATATAGTAGGGGCGAATAAAATTTGTCTTCATTACGATGAATTTAGTTCCGACATATTCTCTACCTCTCCATATTATGGTTTGGCTTATTAATATGACAGCAGACTGAAACTCTGATGAATAAATCTGTCGAAATCATTCATTTCTGAGTAAGAAAATTTTAGGATCTACGAATATATATCCAAGATTATTCAAGTCTCACCACAGTGGACTCGATAATGGATTGTCCTGATATCGTAAAAGCAATCATTTGAAAATATACTAGGTGAAAATAATCAGCATCCACTTATCTACAATTACATCAGCCCGAGGCTCAACGTGATAATTGTTAAGACTAACTTAACGGGTGCCCTTTTATTTAAATGACAGGTTTGGAATATTTTAAACTTATCAGAATACCGTATGGCAGCCTTACCGAAAAAAAAAAAATATTGTTCTAGAAAAACATGTCTATTAGCACGCTTTCATTTCGCCTGCGATGCATGTTTTATGCCTGGATCGGTATCGGGAGTGATTGCAAGTCCAGAATATCAATCTCCTCGGCCGCCGATAAAGTGAAAAATGGATCACAGGGAATGAAGTTCTTATCACGCGGTGCTTGTTCTCCTTGCTTGTGTGTGTGTGTGTGTGTACGTGTTTGTGCGTGCGCGCGTGTACGTGTGTGCCTGTGCCTGCATATGCATGTGCGGAGTGTGGCAGCGGAGCTCGTATATTATGACTATTGATGTCAGACCTGACTGCTCTCGAGAGTCCAAAATAGGTGTGAATTGATTTTTCAAAATCTCAGACGTCATCGCGATAAATATTCAAAAGTTCCGTTTGAGAACTTTTTTTTTTAATGAATTAGAATTCTAAGTATTTGAAGTTATGTCCGTAAACAGTCAGTTGTAGCTTGTCTGAAATTATAAAATATATATTAGCAAACATTCAATTGTATTTTTTTTGTTTTGAATCATATAAGGTTCATGACACCGTATTGGTACCATTTGTTATTCTGTACCTCGTTTACAAAAGAGATTTTCAAAAGTAGATGGCGCTATGCTGGTACATATAAATTTATCGTTCTCTAATTCATTTGTGAACTGAATTATCAGTTTATCATCTAATGCTGCTAAATTGATATTCAGTGATCTTATTAGGAGATTGGCGGAATTTTCATATTTGTAAACATCCGTTAGTTGTAACTCACTGTGCGGTTGATTTTTCGATGGACGTGAATTTTCCTAGAGTAATTTTTTTTAATGCAATTTTAGTTGAATAAATGTGCAAACGAGTATCAGCTTGATAGCTGATGAGGTATTTGGTTTATGGCCACTTGCTACGGGGGGAAGAACACATGCAATAAATGCATTTGATTTCTTTCCATGTTTAATTTTATTCTTAAAAAAAAAAAAACAAGCATTTTCTCTGAACATTGCTCTTTAATGTGTCTTACGTAGTAGAGCAATACAATTCATGTAGCAAATTCCTTGTTTGGAAGCAGAAATATATTGTTTGGGTATCGTGCTCGTGGGAAATTTGTGAGTAAACAGAAACCCTTTTATGTCTGGCGGTTATTAATAACCAGCTGAAATTTCAAGTCATTTGAACCTCTGCGTTCCTGTGGGGCGGTATCCAAAAGAGAGGGTTCAGCCCCATGTATCTCGTTTCCAAGCGGTTTCATGCTTTCTTGGGTCGCCTCGGACGAAATTATATGCAGGGCTTCCTCGTAATACACCCCCCCCCCTTTCCCCCATTCCCTCCCACTCCTGTGCCCTTCCTCCCCTACCTAATCCTCCTCCTCCTCCTCCTCCTCCTCTATTCCCCTTATCCTCCGCCACTCCTCCTCGTTGCAATTTATAGTCGATGATGGTTTCCCACAGACGCAGAAATATGAGAACCATTTTACTGATGAATTGAGGTAATTATTTGCCCGTCTCCTTCCCTTCCCTCTTCTCCTTCCCCTAAAACTGCCTCAGTCGGAGGCAATGTCTGGGAATTTCCGTTTTCCGCCTCTTGACAAAATGTGTTATATATATTTCCTTCCGTAAGAAGAATGGGGTCAGATAAGGTAGGGAAGTGCAAGACTCGCGTGCCAGGGAATCTCGCGGCCCGCGCTGATTGATAGATGGTTAATTCTGGCGTCGGAAACCCGCTATTTTAGAAATTAGCGGTTGTTTACTTTTGTTTTTAGGTTTTCGCTGTAAAGTGCCACAGTAAAACAGGTTGTTTTTCCAGTTCATGAACCACCATAGTTATAAAAGAAAAACTTATTTGTTGTTTTTCCAGGTCATGAACCACCATAGTTATAAAAGGAAAACTTATTTGTGAATTGAGTATTGGATTGAGTATTTGTTAAACCGATGGAACATCGAGTTAATTAAATGGTACATAAAGGTATTACCTTTCAGGTGGTACATTTGGAACGTGATACCTTATATTCACCTCATTTAAGTAATTGTTTTCACTTTAAAACAATTAAAGTAGTAATTTTTTTCACATTTAAACAATTGCAGTTGTAATTGCTTTCACATTTAAACGATTACAGTAGTAATTGTTTTCACATTTAAACAATTAAAATAGTAATTGTTTACACATTTTAACAATTAAGGTAGTAATTGTTTTCACATTTAAACAAAGTAGTAATTGTTTTCACATTTAAACAAAGTAGTAATTGTTCTCACATTTAAACAAAGCAGTAATTGTTTTCACATTTAAACAAAGTAGTAATTGTTTTCACAAGTAAACAATTAAAGTGGCAGTTGTTTTCACATTTAAACAATTAAAGTAGAAATTGTTTCCACATTTAAACAGTTAAAGTAGTAACTGTTTTCACATGAAAACAATTAGAAGCAGTCACGTGGATTAAAGTTTTGAAGTTAAGAACTTAAGGTTTCGGGCTCCTGCCAGTGGCTTCATACAAGAGCTAAGAGCTTTTCCTGAAGAGATCTAGTGTCATCAAAGAAAACCTAAGCTCTTATCGTTCAGCTAGGAATAATTTTTTGGAAGTTTTCTTCAGATGCGCAGTTATAATACTAAAGTTTACAATTGGAGAATTTTGTTTGTTTCGTTTATTGTTGTTGTGTGAGGTTTCCTTGTTCGTGTTCTAAGTATTGGTAAAAAAATCTGCAGGTAAACATAAACTTTGGGTTATAGGGTAGACGGGTCATAAGGACAAAGTTTGGTGGCTTATGGTTCAGTAGAATGTGACTTTTACCCTCTTTCCTTTTCTGTCGACACACACATATGTATATGTATAATTATATTTATATGTATGTATATATCCATACATACATAAGTACATACATACATATATATGAGTGTGTGTGCGTGTGTATGTATATATATATATATAACCTCAATACACACACTGTATGTATGCAGGAAAGTATGTCCGTGCTGAATTTTTCAATTACTATAACAACCATTATGGTATGCCTTTAAAGTAGTTTGAAAGCTTACCACAGAGGTGCGAGCTTTTTAACATTCAATGGGGGCAGGCATGCGAATGTTTTTCTATAATTCAGAATTTATAAAACACATTAATAACCATCTTATATTTGTACTGCTACATTCAGAGCTACTTGATATACATATGTATGTGTGTGTGTGTGTGTGTGCCCTTTTGCAACAAACGGTCATATATGTATATGAGTCATTGTTTTTTTTATCATATTTAGTCTTCTGTCTTAATAGGTTTTTGCATGCTTTAAGTGTTGCAATCACTTGTAAATTCACAAGATATCGTGTTTGGAGAACCTCCAGTCAGCTAAATCTAGAATGCACTAGTTGGCAATCGTCAAGCGCCTGTTGCCAGTGGGCGCAGGCTATGTAGCAGTCTCGTCCCTAATGGTGGCCTTAAAGATTCTTAATTCTCCTCCTTCCTTCTTTTCCTTAACTCCCAGACGCTTCCTCTAGTGCTTTTAGTCTGGATAAGATTTACAGCTAAATTTATACGAATTTGAGCAGTCATATCCGAATAACGGAATTGTATAAAGTGTATGTATAACATATTGCATATGCACTTTGATTTATCAAGAACATTGGTTGATTTACGAATGCTATCAGCACCATCTGTAGACTCAGGGTAACTGATTGCTGATATAAAACAGAAAAACCCTTAAAAGAATAACAAACACCTTGACCTTTTTGTTTTACCTGTCACGTGACTTGTGAAATTACGTCCTTAAACGTTGGAATACATTTCTATTTTGGTTAAAGCCTTCCATGTCCTAAGACATTCAGCCAGGGGATTTTGTTTAATGAAATATCCGAATCTTGCTGATGGACATCGTGATGTCTGAGCCACGTTGTTGGCCATTGTCGTATCCGAGAGATGTTACTGATTAACGTAAAATAGGTGGTACGTCAACGTATCCGAACCATATCCTCGTTAATGGCTGTGATATCTAATCCACCAGGATTAATAACATGGTACCCTAACCGCGTAATGAGCAAGTAAAGGTACTGAATGACCCACAGTTTAAGAGAGAAAAGAGAATTTGCATTATGGTTAAATATGGAAGCAATGTTCACAATTTTATCGCATTTTATAAATGTTTTTTTTATGAAATTATCTCAAGTCGGGTTCATAATTTTTTCTCCTGTAGTATCTCTGAATTAACCATTTGTATTCGATATATTTCACTGTAATAATAATATTCTCCATTAGCATAATGTTCAGGGCATTTTCCGTTCTTCAGATATCTCGATAAAACTAATTGGTTACTCGTATCTAAAAGTTTGACAGGATCAAGAAAAAAAAAAACAAACAAAGTGTTATCCAGAAATTGCAACGGACATTTGAAGTCTGGTGTGAGGGGCAGTGAGTTTCTTTGTGCCCAAAACTCAGACGGTTATGATGCATAAACATCACCTCGTTCATAAAGAGACGGTTTATGAATCTGTCTTAAGTACATTACGACAAACTTTTTTCACGAATAATACAAAAATAGTTTATTGTTGCATTAAGGCCATAACAAGGACGGTTATGTGTACGGTTGAACAAAAATGATTTCCTTTGTATAGCAAGGGTATGGGAATAAATTTCTTCTTTACAGAACTGAGTATAAAAAAATCATTTTACGGCAGAGGATGTTGAAAGAAGGGTGACGTCTTATTAGCCCCAAACATTTCCTTTTTAAATACGAGTAAAAATAATGTTAATATACGAAATTTTCTGTGTAAAGAGAGATTTTTTCCCCCACCGCATTCTTGAACTGGCTTTGTTTCGGCCTTCGGGGGCAAACGGCAGAGTGTGTCTGCTTTTTTAGTTTTCTGTAGAAGAACACTGTCGGGCCGACTTTCTGTCCGTCTGCACTTTTTCAGTCTGCCCTCAGATCTTAAAAACTACTGAGGCTAGAGGGCTGCAAATTGGTATGTTGATCATCCACCCTCCAATCATCAAACGTACAAAATTGCAGCCCTCTAGTCCCAGTAGTTTTTATGGTATTTAAGAAAGGTAGCAATAATCGTGCTTCTAGCAACGATGTAGAACAGGCCACCACCGGGTCGTGGTTAAAGTTACATGGGCCGCTGCTCATACAGCATTATACCGAGACCACCGAAAGATAGATCTATTTTCAGTGGCCTTGATTATACGCTGTAGCGGCTGTACAGAAAGCTCCATTGGGCCGAAGAAACTTCGGCGCATTTTTTTACTTAGTTTTATTTTTTCTTTCTTTTCCGTTTGCTGCAGTGAGTGCATGATACTCCTGCGTTAATTCCCATGCACCCTCTTACTCTATTGGCTTTACATCCTTATTGTGACCCATTCTGTCTTGCACCAGTATTGTAGGCTTTTCAACTTGAGACCAGTAAAAGCGTGTAGCCTGCACTAATGGAAACCGTGTATTCAGTAAATTTACACAAAATTTAACCAAACAAGGGTGACATAATTCTAAAAAGTCAAGAGAATACCGTAAAATCAGAAGTTACGAAATTATATAGACATAATACAAAAACCGAAACAGTATTTTTTTTATGAAAGTCGTGTTCACTTCATTTACTTTATTAGTTGAAGTTTTAGGGCCGCACATGAAAATTTTTATGCAGTGAGGATGTAATTATATAGGTATGCACTGACTTCTCATTTATTATTATTATTATTGTTATTATTATTATTATTATTATTATTATTATTATTATTATTATTATTATTATTATTATTATTATTATTATTATTATTATTATTATTATTATTATTATTATTATTAATTACTGGTAATAATAATAATAATAATAATAATAATAATAATAATAATAATAATAATAATAATAATAATAATAAGTAATTTCTAACCTGGCTGTACTGTACTTTACAGGTTATTATAAGAAATCTTATAACCTGTCTTATTAATTTCTATCACAGACCCGTCTTTAAAAGGAGGTCTGTGGGAATGTTCTTCATAAACCGGATTTAAAATATAGCGCATATTTTCATGAAAGACATTGAAAGATTTTTACAAGCTCAAATATATCAGTAAGAGAGAGAGAGAGAGAGAGAGAGAGAGAGAGAGAGAGAGAGAGAGAGAGAGAGAGAGAGAGAGAGAGAATGAACATCTGTCAGACATGTATCGACAAAACCTTGAAATAAGAAGTGATAAAGCTTCAGTCATGTGGACCCTGTGAAACTCGAAATGATGCTGCAATGAGAGAGAGAGAGAGAGAGAGAGAGAGAGAGAGAGAGAGAGAGAGAGAGAGAGAGAGAGAGAGAATGAATTATGGGTCTTACTTTCGGTATCCCATTTCTTCGAAGTCTGAAGAGCGATTTTGTGGGTGTATACTGTATGCTTAATGTGGAACCGTTTTCAGAGGAGAGAAAAATTCCGTGATTGGCAAAGTCCCTGGTGGGGACAGTTGGTCTCTCTCATTTGTCACCAGCGTGACAGCGATTGTTTAAATGGCTCATTAATGCTTCATATTTGGACGAGGTAATTAAGCAATTATCTCACCATCACAATTAACTCAGTTATTTTTGGCCGATGAAAAGGTTTATGTCAATTTCTGGTTGCCCCGGCCTTCCTTATAATAATAATAATAATAATAATAATAATAATAATAATAATAATAATAATAATAATAATAATAATAATAATTATTATTATTATTATTATTATTATTATTATTATTATTATTAATAATAATAATAATAATAATAATAATAATAATAATAATAATAATAATAATAATAATAATTATTATTATTATTATTATTATTATTATTATTATTATTATTATTATTATTATTATTATTATTATTATTATTATTATTATTATTATAATGACGATGAGACGAAGATCTAAATTTATGATTTGAGGTGTTATTGGAAGGATAGTTATTTTCCCTCATGTGCTTGAAAAAATTTCATGTTAAGCTGGGGCGTATGCACATTCACGAAAACAGCCGATCAGTATTTGGTATATGGGATTAAAATACATAAATTTCGGCAGAAATAAAAGCGTGTGGAGCTGATTAATTTTACAATGCGTGATGCAGGTCAGTTCAGCTAACCTGGTAGATAAAAAAAAGGGTACAGAATAAAAAATTTATTTTTCTCCTTAGTGAGAAGGGGACATTAGTTCAGGTGCAAGGGAGGGAGAGAGTGACAGTGGGGTGCAGTATCGGTTACAAAATACAAAGCCTCTTTTTATTTTCTTCACCACGTCTAGCTTTTCACTTTCAAACCTTGTAGAGTAATTTGTGCCAGTAACAGCTCACACGGGTCATTTGATTGTTTTTATTTACCTTCTTCAGGTGGTTTTGTGAAACAGCATAAATAAGAATAGGCTATGGAGAATTGAGCTAGATATTTTATTTTTACACTTTTATGTTCAGTTGGGACAGAAAAGGCACTTTCTCTACTTTAAAACATTAATTACTTTTTTGTTAGTTCAAAATATCAATTCTGCGTTGTAATGTATTCCTGATGAAAAAAAAGTAGAGAGTTCCGCAGTTATTTGCATTAATCCTAACATAATAATTAAAATATTCCTTAGATATTTCTTAATGCACTATTTTCAGATACTGCACAAAGTTCTGGTTGTGTGTGTGTATGTTTTTATTCAAACACTGAGATTACCTTCCTATTATTATTCTCGTCTAATTTTGATGTGACCTCTCCGGAAATCAGTTTGTGGGTATCTTGGTTTGCTGTGAAGGTTTCAAGGGCTTATAATCTTAATGTTATGAATTCAAGATCACCCGACGTCAGGGTCCCGAAAACCAAACCTGATAAATCATAGCTAACCCCCATAAACTCCGCGGCACTGGATAATTTCACTTTGTCAAGAATGAGTCATAACAGAATGGTAATCTGGGTAAGGAATTGCAAACAGAGGAGAGCAAATATGACCTCCAAATAAAAAAAAAAAGAAAGGTTATCTGAGACGAATAAAAAAAAACTGCTGTAAACGAATCATGAAGAACTCTGAAATTAGGTTTTTCCTAATAATAATGACGATGAATTTTTTTTAGCTTGCCCTGTTGTAATAAAATCGATAACCCGTAGTTAAATATTTCTCTGCTGACACGAAGAGTAGTTTATGAAACGTCAATAAACCCCATCTTGTGTCAAACAGTTCTGCCTTTCTTAGCGATAGTAGTCTTTGTTGTATTGCGAGGTAGTTTTTCATTCATTCATTATTTGGCAACATTTACGGTTTACGAGATATGTTGGTGATGCAGTTATATGGTCAGTGTCTAAAAATCTATTTGAGATTAGATATACATAGTCTCTCTCTCTCTCTCTCTCTCTCTCTCTCTCTCTCTCTCTCTCTCTCTCTCTCTCTCTCTCTCTCTCTCTCACAACTCAGTGTAACCCTTGCGTGCTGTTTTATGTATTTTGGGGGGCTATTTTTCAGTAGAACCGAGAGCATGTGTCTCATTTCCTCGTAGGTGGCCTGACAATAAACTACATGTGGCCCTCCACATTCAGTCAGCCGTTGAGCTTTGGTCGGATACGGACTTCTTTCTTTTTGCTTCCAAGCTGTGAATTTTCTTCATTTCTGCTTCCAAGTCGTGATACCTTTTTCTTTTCTATTTCGTGGAACATTTTCCTCGTTTCATTAAGTCGTGGAACTTCAACCCTTTCCCAGAGTTGTAGAATATTTGACCATCGCCGAAGTCGTGGATTTTTTTTCTTTGTTTGCTCCATGAAATCTTGGACCTTTCCCAGTTCTTCCTCCGAGTCTTTGAATCTTACCTTGCACTCTACAGGTGGGACGCCCTGTCTCGTTAAGAGTCGTGGAATTTTCCTTTTCCTTTTCCTCCTATACTTTTTTGATCGTGGAACTTTCTTTCCTTTAGCTTCAGATCGTAGAATTTTTCTCTTGCGTTTCTTAGACCTTAAACCATCTTTCTCTCAACGGGTAAGTCTGTGCCTGCCTTCTGGCTTAGACATGCATTTAGTTTCCTCCTTTCCTTATTTGGCTTTATATTTTCCTCATAGGCACTGTCGATGGTCTGTATTAGCAAAGAAATAACTTGATGTTGTCGCATATTAGAATAAGCACAATCTTATTTGGCCAAATTAAAACGTAAATTGCAGCTCATTTTCTCTTTTGATCCTTTTGGTATGCATTATTGTCAGAATATTGAATTTTGGTCTCTCTAAAAGCACACTTGGTTCGAAAAAAATCTTAGCTAAATGAATTGCAAAAAAGTGAATCCAAAAATTCATGAAAAATAAAACTAAGAAAGAAATTCCAGCAAAACTAAGTTAAATTCAGTTAAATAGAAGTCCTCGTTGAACGACTTTGAACCGATTTTTATGACAGTTGTCAAGAAACAGAAATGTTACAAACACACACGCACATTCGTTGGAAACTGAGGGCTCACGTACTCCACATTTTCATCTACATGCACAAGGAATGTGGTATGCTCAGTAAAATTACGAATGCGGTTGTGATTAGCAAAAAATAAAGTATGGTAACATTTTGAAAGGTTAAGTAGTTTTGTGATTTTGCTGTAAATAATTATCCATAACTACAAACCTTGTTAAAGATTATATATCAGGAGATAATTTATGGTAAAACACACTCAAGTAAATACAATTCTTGATACCACTGATGCTTTGTTTTTCAGAAAAATAACAATGCTATGAAAATGCCTTCCGTAGCTCCATTTCATCTGGTCTTATCAAAAAAGTGTTCCTTGAGTGATTGATTTGTTAATTTACCATCTTCCATAATATCTGAATCTCACTTTCCGTGGGCTGGATGTGAATGTTTTTAAGTCTTGACTAAACAGCTTCCTAGCACTGTTTTTTTATTGTAAACTCAACAGACATTGAAAGAAATAATAGAAATGGTTTCTACGTTTTAGCCATAACTAAAAACATACTGACGATAGAAAATAAACTCTTAATTACATAAGAGAATTTTATAAAAAGAATAAGATTTATTGATAACATATGTCGTCGTTCATTTTGTACTCTTTACTGATGCAGTCTCGTAAGATGAATGTTCCATCAAGGGAACAGTTGTGAAAATTTCATGAAGCAAGACTGATACGATCTTTTTGCAGTTACTAATGAAGGTTTACACTATATCCTGATATTTAACATATAGAATTAAAAGGTAGCGACCATAATGCCGCCGAAGCAATATCGTAGAACTGCTGCCCTTCCATTACATGAGCAAGTTTTATACTTCATTAAACCATACTGGAATCAAATAGCTAATAATGGCGGCGCAATCATTGAAGTGCCTCGTGTTCTTGCACGTATGACATGCATTGAAGGGACATGCGTGACCTAACTCGCCACCGTAGAAAAAAATATTCACTTTAGTCAAAGTTTGCAGCGAAATGCTAAAAGATGCCAGAAAAGGAAGTTGTGTGGCACTGCCTTAAGCGAGCTGTCATTCAAAGTGCATTAGTCCACTTCAGAGAAACAAGTTTACTCTGGTTCTGTGCAAAAAAAAAAATAAATAAATAAATAAATAAAATAAAATAAAAAAAAAAATTTAAAAAATGAGCTCGTATCTATATTTTGTGTGAAATATTTTGGCCTCAACAGTTTTCTGGCAATAAAGCCAAGTTGTTATGTATTTTCTATTGTGTGTGTCTCTCTACTGCTGCTACTATCAATATTGATATCACTACTGCTAGAGCTACTGATAATTATGATAACAATGACAATGATGATGATGACGATGAAGGTAATAACCAATTAAAATACAAAATAATCTCCATTCGCTGAAATTTGTCCCTTAATAATAAGATTATGATAAGAAGGACTGGTGGCTGAAATGATTGTAGATGTTATCTTTTATTAATTGAAATCAAGTTATGGAATGATACAGAGAACTTATAAAACTTCCCTAATCAGCCCATAGTCCCTCTGTAGTGATAAGTCTTTAATTCTTAAGTATTTATCAAAAGGTTTTATTTTGGTGGTACAGTTGGGAAATTTGTCAGCATAAGTGCCTTTTTTACGGAATGACATCGCGTCCTCTAGTCATATGGGGCCTGTTGGTGGTTTTGATGTGTACGCTCACACAAAATATACCCTTGTTTATTGTAAATCGTATTTGTCACAGATTTATTCAAACGTGTCTGTTCTTACTTTTTCACAAAAAATAATATTCATAATATGACACCTGTTACACACTAAAGGCACTAGATTTCTAATATCGACTGAAGTGGCAACCAATGCTTAGTATAGCTGCTGGCAACTGAGAAGTGCAAATCCATTTACATGGTAGGAAAATGATACATTCCTGTGAGCCTTGTACTGTTTTTCAGATACACATGTATATATTTATACACATTCATACATATATATACATATATGTATAATGTATGCATTTATAGAAAACGCGTGCGTGCATGAGTGTATGTTTCACGGTTCGATTCAGCTGTACCACATTTTTCGTAAGGTATTTCGAAGGGAATTCTGCCACACGATGCCATGTACAGTATTCCTTGACATTTATAAACGATTTGGTCATTCTCATTGAATGTTATCCGATCGAATAAATTCACGCATACATGCACACGTACCCTTTCACGGGCATTACGCAATATGGCGTACTTGGTCTGGGAAGCTGTTAACCTATATCCCCTTCTGTTTATTGCCCATGGTGGACATGCATGGCTTCAGTCTTCCAACAGAAAGTGTGCAGAATTTGTAAACTGAAATCTGAACAATTTTTATCAGGCCTTCCTCCCCTCCCCTACCAAACTTTGGAAGCTTTTACCTTTATCTCTCGTGGTCCTTGAATTGTCCCCTTGTAAGATCAAATATACTGGGGTTTATCGTTTTAGTCTCGGTTTATTTTTTCTACGCCTTTCTTACTTTTCTTCTCTCTCTCTCTCTCTCTCTCTCTCTCTCTCTCTCTCTCTCTCTCTCTCTCTCTCTCTCTCTCTCTCTCTCTCTCTCTCTCACGCATGGGAAAGCATTTCTGCAGACGCCTGCTAGGAATGTTCATACGTTTTTTATCCTCTTGATTTTGTTTCTGTGCTTTTTTAATAGTCGTCTACCCCGTAGGGGGTTAGTGCCGTCAGTGCACCTCATGCGGTGTACTGTAGGCATTTCTGAAGGTTCTTTGCAGCCTCTCTTCGGCCCCTAGCTGCAACCACTTTCATTAGTTTTACTGTACCTCCATTCATGTTATCTTTCATCTCGCTGTCCAACTCCTCTTAACAAATATTCGTAGTGCAACTGCGAGTTTTCTCCTGTTACACCTTTCAGACCTACCTGCTCTCAATTTCCTTTCGAGTGCTGAATTACCTTATAGGTCCCAGAGCTTGGCCTTCGGTATACTCTATATTCAATTCAGTTCAATTCAGTTAATAGTCGTATAGGAAGAAAGAACGCCAGAAACTCAGAAATATAAATAATGGAAGCTATTTTCCTTTTGGAAAAGTTACAAAACACTGGATGCTTGCATAAGACAGACTTTCGCTGTTGAGATTCTGTAGTGCTTTTCATATATTTTTTTTAATATTTAATTCGAAACATTAGAGTTGATTAAATGGATTAAGTCCTATATACTCTTGTAATTAGCCCATTACTGCATCATTTCCGATGTTATGCTAAAACATGTCGGTCGATTCACAATCGTCATATAGCTATTTCTAATTTGTTTTCTTTTTGAATATTTATTTCAGGTTTGCGTCATATCAGCTTTTGTACATTGTAAAAAATATTATATTAGTCACCGTAAAAGGTAGGAAAGAAATTCTACAAAGACCCAGAAGTAGGTGCGGTGTTGCCATGACAGCTTAAGTTCAGCATTAATCATTTTTTTAATTCACCACCTGCAGGAAATGTAATCACCTATTCCGTTCAAGGCCAGCGTACTACTGAAAAGCTCTTCTCGATCGAACTGTTGAACAGTGCATTATTATTCCGTTTTCTGTGGATTCTTCTTATCATTGTCATAGTTAGTCTTCGATAGTAAACTTAGTTACTGAAGCTGTTTTTCGGTCATTCGTCTCTTAATCTTTGTAGTTTTTGTTTCTGTGTGTTCTTAATAGTTGCAGTGGAAGAGAAATACGCTAGAAAATCAAAGGTATAAATAATGAAAGCTATTTTCCTTTAGGAAAAGTAAGCGGTCGTCCACAGTCCGTTTAGTTACGACGGAAGCTGAAAATTTTGGGGAATTGCTCGTTAAATTTCGCGAACGAATTATATTAAATTTCTTACTTTCTGGAAAGACAACCAAGCACCGATGCTTCGCGTACACACGAAATGACGAAGCTTTCTATGAAATATTGTCATGTGTTTGACGAGCTTTTGCGGGATACCGCGTCAGGTAGTTATTTTATTTTATGAGAATAATTTGGATTAGCCTTTCTGTCTAGGACCTTATATATATATATATATATATATATATATATATATATATATATATATATATATATATATATATATATATATACACTGTATATATATATATATATATATATATATATATATATATATTATATATATATATATAATAAAAAGATACAATAAATTTCCTTGAAACATATATTACCATTAGGAAAATGCAGTATTTCTTGCAGCCACATTCTTTGCATGAGGTTATTTCACGTACAAATAATTACCTCGTTACTTATGTGTGTTACAGCTCCTTGATTGTATTATCATTTCCTGCTGCCAGTGTAAATCGTTTAGTACAACCGACGATGATTATTGTATGTTGCCTCTGGGAACGTAAAAGTAATTAAATCTGTATTCATCGTGGATTTTATATCTTCAAAATTCATTGCTGCTTTCTGTTATTTCCAACAGAAATTTCTATCGAGTATCTGTTTCTGTATTCATTGTCGATTTTGTCTAAAATTCATTTCTGCTTTCCGTTATTTCCAACAGAAATTTATGTAGAGCATTGTGCCTTATGTGTTTCTGTGCATATCCTAACCTTTGATAATGATAAATCTAAAGGTTACTACAAGTCAAGAGAAATTGTCATGGAAGGTACATGAGCCACCCTTAAAAATAAAAATAACTGAAATGTGGGTATGTGCGACCGTAGAGTTTTTCCATTTCGTTAGACGTTACGGAGAATGTTTCTGAGCTACATTTGCTTCTGTGGTATATTTCAAATTTAAAAAATAATTTCAGTTTGCCAGCAATAACCAGTAAACAAATACTGCATACGGGTTGCATATTAGTGAGTAAGATAACACTGTTTGAATTCTTGAAAAGAATGATGTGAAGAGTCATGACAGTTTTAGATCATTATTCGGTATGGAGCAATACTGCCAACGGAACCTTCCATGACCAGCCCTGGTGTTCATTAATCTTTCATTCTTATATAATTTTATTCTTCCTTTTTCAAGTTATGGAATATGCCGTTCAGAAAACTGATGAAAATATCAAATTATACGTTCTTCCAATGTTAAAATTTTTCTATATAATACGTACGAAGCTACTCAAATACTATTAGAATTCTGACTTTTTTTTTCAAAATTTACCTTACATGCTATCCACAATTATTTTTACTCATATGTATTTTTTGAAAGGATACAATTAATTTTAATTATCTGACTACTGGAAAACGTAAATCTAAAGTGTGTGTGTGTGTTTTTTTAATGAGATCTCAATCCATAATAGGACAACATATCGTTTTAAGCTATCACAAATATTTTTCTTGCCTTTATAATTGCTCTGAAATTTTGCTGATATTCTTCATACGAGATTAAACGAGACTTTATGTATGCATAAATTTGAAAATATTTTTGTTTTGATCAAGTTGGGAGAATTTTTCGGCATAATTGTAAATGAATATATATATATATATATATATATATATATATATATATATATATATATATATATATATATATAGCTTAATGATAAATAATATTGCCAAGACCAGGAAGAACATTCTTTATTATACAAGCTTTCGAGGTATAAAACCTCATCATCAGGCTGAAAAACCGACAAGGATGAGAATCAGTAAAATTACAATAAAATGAATTGTCATAATAAATCTTCAGCAAAAATGCTAACGAAATATATAAAATGAACAAGTAAATACAAACTAAAAGGGTGAGACGGAAAATAACGAAAATTAAAAACACAAACATAAAAATATGAAAATAAAACTAAAGTGAAATGTAAACAAACTACCACTCACAAAGTAAAATATTTAACAACCTAATTGAGTACCTACTATGAAATTACACGATAGCTAGTTGAATACCAGACGAGTTGTTGTTCAATTCCGGCTTCATCTTTTAATAGTCAGCGACTCTGAAATTAAAAGGTCCAGTCTATTTGAACAAAAAGACAGTACCCGAAAATCCAGGTCAGTGAAAGGATGGTCCTGTGTTAAACTGTGTTCTCTAATGGCAGAAAAGGGTGGTTTGGAAAGGGGAAACCTAGTTCTAATAGAAAGACCTCTGTGTTCCAAAATTCTGTGTCTGAGCCAGCGGGAACTAGATCCCACGTATCGCAGACCACACTGCGAACAAGTGAACAAGTAAACGACACAGGAATTAAGGTCCACAGGCAGAGTAGGCTTCTCTCTCAAAAGTGATCTCATTGTAAAAGGATTACAGAAACAAACCGGAAACTGATTTGAGGGAAACAATGCTTAAGTATTTCTTGTAACTTTTTCGGACCATATAGCTACTATGACCAAGGTAAGGCAATTTAATGTACTTTACATCTTTACTAGCAGTACTGTACACCGGTCTGGGACAAAACTTTTCATTTAAAAAATTTTTCAGATCTTTGTAAAATACAAAAATGGGATATGAGTTTTCAGAAAAATAATTCTGGAGGAAAACCATATCTTGATGAAATAAATTAAAATCACAACAAACATTGTAGGCTCTATTAATCAAAGTGCGTATTGAGTTCATCTTATACAACTTTGGCGAAAAACTGAGGTAATTCAATCCCAAGCCAGTAAAAGTACTTTTCCTATAAACAGAGGTCTCAAATTTGCCACTATTTCTGTATACCTGTACATCTAAAAATGACAACTTATTATCCTGTTCCGTCTCACAAGTAAAAAGAAATGTTAGGGTGACGAGAATTAAAATATTCAAAAAACAAATCAACATGTGATAATTCCTTAAACACAAGGAAAGTATCATCTACATACCTACGGTAATACAAAGGTTTGAAAGCACTAGGGCATTCAGACATCCAAATCCTTTCACAATAACCCATGAAGCAATCCGCATATACAGGTCCAAGGGAATTTCCCATAGCTACTCCATCTATTTGATTATATAATTTACCATCAAAAGTAAAAATGCCATCAGCAGTTGCTAAATGTAATAATTTTTGCAAGTCTATTTTATCAAGTCCAAACACTGATAAATGGTTTTCACATATATTATTAAGAATAATGTCGGTTGTTTCTTTTAATGGGATATTGGTGAAAAGAGAGGTTACATCGAAACTAGCCATTACAACATCTTGGTTAAAATTGAAAGAGCATAATTCTTTAACAAATCTGGAAGAATTAGATATGTTAAATTCACCTAAAGTTAGAGGGTTTAAAACTGGAACCAAAAACTTGGACAGGTTATGACTAAAAGTACCAATTGAGGAAATAATAGGTCTTAAAGGGTTTCCTATTTTATGTACCTTAGGCAGACCGTACAAATAACCAGGCTTAGACCCTGAAGCAAATAAAGGTACTCAATTAGGTTGTTAAATATTTTACTTTGTGAGTGGTAGTTTGTTTACATTTCACTTTAGTTTTATTTTCATATTTTTATGTTTGTGTTTTTAATTTTTCGTTATTTTCCGTCTCACCCTTTTAGTTTGTATTTACTTGTTCATTTTATATATTTCGTTAGTATTTTTGCTGAAGATTTATTATGACAATTCATTTTATTGTAATTTTACTGATTCTCATCCTTGTCGGTTTTTTCAGCCTGATGATGAGGTTTTATACCTCGAAAGCTTGTATAATAATGTTCTTCCTGGTCTTGGCAATATTATTTATCATTAAGCTAAGATTTCCAAGTAGCCGCTTAATTACTTGAGTATATATATATATATATATATATATATATATATATATATATATATATATATATATATATATATATATATATATATATATATATATATATATATATATATATATATATATATATATATATTTGTGTGTGTGTAAATTCATTTACAATTATGGCAAATAATTCTCCCATCTTAATCGCAGGAAAAACATTTTTAGATCTAATTAGCCTGAGTTTATAAACGTAGGTCGCAGAAAAAGGTGTACGTTTTCAAGATGTGATCTGATGTCTTCATCCCGTACGTTACAGTTATGGTTCAAGATCCCTCCTCTTTCTGGCGTTCATAAAATTCAGTCATTCCATAACAAAATGTATATTGGAAACACCCATTGGAGTTCAAAGACCTTTTGCAAAAAGTCCAACTTTCCTTTTAGAGTTAGAATCAGTGGGTAATAAGATATAACACCGTGACCAAAAAGAGTTCTCATAAATACAGATTTTTTTCTTATCATCATGAATGGTCGTTTTTGGGGACCACTATTTTGAGTGTTATTATCCGTGTTTCTTTATTCATGTCTCTGTACATATATCTAAGTTGAAGGCAGACCTTTTTTTTAGGTATGAATTTACGAAACTAATTTCGATTTCTTTGTATGTTTGTTTGTGTATTTACAGTATATATACAATAAAAATGCCTTAGTCTTTCTTAGTTTGAAATTGTTCATCTGTATTCAATCCATTCTCCTTCGTAACAGAAAATAAGTAAATGCGAATTATTGTAGACGAAGTCTTCCACCTATCTCCTTTCATCTTGTGTTATATGCAGAGGAAGACTCGAACAAGATAACCCTTATTTACCAACTGACACGCTGCAATACGGCGCAAACCCCGCGAGACTGCGAACCTACGTTGCTGTAAAAATCCAGCGTGAATGCACAATTTACGGCCAAGTGCTCTGACATTTGGCTTTGAGATGTCCCTGTGTGTGTGTGTGCACGTTAGCCTTTGTGTGTGTGTGTGTTTTTTTTTTTTGTGCGTCTTTGCGGTATCACCACAAAGAATTGGGTTTTAGCAGTGCCGAATTACTGTAGTTGTTACGACACCTTAAAACTTGCCTTTCCTTTATTTCTTTCTGGACGAAGTTTGATGATGTTTAAACACGGGAAGTATGTGTGTAGTGTCCTCTGAAAAAACTGGTATGGCACATATTGCACACAGGCTTATTTGCTTTAAAATGACTCTAGTGTAAATATACTTATATTTTAAACAGAGAGAGAGAGAGAGAGAGAGAGAGAGAGAGAGAGAGAGAGAGAGAGAGAGAGAGAGAGAGTGAGTGAGTGAGAAATTCAGATTTCATTGAGAATACCTACAAGACATATATATACAGTACACACACATACACTGTACTGTATATATATATGTGTCTTACAGGTATTCTCAATGAAATCTGAATATCTCTCTCTCTCTCTCTCTCTCTCTCTCTCTCTCTCTCTCTCTCTCTCTCTCTCTCTCTCTCTCTATATATATATATATATATATATATATATATATATATATATATATATATATATATATATATATATATATATATATATGTAAATGAAAACCACGTTCCATATTTTCGTGATTTAGTTATACATCTATATATAGATAGATAGATAGATAGATAGATAGATAGATAGGCAGACACATGAAGTGAGAGTGTCAATATTTCATTCGAAAATCACACGAGAGAAAGGGGAAAAAGAAAACGGTTCTGATTCCACTCCAATCACGTAAACAGACAACGTCCAGGCATAAGTTTCCTCGACGCACAAAGGCAAGCGACGTTGATTTATGCTCTACCCTAAGGTAAAGCATCTGAGGTTTCCGTTGCTTTTTGTGGCGGAAGTTTTGTTCAAGGAACTGTCCAAACTTCAAAACCAGAAATGAAATTGCTAAAAGGAAACCTTATCTGATAGGGCAAAACGATTCAACTTTTCCCGGGAAGGTTTGAAGATGTGAAATAAGGGGAAGACAGTGGAAAAGGAACTACTTAAACAGTATTATGTTTTTACTTTTGCTCTTGAGTAATTATATATATATATATATATATATATATATATATATATATATATATATATATATATATATATACATATAAATGTTTTATATCTATATATACAGTATATCTATAATATATATATATATATATATATATATATATATATATATATATATATATATATATATATATATATATATATATATATATATATATATATATATATACAGATATTATGTTGAAATTTACTTTGCGGACTCTCTTTTTTATGATGATAGTTATTTTGACGGATTTTCTAAAATCCTCCGATATTAGTTTATCCAAACATTAAAAATCAATCACTCTGATGTAAGAGATGGTCGAAAATAGACGTCCTAAGCCCGTACCTAAGCAACTTTCATTTTGCTTGAAGCCAAAGAGTCTGACCCGGGCTGGACGTCGGAAGTTCTAAAAGTGTCTATTACACAAGACTAAAGTTGTTATACACACACACAAATACACACACATACACACAAGGATAGATGGATAGATAGATTTTAAGATGCATTCATACAAGTACGCATACGATATTTATTAAGAGACAACAGCTGTCTATTTGTATAAACTTGATTTCACAGTTACTCGCCAAGGAAAAATTATGCACACACACACACACACACACACAAATATAAGAAACTTGCATGAACTGATGTTCTTATACCCCTGTGTTTTATGACCAGGGGAGGTCGCCCGGCCGGAAAACTTCAAGGACTCTGAACACAAACCAACAGGAATCCTCCGTGACCAAGTCAGGTCTTTTCTTGCACAAAAGGAAATTTGTCTGGGACTTTCTCAGAACTTTCAGAGAACTTTCAGAGAGAGAACGTTTGCTTTGGCGGTTTCACGTCACCTTGGGGACGAGAAAAAGACTGAGGAACAAGAAAAAGTACTGTATTTTTTTTTTACGTAGGTCTAGGACGATTACCAACTGCAGTCTAAGAACTGGCATGTTGTATTTTAAGCGACAGTTGAAACAAGTAGAGAGGACATGGTAGCGTGTTTTAGTCGTAAGTTGAAAGATGGGGGAAAACAGTTTTGCTCTGTAATGAGTTTAACAACTGCTTCATTATATATCTTGAACGACAGCCCCATTTGATAACGAACGGTTCAGCGGAGCATGAGGCCAGTACATCCTTTCACACATCTTTGATTAATGGTGTCATCGAGATTGCACTTTCTGTGTATTTTCAGAAAAAAAAAATGTTTTGTATGATGTAAATATTCATAACCAATCAGAAAAGCACTCTAACCGTATTATTCTGTTGGATATTTGACCCAAAGTAAGTGCGCCCGTGAAAATTAGTATATGAGATAAAGCAAAATAAAAATAAGTTAGCTTAGTTAGAAGCAGAAATATTCTTAAAAACATACGAGCAGTTATTTCACGCCATAGCTAGAACAGACATCCACAAAGCAATTTGCCGTCCTAATTAAATTTCCTGGAGCACGGCGGAGTGTCCACCCATTTAAGAAATAAGAATCCCTTCCTTTCCAGAGAGCACAGTGCCCTTCGTAGAATTTTTCCCTCCCTTACAAAAACAAATCGAGTCCATTATGCAAGGCGCAGGTAACTTTCAGTTAATGTTATTTAGCTCACCGGCCGAATATTTTGTCCGGGGCACCGTAGGGAAATCTTTCCTGGGAGCAGCTTCAGAGACGAGCGGTATGGGAAAGGGATGCTGATTGGGTCAATCTCCCGAGGAACATTGGATTTCCCTCCGCAAGAAAAATGCCGTTCCTTTGCTGGTACTGTGGCTACTGCGGACTTTTTCTCTCGCGCCTTTTCCTTCTGGAGTTTCCTTGTGTTTATTTATATGTATGTTTGCAAACACACACGTACATATATTTATGTACATACACACACATACACACACACACGCACACACACACACACACACACATATATATATATATATATATATATATATATATATATATATATATATATATATATATATATATATATGCATATATATGCATATATACATATATATATATATATATATATATATATATATATATATATATATATATATATATATATATATATATATATATATATATATATATATATATATATATATATATATATATATATATATATATATATATACTACTTAGTATGTTGTGTTATCCTGTAAAGTTTCATTTGTTAACTTCTGACTGCCAGACACTAAACCCTTCGATTCAGTGTGAATGAACTGTGACAATACCTTCTAAGGATTAACGCCTCTCCCCTCCTAAGACTGCTAAAGTGAATGATCTCTGTTCTTCTTTTTATATCTGCGAGTTTATTCAAGTAGCAACCTCCTCTTAGTCATTATGCTAACTCTGAAAAAGGTAGAAATAAATGGAAGGATTTGAGATGGAAGTCGAAACAGGGGATCTCTTACAAAGTACACGGGATTTACTCTTTGGCCGGGTGAAGGGGGATCGAACTCGACCTGTGTACGAAGAAATGAGGCGCTTGTATTCGGTTTGAAATCCTCACACCACTGCATGACGATCCTCTCGGATAAAGAGATTTTACAAGCATTTACAAGTAACGTACGATCGCCTGAGAGGGAGGTAATATCGGAGAATAAAAAATAAACTAGTAATGCGTAAGATATGCCTAACTTTTTTTTTTAAATCTGGGACTATACGGAACAGGAAAAAAAGTAGTATAAGGGGTAGACACAAAAATAACATGGTCCGTTTTTCCCCTTTGTTTTTTGGGCCAGCTACGGCAACCCTTGTTAACTTTACTCCAAAGTTAATTGGCTGTCGGAAATGGCTTTGCTTCTACCTTATTCAATTAGGATACGTGGAAATGTGATCCGGTAAAGCTTCACTTTGTGTACGTTAGTCGTAATATGTTGGTGTGGCCATGATTACACTGACAGCACCCATATAGCCTATGGTTCTTTAACTGATTTACCGATGGTCCCTAGCTCGCAGCCATTAACTAATGCCATTTACCTATTAGATTAGTTTTTGTTCAGGAGATAATCGAGTTGGGGAAGATTACGTAAGGAGATTTAATCTTGTTACCGTATTGTTTTTAAGTTTTTTTTTCGTCAGAGTAAAAATGCACACGTACTCTATATATATATATATATATATATATATATATATATATATATATATATATATATATATATATATATATATATATATATATATACATACATACGTATATATATATATATATACAGTATTATAAATATATGTATGTGTATAGTATAAAAATGACAATAACATAATGAGAAAAAGGACATTGTTAATGATAAGATCATTATTATTACTGATATTATTGCATTTCAGCTGTTCCTTTGTTTCTATTGTTACTGTAATGATTTCCTTAAAAGGAAATCGTGCTGTAAAATTTTAAAAACTTTAACACCTATTTTCGTTACTCAACCACAACTTCACAGTATTCACTAAAATCGTAGAACCCCTCTGGGACTAGAAGTTAATGATGGCTGATATTAAACAAAAATTGCCTAAAATAAATATATATATATATATATATATATATATATATATATATAATGTGTGTGTGTGTGTGTGTGCGCGCGCGCGCGCGCGTGTATATATGTATAACAGTGTCACTAATTATACAGTACACTTGGCTGAATACTCAGTCTCCAGTCACCTGTACGTCAACTATTTAATCACTACATATATATGTACATATATACTGTATATATACATATACATACATACATATATATATATATATATATATATATATATATATATATATATATATATATATATATATATATATATATCTAATAATTTGGATTGGTGATAGTTATTCCCATGTCACTGTGAATTCGTTATTAATGGGTTTTATGTCCGAATTAAGTGTCTTTAAGAATAAAATGAACTTTTATACAGCACACACACACATGTAATTTATATATATATATATATATATATATATATATATATATATATATATATATATATATAAAAGTGACCATTAAATCAAAAGATATTTGTGATGCTCTCATCTTTTTCAGCATTACATCCAATAAGAGATACCATAATTTTTTGGGCTGTATAAAAGTTTTGTCACTCTTCAAGACGCTTCCTTCGTCTTATAAACTGTGTAGGCTTCCCACTTCAAGTTGCATTTCGTTGCAGATCTTTTACGTCTTCATCGGTATGGCATTCCTGGCTGCTTGTTGCCAAACAGTGTTATGTTGAACCTTGGTTGTTCTTTTTAGTCGGTCATTCTTGTATTTCACTGTTTAGCCTCTTTTTTATGTTAATTTTCTTCTGGCTGCTTTTATCGCATTTTTTATTGAAGCCCACACTTTGCTTGCTTTGTATCGCCTTGCTAAATCATTACTTTCTTTTTATTTTTATTTATGGTAGTAATTTTTGTCGCCTACTCCAAACTTTAGCCGGAAAATAATTTTTGTAGGGGGATTTTTACACATCATATTACAATAAACACGGAAGTCGTTCCCTTTTCACCATGAAATACATTTTTGCACCGTCAGGATAGGGAGACATTCAAAGCCCTGAAATCGACGAACCTCGGAAGAAATATTGAAAAGAAGAAGAAAGTTTTCTCAGCGCCCCTGTTATCCGGAAGGAGAAGACGGGGAAAAGGAAGTTAAAGATTTATGCCACCTGATTTGACTTTATTGACCATCGCTTGGCAGGTCAACCCCCGCCTGGATATTTGCCAGATGAATAAAGGGCTAGGTGACCGGGTGTAACCCAGACGGCATAAGACCGTGTTTACTCGTGTGGACGTAATGGGTCTTGTCTTCCTGCTCGAGTGTCGAACGCGCATGCGCTTTGATAGTGGCGGGCCAATTTTTTCAGACTCTGCGTATGATTAAGTAGACTTACTTGGATGATTTCTAGGTTTGCCCAGAAGCTTGAATTTCATATTGTATAACTTTTTATATTGAAAATTACCAGTATTTTTTTACCTTTATTTAGTAGGCTTTTTTTGGAACCACGACGGAAAAGACAGTAAATGTTCTGGCTTTGACAACTTATCTTCATTTATGGCTGCTTCCTTTCTTTTCAGACTATTGTATATGGTTTTAACTCTTATCGTAATAAATAGCATAAATTTGGATGTCCGAGTAAAGTCTCTCTCTCTCTCTCTCTCTCTCTCTCTCTCTCTCTCTCTCTCTCTCTCTCTCTCTCTCTCTCTCGACGTTCATGAATTTCAAACACCTTGAAACGGTATACTTTAAGTTACAGAAACTTTTATATATTACATAAATACATATATGTATATATATGTGCGTGTGTGTTTGTGCGTGTTTATATGTATATATACTGTATATATATGTAAGTATGTATGCATATAAAATACATGTGCGTGTTTGTTTATGTGTGTATGAATGAGCGTGGAAGTTTTGGTATTTTCAAGAGTACATTTTCACCGTCCATGACTGATTCTTAAAGATAAGCAAAAGAAGAAAAAAATGAGAGCAAGAGACGCAAAAGAGACACAGACAGAGCATACGAAAACAAGAGACGAAAAAGAAAGGAAAAGAATGAAAAGAAGAGACAGGCAGACACCCAGTTTGCTCGAGGCGGTTAGATTTTTCATTGTTAATTTTCCTTATTTTTCGACACTTTGCTTTCACTACTGCTTTGTTTATCTTTGTTAGTATTAAAGGAACCCAAATGATCGTTATGATTCGTGAGTATCCAGGGCAAAAAAAAAATCACTCATCGCCCTCATTTTTTATACAATGAAAAAGTTGACCGCTTTAATTATTTGATGGCGCCTGATCTCAAAACCTCGTTAGGGTTCAGAGTAAACTCCATTGCAAGGAAATTTTCTTGCACCTTATAGATTATAAGAGGTACTTCGGATTCAGGTAAAATCTCATGTAGTCATATTTTTCCATGCTAGATTTTTTCATTTCAAGTGTCTTTCTTTTTGGTTTAACTGATCGAATCTCTCTTTTCTTTATTTTTTAGGTGGAGGAAGAGAAGTTCTGTGTTGCAAAAATAATTATTTTTTGTATACAACAACTTAGAAATTCCTTCATTCAACCAAAAAAAATATATTTGCGCTGTAGCTTTGTTCATGTAAAAATGTATCTTATCATTTTCTTTTTTCGAGAATCTAATTACTTTGTTTTTACCCTTAGTAAGCTTTCAAATTTATTTTTTGCGAACTTACTTTTTACCCAAGATCTCCAATTTCTTGAAAATTGTGAAAATCAAAAAAGATGTTCAGACCTTCATTTGACTGCGAAGTAAAACTCAAATCGTTTTGATCCTTAAGGAAACATGGCGGAGAACTTGTGTTTGATTGTTCAAACTTTTTTAACGTAAGAAACCTCAACTCTTCTGGGAGTAAAATTTATCTGTGAAAAATCCTAAATTTGCCTCCTTGGTTTAGCTGAAGTAGGAAGGATTAAAGCATTAATATTGTCAGAACGTAGAAGAGCCATAGAGCCATTGTTTCTTGTCATTAATGATGTAAAATTTTGACTGAATGTTTAAAATGAAGTGGGAATTTCATTTGACTGAACTAACTTTATTTAGTTAATGTACCTCCTCATTAGGCAAGGGTCTGGCTCCTTCCTTTGTTTTTATTTCTATTTTTAAGGGAGCATAGCACGGGGTTGAAGTGTTGACCTGGCAGACGAGTTTTCCCTGAGTCAATATTTCAGAAGGTACCTTCCCAGAGCCTTTCTCTCTTTGATCTAATCGTGAGCGTGGTTTTCCAAATGGTAAGGGATCTGTAAAGTCTAAACGTTCTGTAGACCTTGGGATTAATCCCCCCCTGGTGTGTTATTTCAGTAAATGATTTTGAACTGTACAGCACCAGTAGAGAGGTCATCAAGAGAAAGTCAGAATGCTGAAAGTTCACGGAAGAATTGTGATGAATACTAATTTCCAGTAGGAGTGTTTGAAGAACGTTGATGAACTGAGATATTAAAGATTAACATTCTGAAACAGTGAGCCTTGCATTTATGACCCCAGGTAACCTATTGTATATCCAGTAAGTCAGTTAGGATATACATTACCAGAGAATATTGAAATTAGATGCTGATGCAATGCGCAATTTTCATTCAGGTAAGAGCAACAATGATGTGCGATGCAGAGGCATGGGTAAGGAGAAAGTGCACCTTTGGTGGGCCGAATTAAAAAGTCCATAATTTTTATTTAAATCTGTTAAGTCCTCCTTTATTTGCCAAATAATTAGAAAATGGTAAATGAAGAATGATTAGAAAATGGTGAATGAACAATAATTAGAAAATGGTAAATCAACAATAAGGGACCGAGACGAGAGTGTTGAAGTAGATGTGGGGAGTAATGAAGGGAGCAGGTAAAGAAACGAGAAAATGAAAGTAACAATAAAAATAGGGAATTTTAGAAAAGATAAATGAAGCGAGTATGAACTGGTATTGCTATAAGAGGCGAGGAGAAGCGTATGTTAAAAGAGGTTTACGGGGGAAGGAGAGGAGGGAGACCAACGATAAATGGATTAACTGCATCTTTGACAATTTGAAGGAGAGGATTAGCAGGATAAAAAAGGTACGGGACATAGCGAGATGGAAGAAACTTGTCAGAAACTCAGACCTCATGAAAAAAGTGGAGAAAGACGAAGAATTCTTTTCCATTGCGATTTGGTGACAAATTGACTCCGTGTTGAGCATTTAAACACCTGGAAACAAAGAGTTGAGCAACAGTCGAGATTCCCGTAGGTGGGTAGTGCAGCCAGTGCACATCACGCGGTGCACTGTAAGCATTATTTAACGTTCTTTGCAGCGTTCCTTCGGCCCCTAGCTGCAACCCCTTTCATTCCTTTAACTGTATCTCCATTCATATTCTCTTTCTTGCTATTCGCCGTCTCCTAACAAATGTTTCATAGCGCAACTGCGAGGTTTTCCTCCTGCTACACCTTTCAAACGTTTCTAACCTCAGTTTCTCTTTCAGCGCTGAATTACCTCATAGGTCACAGCGCTTGGCCTGTGGCCTAAATTCTATATTCGATTCCAACAGTCGAGGTCTTTTTAAGATATAAAACTATAGGACTAGACTCTCAGATAGTTTCGTTTTCCTTGTGACCTTTTATTTATATAGGCCTACTCGTACATTACTTAGTCTCCTTGCTGTCAGTACCTTCAGATCCGTCACTCCAGAAATTGGAATCCTTGGGACCTGAAACAGACTCCTACAAGAACTCCTACAAGGGCGATTTACTCACGTGCACGGTGACGGGAAGGTCATCTCTGTGCCCCTTGGGAGAAGGCGGTGTGCCCTCCATGTGGAGGCGCGAGCTGTAGGCCGAAGCTGTTGAATCATGCACTCGCTCAGCCGTCTCGACCTCCTCCCCTGCAATCACTGCACGTCTGCAAAGGATGAGAATGGCGATTTAGTCAGGATTTCGGAGTAAGATGTCTCGTTAGTGCTGTTGGTGGGGTTTAAGGAATATAGGGGTTATAGATTCTCATTCAGGGGT
>NC_089742.1:58081770-58089270 GCF_040412425.1 Macrobrachium rosenbergii
TTATCGTATTAAGAAAACACTGTTTTTCCTTGATGTGTGAAGTGTGCCCTATACATACAATCAGTCATACGGGCATACATACATTTTAGTATGTATATGGTAGACTACAGAATCTAGAATAATTCAGTCTAGGGGTAATGATTGTTTGAAAATAATAACGAGCAATGTCCCTTTGTCACAATAGGATTTTAATGCTGGTATGTGACACTGAAGTTAGGTTTGGTCAACTTCTGATAAATTCAAATTTGGGAATTAAACGACCTAAAACGAAATTGAGCAATGAGAGTACCTTAATAAAAGAACGAATTTACATTCAAATTGCAGTTTTTAATTAGCCTCCCATGCTGTGGTTCCATTGCTCTTTTCCATTTAATACCACACGCGACGCAGAGCGGTCTGCCAACAATGTAATTGTTTTGTTTAAAAAAAATCACCATCGTTAGCCTGCGCAGTAAAAGAGCAATCACGAAATGACACCATAATTCCATTTGCACTATTTTTCCCCATATACGACAATGACTCTGCGGGATGGTTTCGTTTAACTTTACCCTCGACGTCATTACGTATAGAAATATGTTTTTTTTTAATCAGTTTTATTTTTTTTTTTTTATAGTTGTTTGCATGCACGAGGGTCTTGTTTTGATATTATTGGTGTGGCCTTGATGTCAGATTTATTCAAATATAGATTGACATTGATTTCGTCGTTGAAATATATAATATATATATATATATATATATATATATATATATATAATATATACATATATATGTATATGTACACATATATACATATATAATATATATATATATATATATATATATATATATATATATATATATATATATATGGTGAAAATGAATACATGGTAACGTGTTTCACAGAAATATATACATATATATATATGTATATTTATATTTATATATATATGTATTTATATATATATATATACATATATAAATACATATATATATATAAATATAAATATACATATATATATGTATATATTTCTGTGAAACACGTTACCATGTGTTCATTTTCACCATATATATATATATATATATATATATATATATATATATATATATATATATATATATGTATATTTGTATATATATATATATATATATATATATATATATATATATATATATGTATGTATTTGTATATATATATATTCACAAACCTTGTAAAAGTTAATTGAAATCTGTATAGCTAAAATGCAACATCATATCCTTTCAGTATTAATGAACTGCGGTTGGGAATGGTGGGAGCATTGTTTGCCGTGTTATGATTTATGGCGCTGCTGTTATAGATTAAATTTGCCTCCACGTTGCATTCTAAAACTCTTTCAGTGTTTCAAAATGAAATTCAGACTTATTAGACCTTTGAAATTACTACTGGTGAACTATATTAGTTCAAGAATATGTGTAAGCTATGTGGCTCATTTTATACAGACGCAAGGCTGCTGTTGCAGAAGCAAGAATAGTGCTGGCATAAACACACATGCTTTAATCGAGCAATTTTGTTGTTCGATTAAGCTGTGTTTATGCCAGCACTGGCTCTTGCTTCGTAACAGCAGCCTTTAAGTGTCTGTATAAAATGAGCCACATAGCTTACACATATTCTTGAACTAATATAGTTCACCAGTAGTAATTTCAAAGGTCTAATAAGTCTGAATTTCATTTTGAAACACTGAAAGAGTTTTAGTTCTGTTACTTCTTTCAAATGAACACCATATTCGTTGGAAACTTGAAATTCAAGCCATGGCCGCCTTGGGCTTGTTCCATATGGATAGGGTTCATGTTCTGAATAATAATAATAATAATAATAATAATAATAATAATAATAATAATAATAATAATAATAATAATCATGGAACTAGCGTTTAAGGTTTTCCTGTTTATCGGCAATTTTGTTGTTCGATTAAGCTGTGTTTATGCCAGCACTGGCTCTTGCTTCGTAAGAGCCAGTGCTGGCATAAAACACAGCTTAATCGAACAACAAAATTGCTGATAAACAGGAAAACTTTAAACGCTAGTTCCATGATTATTATTATTACATATTATTATTATTATTATTATTATTATTATTATTATTATTATTATTATTCAGAACATGAACCCTATCCATATGGAACAAGCCCAAGGCGGCCATGGCTTGAATTTCAAGTTTCCAACGAATATGGTGTTCATTTGAAAGAAGTAACAGAAGGTAACAGGAGACACAGAAGAGATCAGTCGTTAGGGAGGAAAAAATAAAATAAATTAATAAATAAATCGATTAAAATGTAAATAAATTATTAAAATAAATAGTTTGAGGGGGAGCTCGCGTGAACGCATGCGTTAGGAAGTATTTGAACCGTATTTGTTTTTGTTGATAGCCAGATAAATTCTGGAGAGGCTGTTTAAAACTCTGGAAGGGCTATTTAAAACTCTGGAAAGGTTATTTAAAACTCTGGAAAGGCTATTTAAAACTCTGGAAAGGCTATTTAAAACTCTGGAAAGGCTATTTAAAACTCTGGAAAGGCTATGTAAAACTGGAAAGGCTATTTACAACTCTGAAAAGCTTATTCAAAACTCTGGAAAGGCTATTTAAAACTCTGGAAAGGTTATTCAAAACTCTGGAAAGGCTATTTAAAACTCCGGAAAGGTTATATAAAACTCGGGAAAGGCTATTTAAAACTCGGGAAGGGCTATTTAAAACTCTGGAAAGGCTATTTACAACTCTGGAAAGGCTATTTAAACTCTGGAAAGGCTATTTAAGACTAAAACATCTTGATGGAGAGAATTTCCTGTCAACATCCACTTCCTCGGAATCGCTCTTAAGAGTAAACCCTCGGCCTTTTTCCGAGTATCATCCTCAATCGTCGGGTTTTCGAATCTTCATTATTAGAATATTTTCCCATGGCAGGCTCTCACTTAATCCCTCGAAAGCCAGATCCACTCCTGGCTTTGTTCGGCTTATTCATCCGCTCGCAGTCTGTGCCACTTAATATTATTTATTTTTTTCTCTATTTATCCAATGTTGTTTTTGGAAATTCGATGGAATTAATGGGTTCAGTTTTTCCTTTAGTTATTATTATTATTATTATTATTATTATTATTATTATTATTATTATTATTATTATTATTATTATTATTATTATTCTGAATGCAGAATGCAGTAACCCTGAAAAATCAATTATCAGAAAAATAGAGAAAACTATACAAATTGAATGCAGCTGATGCAGCTGTTACCTTCAATACATGTTTAAAAGCGGGTCTTCTACCTCTATTATTATTATTATTATTATTATTATTATTATTATTATTATTATTATTATTATTATTATTATTATTATTATTTATTATTATTATTATTATTAAATACAGTGCAAATTGAATACAGCTGATGCAGCCATCACCTTCAATACAGGTTTGAAAGAGGGTCTTCTACCTAAATTATTATTATTATTATTGGTTTTGTTAAGCAAAATAGCAGTTTCAACAACATTTATTTTATATAGTAAACGCTCAATTCGTCTTATCAATTGTTTTTCTTGCGCTGGATTGGTTGCAAACAATTGACCGATATTCATATCCGGTGGTTTAGTGATGTGTAGGAGGTAGTTCTCGTGGTATATCGGTCAGTTGCTTGCAACCATTCCAGCGCAAGAAAAACAATTGATAAGACGAATTGAGCGTTTACTATATAAAATAAATGCTGTTGAAACTGCCATTTTGTTTAACAAAACCTGTATTAAAGAAGGTCTTTTTCCTATTATTATTATTATTATTATTATTATTATTATTATTATTATTATTATTATTATTATTAAAATATAGTAATTGTAGTAATAGTATATGCATGTTTTTTTTTTGGGGGGTTTGGTTTGTCGTCCTCCAAAATTTTTTCTAGTTCAAAAATTGTCGTGGTGTGTCTCTCAACTCATCACTGATTGGCAGTGTCGTAATAGATTGGTGCTGCTGTTGTGTAAGTGTCGTGCACGTCGTGCGAACATCGTTATAGGTTCGTGAAGACTTGACGTGTAAAAATAAGTTGTTTAATTTATGTTAATTTATGTCAAATTTTGATGAGTTGACATTTTTTTTATTTGCTAGATTTTTAACTTATTGCTAAAAATCAGTATAAACTAATTTTTTTTGTAATTAACATAACAACTATTTCCATGTATAACATAGTAAACCACAAAAAGTTCTATCTCAGTTATGCTGTTTAGGTCGCTCGCTCACTATCTTAGTGTAGTGTGTGTGTGTGTATATATATATATATATATATATATATATATATATATATATATATATATATATATATATATATATATATATATATATATATGTGTGTGTGTGTGTGTGTGTGTATATATATAAAACCTTTTATGTATATCCGTTATAGCTATATATATATATATATATATATATATATATATATATATATATATATATATATATATATATATATATAATGCATTTTTAAGGTCCGTGGTTCCCTCGGCCTGCTGAACGCCAATCGACCCACTTATTGTAGGGTACCAGTGTCAGCTGGAGCCAAGAAAGAGACCTGGCGTCATCCTCTCATCACTTAAAACTTTCTAGGAACCGGATCCTTTTCCCCTCCTGACTCCTCCTCATTTTAAAAGGAAATTAAGCCTATGATCTAAAAATATATGAATATAAATTTTATATACATCTGGTTCCTCTGGCACTTATCGAAAGTCGTGAGTTTCTGTCTCTGTGTGACTGTCAAAGTGGTAATATTCACACAATTCCCTGAATTGCGAGGTCTTGGAATTTTAAGGAGGACCTTCCAAAATTGACGCTTCGCAATAACAATAGAGAGCAATGGGCGAATTATTTTCCTTCGAAATACGCCGTGCGGGAGTAATTCTTAAATTATTTTAAGAATTCGATAAGGAGGAACGTGTACAAAACGTGAAAGAGCGACAAGTTCAGGGAAATATTTTTGGGCTCGTTCTTCAAAACGGCGGGAACGACACCCGTGTGGATTTCGTGAGCTGGCAACTTTTAAATTGGCTTCTTCGGCAGGTATGTCGATGAGCCAATCAAGGTGTCAGAAGTTTTCTCCCTGAAAACAAAAGGAAAAACCCATATTGGTTATTTCCTGCACGATGGCATTTGTGTTTCCACGCTTGTGTTTTTTTTATCAGTTTGTTGGCTGATTTTTGAATTTTTCATAAATATAATTATATTCTTTTATCTACAATTACTAATCTATATTTCTTGGCGATTTAAGCATTCACCTTTCCTTTATTCTTATAAGTTAAATTCCTCATTAACAAAGTAAAAAAACTCCTCATTAACAAAGTGAAATGTACTTCTAATCTAAACTTCTGAAAAGGAACGTGGCTTCTTGCTTTGCCTGCAAAATTTATTTTTACAACATCAAATTGTCTAGTCCCTTTTATTTTTTCAACCATATAAAATACTTACTTTATTAAGGCATCTTGAGTCACGTCATTTAGTTCCGTATATTCTTCTGTTTTGCCTTGGAATGAACTCAGGAAACTGAATAACGAAAAGTTTTTTCTTTCTATATGAAAACAAGTAGTGGTTTCGTCACAGAAGAACCAGTGAGTCATGCCTTGATTGGCTCTCTTTATTTGCTTTGCATGTGCATAACCTGAGTTACAGGCGACTGGTTTTCTAATCGATCATTTTTATCGACGTCTGAAAATTTTTCTTATTGTTTTTCCCACACTAGAGGAAAGGCAGAATGCCTGAGACTGTTATCCAAAAATCTTTACGATATTTGTTGGCCGAATTGCAACACATTTTTTCAGCTGAAGTCTGCTGTTGTAGACAAGAATTTATAGACCTTTGAGTTCCAGGGCGGACTTATTCCTGTCGAGGTTTCGCTCTGTATTTGAGAACATACTTTAAAGTCTTGAACACTTATTTTCCTCTTTTCTTTTTGCAAATGTTCCCTTCCTGTCTCACCATTCCAAGGATGAATGAGACAGTGACTGCTGTCTAGTTTTTGTCTGAAACCAACTCCTTTTACTGAAAATAGAGAAGTGATCCAACGTCTTCGGAAGGCAGTGCAATATTGCATAAATTGCACCTGTGACCGAGTTCTTCAAATGCCAGCTGGGTCTCAGTACATGCGTGCCATGGGTACCCAGTCAAGGCTAACAAAGCATATCTATTTATCAATACATCAAATTAAATGTTAACTTGAATACAGCACATTGTAGCGTGAGTAAGACATGTCTCGGAGGCATTGTGTGTCAAGAGTATATTGGTTTCTTAGAATGTTCCTTGATGAGAATAGATCTGTTGTGAGCGACAAGGGGTCACTATAGGGTTCGAAAAGCCAGCGAAGCAGGTTAAAATTTTATTTTTCTTCTGTAAGAAGTAGAACTCTTATGAGATTTTAGTCTGGGTTCTGTAATGAAAGTCGTTTCTGTGTGCGTTGTTGGTTCCAATCTTCTCTTTATTATTTTGTTTTCGTTATTACTGTCATTGTTTATTGTCTTTGTCACCATCATTATTACCGGTGTGGGTAATGTCAAGTTAGGAATAATATTTTTTCCGATAACGTCAAGTATTGATACTATAAAAGAATCCACAGGGAAATAATTGAGAACTTATTTGTGGTCAAGCATTTTGTAATTGTCTCTACTAATAATGCTTATTTTAAGATTAACCAGCCGAATAAAGTATTTCTTTAATCACGTTAATCATTTTGCTTTTTGCTTGTTCAGCATTTTACTAAAGTGTACTTTCAAAGTTTTAGCACTGATTTCATCGTTCCTTATGAGACACATCCGTAGCTTTAATAACATGTATATTTTTCAAATGTTCTTGTATGCAAACTTTTTTTTATGTTTTTCTTTATCCATTAAAAATAACGAATACCGTTTAGTAATTATGAATTGCATCTTACATATATTATATGTAGTACATTATCTGGGTCTGTGTCTTCTTAAGATTTAGTGATTGTTAAACAAGGAGTTCTTTTCCGCATTATGTACACACACACACATATATATATTTAATATATATATATAATATTATATATATATATATATATATATATATATATATATATATATATATATATATATATATATATATATATATATATAAACTGTATATAATAAAGGCAAACAAAGAAATACAGAGACATACATTGTTATTTGTACAGTAGGATTTAAAAACTAAAAAAGCTTAACTATATTATTGGCCTTTCCTCAGGTATGATAACTATTATGTTATTTCTTATAGAAACGATGACAATTTGCCTCACGAGAGAATGCCGTGGAAGCACCAAGACCTTGATGTATGAAGCGTTGCGTTACCTTTTTTACGTTTGCAGTAATGTATTATTACTGCAACCCTGGACTTCATTTTCACTTCTGGAATATTCCAGATTCAGCGTGCGTGATGCGCTGTGTAATAGGAAGAGAATTGATACAAGTTTGTTGTCTGCTGAAGTACAAATGGACCACACGATTTAGAATGGAACTTTCCTTTGAA
>NC_089742.1:58091770-58126770 GCF_040412425.1 Macrobrachium rosenbergii
TTATCCTACTCTTATTCTTATCCTACTCTTATTCCTCTTATTCTTATTCTTATCCTACTATTACTCCTCTTATTCCTCTTATTCTTATCCTGCTCTGATTCATCTTATATTCTTCTTATTCCTCTTATTCTTATCCTACTCTTATTCCTCTTATTCTTATCCTACTCTTATTCCTCTTATTCCTATCCTACTCTTATTCTTATCCTACTCTTATTCCTCTTATTCTTATCTCATTCCTCTTATTCTTATCCTACTCTTATTCCTCTCATTCCTCTTATTCTTATCCTATTCTTGTTCTTCTTATTCTTATTCTTATCCTACTTTTACCCCTATAATTTCTCCCCCAACCTATCTTGCAATTGCTTCTCTCCCTCCCTTTCCAACTTTGCCTCGACCTTTTCTTCTCTCCCTCCTCCTTTTGCCTTCGTCCTTCCTTGTTTCTTTTCCATCCTTATTCCATTCTTCTTTGTCCTACTCTTCCCTGTCATGTCTCTATTTTCTGTTTTCTTCGTGTTTATTGTTTTATCCCTCCTCCGTCTACCATTCCCCCGCTCGTTCTTATCTGCAGCTTCTTGCTCATCCCAGTTATTTTTATTCTCTTCCTTTTCCTCTCTCTCTCTCTCTCTCTCTCTCTCTCTCTGTTTTCTCTCTCTCTCTCTCTCTCTCTTCCTTGTTTTTACTTGTCCCCTACTTCCCACGTCATTCTTATCTTCTGCCTCTTGCTATCCCCAGTTATTTTATTCTCTCTCTCTCTCTCTCTCTCTCTCTCTCTCTCTCTCTCTCTCTCTCTCTCTCTCTTCTCTTGCTTTTACTTATTCTTCTACCCTTCCCACACTCATCCTTATCTTCTGTCACTTGCTATTCCCAGTTATTTTTACTCTCTCTCTCTCTCTCTCTCTCTCTCTCTCTCTCTCTCTCTCTCTCTCTCTCTCTCTCTCTCTCTCTCTCTTGTTTTTTGCTTATTCTTCTACCCTTCCCACGCTCATCCTTATCTTCTGCCTCTTGCTATTCCCAGTTATTTTTATTTCTCTCTCTCTCTCCCTCTCTCTCTAGCTTTTTTTTACTTGTCCTCCCTCCTCCTCCTCCCCCCCTCCCCCCCAACCCTCAGCCTCTTATAGGTAATTGAGGTTTGGCATGCGCCAGTGAAAGATGAATCATCACCTTCATCACCGCAACCACCACCACCACCATCATCATCATCATCATCATCATCATCATCACCATCATCATCATCAGCGAGGCCAATGGAGTGATGCCAATTGATGATGAGTTCACCGAGTCGTAGCCACACTTGACGCCGCCCAACCGTCATTCTTCGTTCCCAAGTTTGTTTTAATTTTCGTTTCTTGTTTTGCTCATTTTCTTCATCGTTCGTTCAATTTTCAGGTTGTGAATGTTATTAAAAACCCGAACAAAAACAATAATAATAATGATAATAATAGAATTAGAAATTGGTGGTAAAAATTTTTCTTCATTTTAACATGGTCGCTTTTTAAGTTTTTCTCTTTAGTTTTTTTTCCGTTCCTTTTTCGCACGCTCATTTTTCATTATGTTTCCCGTTTTGGTTGTGAATCTTATTCACAACAAGAGCAACAACAATAATAATAATGATAATAACAAAATTAGAAGTTGGGAGAAAACTTTTTCTCCATTTTAATGTTCACTCGCTCTTCAAGTGTTTATCTTCCCTTTCTAGTTTTTAATATTTTCTCGGTGCCATTTTAGCTTGCTCATTTTTCCCTATTCATTTAAAAAAAAGTTGGGCTTCAGTTTCCCATTTGCTTGTTTACTTGGTTGCTGTTGATGATGTTTTAATAAAATAGCTTACATTATTATTAGCAGTAGGTTACGTAATAATGACTGTTCTGTTACTAAATGAAAATTTGATAATAAAGGGATGCTGAAAAAACCCGAATTTTTAAAGCCACCCTCTCTCTCTCTCTCTCTCTCTCTCTCTCTCTCTCTCTCTCTCTCTCTCTCTCTCTCTCTCCTCTAGCTTGTACATTGCCATGGAAGCCTTTAATAATCGCCAAGAAATGCGTAATTTCAATTAACTCTGACTCTGCCATTATGCATTGAGATTCGAGAAATATCCTGGCCGTAAATTTATTTTGTGGTTACTGATATTTATTTAACCATCTGTGAAAAGTAACAGAATGAAAGTTTAATAGATTAATGTTTAAGGAGAAAGCTTTTTATCTTGTACGTCAACCGTGATATATTATTGGAAATTATATCCGAGCAACTATTTTTAGCATCATCTGCATCGCAATGTGAGTTACACCATGCGTTTTTTGCATTCCTGATGTAGACAGTTTTTTTTCCTCATTCTCTATTTAGATCTCATTAATTTCTTTTTTTTTTTCCTCGACATATTATAGACGGATTCCATTAGTATTAATAATCTACGTCTAACTGCATATAAATATAGCAAAACAGGTTAGCGAAGCATTTTATTATGGATCCCAGCTATTTTTTCAACTTGAGGTGTATTCATTTATTTAACGAAGTATATATGCATATATATATATATATATATATATATATATATATATATATATATATATATATATATATATATATATATATATATTGTGTGTACATACATACATACATACATACATATATTGTATATATATATATATATATATATATATATATATATATATATATATATATATATATATATATATATATTTTATATATATATATATATATATATATATATATATATACGTGTGTGTATAAAACTAATTGTAATAATGCAGATATTCGTTGATTAATCAAAGACGAATACATATGTTACAAATCCTGCTGACTAAATTTCATTCAGAGTTGTTTTTATTATTCCTTTCTTAGTTTCTTATCAATAGTATGACTTTGGTTTTAATGCTTCCGTAGTTGTTTGGTATAAAACTTTCAATTGTATATATATATATATATATATATATATATATATATATATATATGTTTACACACATACACACACACGCATATATATATATATATATATATATATATATATATATATATGAACGAGCAATATAAGTGATCACTTTTTAACTCTTATTTTCGTCTTATAGATAGCACAAGCACTTAACGAAGGCATTTCTACACGTGACGTGTCCAGAAGTGAATGGCTCATTAGTGTTAATGTCTGTCTATTTGTACAGATTCGTTTGTGTGTCTTTGGTTTGGTTTTTCTATCTTGACAGGGACATCTGTCGCCTCCTCGTCCATCTAGTGATTATTCTTAAACTTCTTTCCGTTGCTTCGGGGTATGCAAATATTCTCCATTTTTCTATATTATTAATATTAGTATTCAGAACATGAACCCTATTCATATGGAACAAGCCCAAAGGGGCCACTGACTTTAAATTCAAGCTTCCAAAGAATATGATGTTCATTGGAAAGAAGTAACAGGTTATAAGATATATACAATAAGAAGAGATCAGTTATTGAAAAAATAGATTCATAAATTAATAAGTAAAAAATGAATAAATTATTAAAATACAAGTAGAATTGTTGTAGACAAAAATCACATGCTTAGAGACTGAGAACAGTCAGGTGATGTGTCATTACTTTCAGTTTTTCATCCTTTTATTTTCGTTTTTCCTTTCCAAAAGCCACTCTGTAACAACGAATATTTACGCTTCGGTGGCTTTTGCCAAAACGGTATAACAATTTTGCTTCTCAGACATCGGTTGGCGGCGCAGAAAATCACTCAAACTTAGGTTTGGTTTGTCAAATGGACATAGCTCTCATCATCATCACAGCAGATTTTTTTTATTACTTTGTACGAAATCGTTATGAATTAAATATCGATTACATAGGATAGGTGACCTTGAATAGGATCACGGTTGCAATTGATAGACGAGTGGATGCAATCTGCTAGTATTCCAAAGCAGCATAGATGTAAAATAAAAGGACTGCGATTTTATAACAGTGCTGAAGTAAGTTTAGGGCTGAAGATGAGGACAGTACCATGTAACGCCCCCCCCCCACCCAAACCCCCGGCCGCCTAAAAGAAGAAGAAGTAAAAAAAGTCAAGGCTCGTAAAGTGATTGAGGAGTTGTTCAGTGAAATACATTTGGAATGTGATATAGTCGCTTTAAGAGCAGTTAATTTATACTATTAAACATGCGATGATGATAGTCGTAAGACGTCATTGCCCATCATTCAAATACCATACGCCATCACAAAAGGCTCCAGAAGTTGTAAGAAAAACCTATTTTTAGAAACTACGTGGCTGTTCACTTAAATTTCCTGTATGCTTCCTAGATTTTTGTTAATACAAGATATATATCTCTCTGGGGATAAATTTTTCTGATTTTTATCATTACTCAGTTTTATTTATTTATTTTTTCATTGTGCAGATGGAAACTTGGGTATATGTATTTAATGTATGCATGTGTTCTAGTGTGAAAGCATATGCCTTTTTGCATATATATTTTTAAAATTTCAGTATTCATTCATCATTTAGGCCCAGTGCTTAGCCTGTGGCTTAGACCTGGTACTCTATTTCATTTTAATCCTTCGGGCCAGCCCTGTGAGAGCTGTTAATCAGCTCAATGGTCTGGTTAAACTATTTTAATAATAATAATAATAATAACTCAGAGAGATTTGCAGGTAAAACCAAGGAGGTTGTAAAGAATTAAATTTATCTATGTAGAATAATCATAAAATCAGTGTTCTAGGTGTTAGTAAGGGAAAGGAGAGAAAGGGTGGAAAAGCGAACAAGGAACAGCGGTGTACCTATAGAGAGAGAGAGAGAGAGAGAGAGAGAGAGAGAGAGAGAGAGAGAGAGACGCAGTTGTACGTACGTTAACTTGAACGGAAACAGGTAGTAAGATAAGAAATAGAAATTGCCTTAAAAAAAGAATAAAGCTTAGATAGACCGTTATGTAACAGAATTTAAGGCAGGTTGAAAGAAGGCAGAAGGTACTCCAATAACACCAAGAGAATGCCCACAAAGGAGTGAGACAGGTAGGGATAAGGAGTAAGATAGGGCAGGAAGACAGAAGTTAAATGAACCTAGAATCCCTATTGATGGCTCTCTCTCTCTCTCTCTCTCTCTCTCTCTCTCTATCTCATCTCTATTCATGAAAAGGATAAGGAAGACTGATAGTTCTTGGACCTGATTTGACTTCCTAGTCCTTTCCTGAATGTAATATTTGTTACTTGCTATCTTTTGAACCGTTCCATGAAAATCTCTGACTTTCTTTTAAAACCTTAGGCCTCTGCCTGAGGTCCTCCGTCTCCCACCCACCCCCACCCCCACCCCCACCCCCTCAGAAAAAATTCGTATGAAATGGGCTGCAATCGCTGTAATTAACGTGTTGCATACGCAGATATTTAATTTATTTATTCGAAAATATGAAATAATCGTCAGAGCAGTTATCAGTCCAGCCGTTTATATTCCAAATTATGAGACCTTTTTTTATTGGCGCTTACGAGAGTGAATTAGCCATTACTGGTGATGTTAAGTATTGGAATGAGATCAGATCCATTTCGGTGGATGCAAATTTTGAACGTAAGCGATACTTGTGATTCAGCGTCCATTCTTTAGCACCGTGCAGCATTGCCTTACTTTTTTCTGCCAAGCAGGACTGTTTATGCATTTGCTGTGGTACTTTTATAGTAAAAATGCCGAGACGGTCTGTCCTGACCCTAAGGACATCGCTTATTGTCCCAAAGTTTGGAGCAAGGTTCCTTCATTCTTCATATATGGGACCGGACGACGGAAAAACTAGACGTAGAGTTCATTACCCGTAGACCATTGTTGCTATGCACAGAAAAAAAATATATGTATATACATTTCGTATAATCACATTGCGTTTGTTGATTGATCTTCGATTCTTCGCCCTGCCCTTCAATTTTTACCTCAAGGGTATTCTGTTCTTTGGAAACTTGTCAGTGTTTGCATTTTAGTCAATAATAGAAATGCCCCGTAGGAGGGTAGCGCCGTCAGTGCACCTGACGTGGTGCACTGTAGGCATTACTTAAGGTTCTTTGTAGCGTCCCTTCTTTTCTTCTATCTTACTTTCAGCTCTCTCCTAACAATTGTTTCATAGTGGAACTGCGAGGTTTTCCTTCTGTTACACCTTTCAAACCTTTTACTCTCAATTTTCCCATTCAGTCCTGAACTATCTCATATGTCCCGGTGCTTGGCCTTAGGTTTAATTCTATATATATATATATATATATATATATATATATATATATATATATATATATATATATATATATATATATATATATATATTCAATAATAGAAATTATGTTAATATGATATTAACCCTTTCTGTTTTGAATTCAGATGACGTAAAAAGAAAGTTATCCTTTTTCTTGAGAATGAGATTCCCCTTGACTTCTATGAGGAGCTCTGACGTGTATCTCTCGTTTCCCCCAGCTAATTCCCGGAAAGAGACCATTTCTGTAGAATTCGTTTTTATGAGGAGAAAATAAGATTTAATTCTGGCGCTCTGATAAATTTGTATGCGTATACACGTACTTAATCTGAAGAGCAACTACGAGAAATTTGACCTCTTAACACGAGTTGAAAAGTAGATCACTATTTTATCTGTTGTTTTCTTGAAATAGTGGTGTCTTGCCTGTTATTTCAACGGCTACAGTAATTACTACAGCTAATACTGTTGCTGCTGCTGATATCATCATCATCATCATCACTACTACTGCTGCAACTAATTCTTTTACTAATAACATATCAGTCTTACTGAAATATTTCTCAGTTAAAGCAGCTTTAACGTGTGGAAATAACAACACGCATTTATCCTTTCTTGTCTCTTTTCTTTTACCCAGAAAAACAACGGCCGTTCGAAACCTCGATCGACCCCTTTCACGCCCCTCCCACGGCATTGAGAAAACGTTTTATATAACTGGGCGTCAGACCCTGTTTGTCGTTATGTCATTTTCCTTTTCCTTTTTTTTCCGCTGTCTCGTTCTGAAATGATTTGTCACGTCCGGGCAGAGCTCTCTCTCTCTCTCTCTCTCTCTCTCTCTCTCTCTCTCTCTCTCTCTCTCTCTCTCTCTCTCTTCTTCGGAGAGAACGACTTCGTGGAATTTCAGCCCAAGAATTCTTCCTTTGTCGACTTGTTGGATCTCCAGCCGTTTTCCTATTTACGCTTTTTTTTTTTTTTAGGTTCGTTTGATATTATTTATTGAACGTTTATTTATTTTCGATGATTTTATTTATCATGGTCCTAATTTCACTCAAATGGTTACAGATAAAATATTAGCAAATTATTATTTTATTTTATTTTATAAAACTTGGGCTGTCAGGCCGAGCTTTTGGGCATTTACAGTCATTCAGCGCGTAAGACAGCGAAAAGGAGTTAGAGTGGTTGGACAGCAGTATAAGGATATCCAGAAAATAAGAGAATTGATGGAACTGGGGAAACTTTCACAGCTGCAAAGAAGTAATAGTTAGAGAGGTAGGAGAGTAAGACTGAAGAAAGGAGTGGAAATGAAGGCAAAGTAAAAAGCTAAAATTATGGTGCAGGTGGGAGCAGAAGGGAAGCTGGTAACAACCTTTAGTAATGCCTACAGTGCACCACGTGAGGTGCACTGACTTCACCATCCCTCTACGGGGTGATGATATGATGATGATGATGATGATGATGATGAACAAAGATAATGATGATGAGCTGCAGTTTAAGCGAAAAGGATTTTGTACTATCCAGTCTATAATTATATTCACATTCAGAAACTAAGACCGCTGTCACTATCTGTCAATATCTGTCAATATCTGTCACCATTTTTATTTTTATGTGTACAGTCAAATAGAGCCTTTATTACCCTTGGGATTTTTCTATCACCAGATGGACCTCCAACCAGCTTTCGCTCCTTTCTGTGAGTAAAGTAAACAGTTGCTTAGAGGCTCCCAGCCTGTTTGTTAATGTTTGTCATCGTTAGCTCTGGGGCCTTTGTCGTCAAGGTTCCCTTATGCTGTTCTTAGGTAGAACGAAGACAATTATGATGCCACTTGATAAGGCTGTCTTGAGACGTCACTCGCGTGACGTCGGTGGGGGGCGGGGGGGGCGTAGCGAGAGAGAGAGAGAGAGTGGATGCCAACCGCAGCATTCTTTTGCCTTTCAGAAATATGACATGCAAATATACATTCCTTGCGTCGCCTTTGTAAGTGGTTTGGGCATTGTGTGTCAAATACCGAATGATTTCCTGGTCAGACTGGGCCTTTGTGCAGTTCCGGAAGTAGTTTTAGGTTTCATGTTTTCATGTTTGTTCTTGCTTAAGTTCTCAGCAAAATTGAGGATTTTCTTTAAAGTCTATTATAGGAGGTTTTGTAATAGGATTTGCTATATATGGGGTTGTTCTTATGAATGTTGGAGGGGAGGGAGCCTGATTTTGGGATGCTTTCACTCGAGATTAGATTTTTATAATTTTTAATTTTTAAGGAACTGAGTTCTTGAATATTTCAATTTACTCATCAAAATGCTCTCTCTCTCTCTCTCTCTCTCTCTCTCTCTCTCTCTCTCTCTCTCTCTCTCTCTCTTCTGAGCATTCTGAGCTTAGGAAAGGCCGAAAATGTTTGTATTAGTCGTCTTAGTCGACTTCCTGATTCTTTCTGGTGCGAAGAATCAATGAGTTTCTTTAAGGCTTTTCAATGCCGTTGACCTCGACCTGATTTCTGTTATCGTTATCACGCTGGAGATTTGGTACTGTGGCGAGTGTTCATAGAATACACAATGCGGATTATTCTCTCTCTCTCTCTCTCTCTCTCTCTCTCTCTCTCTCTCTCTCTCTCTCTCTCTCTCTCTCTCTCAGATCATTTTTATCGACAATATTACCAGTATAAAATTAAGACAGTACAAAATTAAGATATACTTTCAAACAACCTACAAGGTGTTTCGAGTTAGTAATCTGTATGGTGTAAACTAAAATAATGTGCAATAGTCTAGTGTTCATATATATATATATATATATATATATATATATATATATATATATATATATATATATATATATATATATAAATATATATATATATACAGTATATATAGATAGATAGATAGATAGTTATATATCTATATATGTGTGTGTGTGGGTGTGTGCCTCGCGCATGTGTGGGGGTGGATATGTTTGTGCGCCTTTGCATAAAACATTTGGTAATGTTTTAGATTTCAGTCACGGTTTATGGAACACATTTTTTTAACTACTAGATTTGTGTGTACCTTGACCACATCCTTTATTCAGCTGTTATTGAATGAATTGGTTATTGGCTGATATATTTTCGTTTCTGCTTGAAACCAGCTCCTCTCTAGGGTATCCGCTATATTGTGGATAAAACGTATATTGCTAAAGAATATAACTTTTCTGAACCGGTTGCAGGATTGTATATGATTCACTTTCTTGGTCTTCCTAATAGCATGTAGTTATGACTCACGTCATTCCAATTCTTTTTCTGATGAACAGTCTAGTTTGCTTATTTTAGCAGTTGATATAACATCAGGCTTTTTGCACAGTTAATTCCTTTTGTGTATCCATGCGGTTGAGTGCGCACTCACACACACACACACTGTATATATATATATATATATATATACATATATATATATATATATATATATATATATATATATATATATATATATATATATATATTTATATATATATTATATATATGTATATATATATTATATATATATGTATATATATATATATATATATAATATATATATATATATATATATATATATATAATATATATATATATATATATATATATATATATATATATATATATATATATATATGTCTATTTCGTTATATTGATAGGCGTTTTAATTTTCAATTGTGACTTGTAAAGTTTTATATTTTTGACTTAATAATTTTTAACGAAAATTTTACCAATTTAGATGTTACTCTTCATCTAGAGGTTGGTGTTAGTCATTATTTTCAGTTCTTTTATTAAAAAATTAAATGTGTGTCTTCAGTGAGGAAACTTGTCAACTTTGACGTTTAGTAATCATTACTGTAATCAAGTTTATCCATGACTGCCGTCTGAACCGCTCTTTCTCTCTCTTTCTCTCTCTGAATTTAATGATAAACTGCCTATAAAGATAATGTTTGTTTGATGTCTACGTGGCTGTGGCATATAGAGATTTATTTTTTAGGATGTAAGCATTTCTAAATATCTATTCTTTATATGATTTCCTCTATTTTTAAGTAAAATTCAAAAAGCAGTTAGTGTTTATTATGTATCGTAACATTTTCCGGATCTCTCCTTCTTCTTCAATATATATATATATATATATATATATATATATATATATATATATATATATATATATATATATATATATATATATATATATATATATATATTATATATATATATATATATATATATATATATATATATATGTATATATATATATATATATATATATATATATATATATATATATATATATAAAAGAACAAGAAGGAAGTCATGAAGACTCTCCAAAAATAGGTTAGTTGGTTAACGGCGTGACTCGTGGCCTTGTGTGTGTGTGTGTATATATATGTGTGTGTGTGTGTGTGTGTGTCCTTCACTCATGGACATTGGCCAACCCTACCTATTCTTCCTTTCCTTTCTGACCCTGCTTTCCCCCATTGTACCATTCCTGATCTACCTTAACCTCGTTTCATTCATGTCTCCTGGACCATCCTCAATATCTCTCAGGTATCGCCTTTCCCTTCTCTGGTATTTTTTATGAAGCTTCACAATGATAAATGTTGTCCCTGCACGAATTCTTTAAATGTTTTATCGATAAATTGTCTGCGTCTACCTACTTATCTTTCTCTATCTATTTTTTGTATGTTAAGAAGTCAAGTAAATATACTTGAAAAACACCAAGTGAACTTACTTTGATCTCAAATTGAAATGACGTTATTTCGTGTCTTTTTCCCTTTTTAGTTTTCCGTAAAAGAAAACTGTTGTGCCGGCTTTGTCTGTCCGCCCGCGCTTTTTCTGCCCGTCCTAAGATCTTAAAAACTACTGAGGCTAGAGGGCTGTAAATTGGTACGTTGATCATCCACCCTCCATTTATCAAACATACTAAATTGCAGCCCTCTAGCCTCAGTAGTTTCCATTTTATTTAAGGTTAAAGTTAGCCATAATGGTGCGTCTGGCAACGTTAAAGGAAAGGCCACCACCGGGCCGTGGCTCGAGTTTCATGGGCCGCGGCTCATACAGCATTATACTGACACCACCGAAAGATAGATCTGCTGTCGGTGGCCTTGATTATACGCTGTAGCGGATGTACAGAAAACTCGATGGCGCCGAAGAAACTTCGGCGCATTTTTTACTTGTCTTTTATTTTAAAAGAATGTTGTTGAGATTACCATTATCAGACTACAACAACCACTGGTTAATCGGTAGTCTTATGGATAGAGTCAACAGACTACGGTATAAGCCCTCTTGGGTGTATAGTCTGTCGACTGTCTGTTAGGGTTTTAAGCTGAAGATTTAAAGAAATTAAAGAGAGAAAGAAATCGGTCTCATTATCTCAACAGTCTCTGGCGGTAAAGAGAATTCGGCATTGGCATCAACACCCAAGTTGTATGTGAAGAGTCATGCCTTGGTGTCTTTGTTTATCTAATGACCTAATGATCCTATATTAGGCGAAGAAGATAGCAAGTGTCTTTTGCGTAGCTGAACAAAGAGGCTGTTGTTTTTGATTACCCAGTCAGAGGATGAATATGACAGGGACAACCGTCGTGCTTTTTTCTGGTGCCATCCATTTTTGCTGGAATTGGGGTACTGTTAAAAACTGTAAAGCAAAAACTATTGAAAGGGTTGCTTTAATTTTATAAAAATGCCTTTATTCGAATTTTAGTGGTCCTACAGTCGACCAGATTTTCGATTTGACAGTATTATTATTATTATTATTATTATTATTATTATTATTATTATTATTATTATTATTAAGAAGGGAGGCTGGAGATGAGTGGAGATTTGTGGAAGACAAAGAACGAGGAAGACATGAGTGGCGGAATTTCGCAGAGGCCTTTTGCGTCACGGGGCGTTGCAGGCGATGATAATGATGATAATTATTTATCTTATGACTTGGTTTGTTTTTCTGAAGCGATAAAGGAAGAAACGGCTAATTGGTAAAACCTAAAAACAATTTATTTCTGAAGTTAACAGACGCTTCATGGGCGCTGATGGTAATATCTTTTAACAATAACTTGCAGGTATCCTTCTCCCAATTTACTTTAGGAATAAATAACAATAAGTCTTATAATTTTCGCTCCATTGTCTCTCGTGCCTCTCTATGACCCATGACGGCAATAATTTTCTATTTACGTGCAATTCCCCAGAAGCAGCTTGCCCATACGAATCACATTTTTTCCCCCGTCCTGATATCAGCCCCCGCGTAGCAACCGCCATACACGAACAGCTAAGAGCGTGCGGTGTCCCTTGAGATCAGGAGAGAAAAATGTCACGTTCTTTTATCTGTGAGACGTTCCTTTGCCAAGAGTCACCCACTCCGAAGGACGAGAAACAAAGCAATAAACAAATAGGTGACCCTCTCCCTCCCTCCCTCCCTCCATCCTCCCTCTCCTCCTACACATAGGCTACACACCCTTCAAACGAGGCTTTAGGCGGGAAGTATCAGCCAAAGCGAGACACGATGGACAAAAGCGATACGTTAATGGCACTGGCGACGGCTTTCCCCGCTCTTCATTTGTCTTTTTCTTCCTCCCCCTTCGTCACGTTCTTTTTCTTTTTATCCTCACTTTGTTTCTTACGCTCCTTACTTTTCTTGTCGATCCCCCTTCGCGTTATCCCTCTCTCCTTATCCTTTCAGCTCCGTCATCGTAAAATTCCCACTCCGTATTTAGCGCACTTTCGCTTGCTGTACAGACAGCCATTGAAAGAATTTCCTTCCGGTGTTGCCGATGTTACTGCTTCTGATGTTCGGTGTGGCGATACAGCCTTTTTTTTTTTTTTTTTTTTTTTGGTCTGGCGTGGTACTTTTTTTTCTGGCGTAGTACTTTTTTTTTTTGGTCTGGCGTGGTACGGGATCTCCCTCCTTTGTTATAGTAGATCACTCCAGATCGTGTTCTACCATAATTTTTTTATTCTCTCTCTCTCTCTCTCTCTCTCTCTCTCTCTCTCTCTCTCTCTGGCCTTGCTGCGTAGTGGCAAGCGCTGTCAGTCGACTGTTTTGGGTTGCAGCTAGAGAGAGAGAGAGAGAGAGAGCACTAGACGTGAGATTTCATTTTACCGTCAAAATGTATATGATGAAAATTATAGGGCCTCGACGAGGTAGTCCTCTTCCCACTGGCGTTCTATTATCATCCTTGTGGGAGGCAGTTTTTGTTAGCAGAGAGTAGTTTATTACTCGAAGTTCTTTGCGGCGTCCCTTCGGCCTCTAGCTGCAGCCCTTTTCATTCCTTTCACTGTTCCTCCGTTCACATCCTCTTCCTTCCATCTTACTTTTCATCCTCTCCTAATAATTGATTCATAGTGCTACTGCGAGGTTTTCCTCCTGTTACACCTTCCGAGCCTTTTTACTGTCAGTTTCCGTTTCAGCGCTGAATCACCTCATAGGTCCCAGCGCTTGGCCTTTGGCCTAAATTCTAAATTCTGTCTGTCTGTCTGTCTGTCTGTCTGTCTATCTATCGATCTGTATTAAAAAAGCTGCACCACACGAAATGAGAATAAATGAATAGTAATATTGAAGACTCCTCAGCGGTGTCGAACCTCCTGAAGGTGAATGAGGGACAAGGGGCGTAACCTATCTGTCTGCCTAGTCGAGGGAATTTCAGAGGGGCGTAATATTTTTAAACTAGTCTTGCTTTGTGTTCATGTCAGATTGTCTGCTTGTAATTTTGCCTTTATTTCTTTTTGCTAATACTGAAGTGTTGTAGATGACCTTTGACCTGTGACGTCATTTCAACTAAGAAACAAATATACCAAGCAATATTGTTTTGCATTTGTGTGAGGGTCCGACCACGATCCTTTCTCTCTCTCTCTGTCTCTCTCTCTCTCTCTCTCTCTCTCTCTCTCTCTCTCTCTCTCACATAAAACCTTCCATTTCGGCTCCACGTCACACAGCGAACTTTCAATCTACTTTCCCCTTTTATCTGGTCGCTTAATCAGATTAAAAAAAAAAAGTTTACTTATGAACCATAGGAATATATTTTTATTTGGTTGAGAAAAAACTCACAAAAATTTCTTTAGTTCTCTTCTGAGCTTTTGTTTATCAGTCTAGACAGAGAGAGAGAGAGAGAGAGAGAGAGAGAGAGAGAGAGAGAGAGAGAGAGAAAGAGAGAGAGAGAGAGTCTGGTGTATGACTAGCCATTTGAGACAGAGATGGAGGTATTTCTTATGCAATTTTACCGAAAGCATTTTTCAATATCAGTTCAGTTTAGCCCGACTATTACTGTCATGAAAATACTCCCTCCTTTTATTACATCTATAAAATACTCTAACCCTTCTTTTATTACTTTGCACCTCCTAATTAAGGAAATAAAAAATACGATAATTTTCCATTTACAAACGAAAGTTTAAGAGATCACTCTGCTTCCTTTTATGACGTCTATTAAATACTCTAGCCCTTCTTTTATTACTTTGCACCTTCTAATCAAGGAAATAAAAGAATACGATAGTTTTCCATCTACAAGCGAAAGTTTAAGAGACCAATCTGCTTCAACAGGGCATGGAGTCCGTCCGTCACATTTCTGACGCTGCATTTCTTTAGAAGCGAGCTTCCTGGCTTCTGGTACCAGATGTCACATTTAGAAGGTTTATGACAGCGTTGACTGACTTCTTCTTTTTTTCCTTTCCTTGAAAAGAAAGAAGAATGGGAGGAAATATGCCGACCGCTGCTGTGGTGGTGGTGATGTCTAGGTGGAGGGTCTCATTATATGACTTTAGTGTTAAGGCTTGGGAGCTGAAGAGTGCAAGTCTGTTTTTCAGACTTAGTTGTGTTTATTTATATTTTATATTTATTTATATCCTGAGTATTACAGTTTTTTACCCTCTTCAGTTTTCTGTGAAAGAAAACTACTGTGCCGGCTTTGTCTATCCGTCCGCCCGCACTTTTTCTGTCCGCACTTTTTTCTGTCCGCCCTCAGATCTTAAAGAATACTGAGGATAGAGGGCTGCAAATTGGCATCTGTCTTCTGTCCATTTGTTAATTAAATCAGCAGAATTATAGTAATTCGTCAGGATTCTTCCTTTCATGGGTTTTCATTTTGCCGAATATTCTAAATGTGGTAGTAAATGGGTTTTCCTGAAAAATGAAAATAGCTGACCTTACCCAGCTACCATTTTATCTTTGGCATATAGTTTCTTAAGCGTATCAATCTTGTACTGTATATGTGTTTCTGTGTATGAAATCCTCCATTCAGATCTTTCCTGTGCTTTCACTTTCATAAATCACCACTAATCTACAGCCTCCTGTCCCCTGAAACGGTTATGTCAAGGACTTCCAACTCTTCCGGTACCTCTAGAAGTCCAGCTAACGCTGTCACTCGCTATGCTCCCTGGGATGGTGCGAAGGACATGTACGAGCCATCTCCATCTCATCATTACCTCACTGTGCATATGAAACTCTCATAACTTTCATGATGGTATCATTTCTCCCTCTTTCCCGCCGTCTGTCGTCTCATTCTTTTAAGTATATTGACAATAATACAAACTGCAAGGTACACTATGTCTTATTGTCTTGTTTATTATTATTATTATTATTATTATTATTAGTGAATTCTTTAAAATCATTCGTAAGTTCGTTTCATTCCTTATCCCTCAGGGACAGGCTTTGGATTGAAGCTTTCCAGCGGATAGCAGTGAAATGTCAGTAAGTGGAACTTGGCAACATAGAGAAAGTTGTTGATCACGCAAAGTCGACGGCGTCATGTTTTGGAAATCAGCCTTTCGGCAGAGGGTAGAGGGAGAAGGAGAAGGGGACCAAAGGGAAGGGGGGGGGCGCGTGGGGGTTTAGGATAGGTTTGGGGAGCTCAGGTAATTGGTTGTTCATTATTTTTTATGGAGGTCGGTCTTTGACAGCGCTACTTCATGAAGATTAATGTAATCCTTGTGTTTGAGACGTCAATCAGCATTGGCGTATTTAAACTGCTATCAGGAGAGAGAGAGAGAGAGAGAGAGAGAGAGAGAGAGAGAGAGAGAGAGAGAGAGATGGAAACCTTCTCCAGTTGTTTGTGAATACGAAAGCCTTGAGAATTCTTTCCAGTGTCATCTCTTTTAAAGGATGCTTTGACCTGACCTCGCTCGATTCAGGTCATGCTTTGGCATTTCCAACCCTCTTTTGGCATCCATAAGAGCACTACCACCGGCTGTATGTCGGCTCCTATATTCCCCCCGTTAACCTTCCCTGGGTATGATCATACGCTCTGTATTCATAAATCTGTTTCCGGACAATTTTGAGTTCTTCGGTTCTCGTCACCTACCATATATTTATATATATATATATATATATATATATATATATATATATATATATGTATACATATATACATACATATATATATACTATATATTCATAAAGTGACCTACTTTTCCTTATTTTTGTATATGTCTAAAATTCCGCTTTTACCGTCTGGTTATCATATAACCAATAAACCCATTGTTATAGACACTATTGGGCGCAAGCACGTTTCCATAATATGTGCACGAGTGTGCTCGCCTTCCTGCGCCTGTGTGAACATATTCTTTTGCATGCACGTGCATGCGCGTGGAAAAAAGCCAAGAAGAGCTTTCTGCATTATGCATGACCTGACTGTGGAAACCTTGCTGTGTGCCTGAACATACGTTAGCCGATTTCGTCTTTGGCGAGCAAGGATTCTTGGATCCGTGTCTATGGGCCTCGCAGTGTGAATCTCAAATGAGGACCAGTATTTCGAGTCTCTGTGACGTCAGTTTTCAAGGCTGGTTTTTCCTTAACTTTCTCCGCGCGGAATCATTCAGTGTTACGACTGGGAATGGTGAATCCAAATTGCGTTTACTTGTAAATGTCATTTTAGGCTTGCTTCCTTTATCTCCCATGTATGTATGTGTATAGATACATAAATGTAAATATACATGTAAATACACACACACATTTATATATATGTGTGTGTGTATACTGTATATATATATATATATATATATATATATATATATATATATATATATATACATATATATAAATACATATATATATATATATACATATATATATACATATATATATATATATATATATATATATTTATATATATATATATATATATATATATATATATATATATATATATATATATATATATATATATATATATATGCATGCTGTGAATGAGAGCATTACCATAAAGCTTAAATGAAGGAGAGAGAGAGAGAGAGAGAGAGAGAGAGAGAGAGAGAGAGAGAGAGAGAGAGAGAGAGAGAGAGAGCAGAATAATTTTATCCGACAATTCATAATTAAGAGAGCCTCAAGAAGTCTGTCCTAAGTCATCCCTTGTAAAGGATACTTTGACCTGACCTCGCCCAGTTCAACCATGCTTTAGCATTTCCAGCCTTCCTTGACCTTCTCTTCTCTGGCCGAAGTTTCGAGGATATAATTATGCTTTCGGAATCCCGTAACTCTTTCTTGACACGATTTTCGCCTGAAAACTTTGTGATAACGGGTGATTTTGTATTCATAATTTCTTTTACACTATGACTGTATGGTTTTTCTTATTGTATAAATGTTATTAAGTATGTCTAAACTGGAAATTTCCTTGATACAACCCAGCTTTCATATAACCAGTAGACTCGTTGATATGAGAGCTAGAATGCGCATGCACGCACCACGCAAACTCACATATACGATTTCATTAATGCATGCATTCGGTCGCTTGCGTGCGTCAGGGTATGCGTGCGTGAAGAAAAGGCTGAGACGAGATTTATGCATTAGTCATGTTTTCTTTGTAGAAATCTCTCAATGTGCCTGAATGTATAATAGCTGATATGTCGTTGACAAAGAAGGATTCTTATGAATGTTGAACGAAAACTCATGTTTTTCAGTGACTTCAGTTTCCTGGCCGTTTTTCTTATTCTACGTCCGTATGACATCATTACATTATTTCACCAAAAATAGTGTGCCGAAACTATGCATACAAGAAGTACCATTTCTCTCTCTCTCTCTCTCTCTCTCTCTCTCTCTCTCTCTCGTTTATTTTGTACGTCGCGGAATATAGTATTAGTTTTCTGTAAAAGGAAACTATTGTGCCGGCTTTGTCTGTCCGTCCGCACTTTTTTCTGTCCGCACTTTTTTCTGTACGCCCGTAGATCTTAAAAACTACTGAGGCTAGCGGGCTGCAAATTGATAAGTTGATCATCCACCCCCAAATCATCATTTTTCCGGTGAGACCCAGGGTTCGATTCCAGGACGAAGCTGAGTGATTCAGGCACGTTTGATTGCATCCCAAATGTTTCAGTTTTTCATCTGTTCGGAAACTTCTTCATATTTCCTTTGCTAGTTTTTTGTTATAACCCAATGTCATTATTAATACTGTTATTGATAATCTTATATGCCATAGGTTGATTGACTGTTTATTTGTATAACATCAGGACTATGCAAAAAGTTAGGGTGAATTTTACTTTTTTTTAAGGGTGGGCTACGTTCCTGGCAAAAAGCGATTTGATTTTGGGAGAGAAGGCACTTTTTTTTTTCTTTTTTTTTTTTTTTTGAGGGGGCGAGGTGTGGTGGGTTATTTAGCCTTGGCGGAAGATTGTAGTCTATGGAATTTATTATTTTATCTTTCTAGTTTTTGCTTCAGATCCTAATTATGCTGAGCTAACAAGGATCCATAATTGTGTATTATTTGAGGTATATATAAATACCTTATCTTATTTTCAACGTATCAGACCTATTTTTATTCCGAACAGCCAACATTTTAACAAAAACTTTGCCTAACTTGAAAGCTACATGATTTGTGATTTAAAATGAACCAGTGACTTTAAAAATCGGTTGATAACTCTCCCCCCCCTTTCCCACACCAACTACCCCTTGAAATCAACAATGATAAAGTTTGAAGGCAAAAAATGGCTGCATTCAGAACTTCTGAAAAGGTGCCAAACTGTTCTCCTGGTTTTGAAATATTCGGAAAGGCTGCAGATTTTGTTGTTCGCAGTTTTGCGTTCTTCGGGAAAAATGTATGTTTATATAGTTTTATGTTGTTCCCCTGAATGCTGACTATAGTCGAGATAATTTACCGTTTATGGAAGATAAGGCATCGTGCTTACCCCATATAATAATGGGAAAATGCACGGTAAAGGCGAAGAAGAAGAAGAATTATATACCTGATTTTCAGTTACATCCGAGAAGGAGAATATATATTTTTGTTTGTTTGCAGGAATACGCAAAAAAAAAATGTGAAGATTTTTTTTACGGAGATCTTGCCAAAACGTGAGCACCGAGACTGGCAAAACTGGAGTAGATTTTAGTAGATAGAAGACTTTAACTATAGGAGATCTTTCGGGTTGTAGGTTGCTCAGCCTTTCCGTGCTTGGAAAATGAAAACCGTCCGCACCAGTACCGTAGATTTTGGCAAAAAAAAATTAATCCTTCTGTAAAAAAAAAAAAAGGAAGATTATGTCCACATTTTGGCCCCGTCAACGAACCATTTCGGGTCGATAAAAATTTGTTCATAGTTGTCTGACCAGTGGAGGTGTTCCTCACTTACTGTTTTGGTGTTTTTTCATGACTTTTTTTTTATCTTTATGGAAAAAATCATAATGGATCTGAATAGAATATTAAATTTAAAAGAACGAACAGATTAAAAGAAAAATAGTTGTAAAATGGAAGAGATTCAGTTAGAGGTAAATTATAAATAAATAGACGGAGGAATAAAAAAAAGGTCGCTTTGTGCATGTCTTTAATATCACGTAAAAAAAATTGTGATGGCTGATACAGATAGAGCGTGTATACTCCCGGTCAGTTAATCCTTTATTTTTCGGCTTAAAAATAAAATAATAAGTTTTATCTGCCTGCTGAACTCGTCACATTGATCTGTCTAATATTTAGGCAAATCTGCACATAACTGGTCTCGGGATTAATTTTTTTCATTCCTGGGAAGAAATGACATGAGATGAGTCCCAGTTTTGAGGGAAATTGAACAAACTTGTAAAAATTCTTCAAGTTAATGCTGTGCTGCTATAAGAATTTCTTGACGATGATTAGAGGAATAAAAACAAAAAGATACAGAGGGAAAAGGAGAATATATAAAACAACTTCGTGTTTTTTATGACATTTAGAATACAAGATATTTTTTTACTCATGTCATAATGTTGTCTTTCCTGTTGTCATTCTTAACCTTCTGAATATTTGATGATCATCGTGTGACTTCGAAATAAACATCAGGAGGAAGGGAAAAAAATTGAGGGGAAAAATGTGAAGTCAACTTGTCAAGTAAAAAAAAAAAAAAAAAAAAAACTATTTCTACATGGAATCTTTTTTTAGTTAGTTTACATATGTCAGCCGAGATCTGTTCATACCACGACCATTTTAGAATGCGTGACAAGCATCTTGAATATTTGAAGAGAATAAAGGAAAAAAAGGTGTTTCTGAATGGAAACTTTTTTTCCCACCCCATTTTGGCTTAGCGTAGATCCTTCCCCCAAAAGAAGTTGGTCTACTGGTCTCTGGCGAGGCCACCACAGTTGATGGAAAGTCGTCTCTTTAATATGGAATCTTCGGGAAACTTTTTTTTTCTCCACTCCTTCAGGAGTTTGGAGCCGAAAGAGTGTGAGATTCCTCTTCTCAGCCCTGAAGGATGTTTTAGGACCATTTGAACTTTTGGTTTCTCGCCGTCCTGCGACGACCCCCAAAAGGCAAGAGTCGGAAAGAGGAATAAAGAGGGAAAAGGAAAGAAAGGAAGGGAGGGAGGGAGGGAGGGAGGGAAGGAGAGAAAGAGGCCTTCCCTCTGCCGTTACTTTGGGCAACTTTTGTCTTTCAGGATTTCCTGACCTCTTATCTTTTCGCCTCTTTCCTTCCTGTGTTTTTTCTTCTCTCCCGCCCCTTCGGGTATTTGGCGGGTTATTCGTATTCTGCTTGAAGGCGTATCGTAATTGGCAGATAGATTCTCACCTCGGTACACATTTTTCGACATCATCTCTTTCTCTCTCGTCTGTTGGATTTTCTAATATTCTTCGTCAGTGGTTTTAATATTTTGGTTTGAGATGCATGAAGTCTCTGTCTCTCTCATGTAGTCTCTCTCTCTCTCTCTCTCTCTCTCTCTCTCTCTCTCTCTCTCTCTCTCTCACATGTCGCATTTTTTAATATTCTTCTCAGTGATTTTAATATTTTGGTTTGAGATGCATAAAGTCTCTCTCTCTCTCTCTCTCTCTCTCTCTCTCTCTCTCTCTCTCTCTCTCTCTCTCTCTCTCTCTCTCTCTCATATTTTAATATCCATCTCAGTGATTTTAATATTTTGGTTTGAGAGGCACAAAAATTCTCTCTCTCTCTCTCTCTCTCTCTCTCTCTCTCTCTCTCTCTCTCTCTCTCTCATATTTCAATAACTTGGCATAAGATATTTTTGACTAATATTCTCCAAAAAACTTTTTCAATTAACATTTGAATATTTTGATTTATAGAGCATAATTCTCTCTCTCTCTCTCTCTCTCTCTCTCTCTCTCTCTCTCTCTCTCTCTCTCTCTCTCTCACCCACATCAACAGCGTTTCACCCTCCGTTTCCCGTGCCTTTTTCTCTAAACCCAGCAGGATATCCGAACAGACACGCTTTGGCACTTTATAGAAAGAGTCCTAGCCGTTGTAGCCTTGGCACCGGCGTGGCTGTCACTGGCCTGATACATCTATTCCTATCAATATCTCCCCGAGGAGGGAAGAAGTCCACCTCCCACGATGTGCCATTCTTAAGCTGAATTTGCATTATAGTCTCTCTCTCTCTCTCTCTCTCTCTCTCTCTCTCTCTCTCTCTCTCAAGTGCGCGCACACACACACACACATACACACATATATTTCTTCCAGTATCCTTTTCTCTAACATTGAATGTTTTGTTTTAATGGTTTTAAACCCCACCCCCCTCTCTCTCTCTCTCTCTCTCTCTCTCTCTCTCTCTCTGGTATCCTTTTTCGCTAACATACTGATTGTTTTACTGTTCTAAAAACTCTCTCTCTCTCTCTCCCTCTCTCTCTCTCTGGTATCCTTTTTCGCTAACATACTGATTGTTTTACTGTTCTAAAAACTCTCTCTCTCTCTCTCTCTCTCTCTCTCTCTCTCTCTCTCTCTCTTCCCATTTACAACAGTGCTGTTGAATTTTTGATAAACTGACCAAATAAGTACCTAAATTACATGTAAATGCGAATTTAAAAGCAACAGATCGATTGCCATAAAACTATGAATATTCAACATTCAAATAGAATTCAACATTTTTCTTAGAATGTGTTGCCAGAATATTTTCTAGAACGAAGCAAAGTTATCAGTCTTCCTTGGATGCTGACCGCCATTTCCTCAAAGTTTACCACATCCAGGAGATATGGGCGAACGCGGAGATGTCGTCAGATTTAGGGTAAGGAAGCAAGCGTGGGTGTGTAGACTTTCCAAACTCGACAATTTAAGGGGAGCTGGCCCCCCGCGCGTCTTATTTTTAGAGGCACTAAATCCAGACTAATATCTTGCAATATCATGTAGTATGCGAAGTTTATAACCGTTGGGAGGATAACATTTTTGATGTACACAGGACTTTGAGAAGGTGAGTTGCTCGTTGTTCGCTCTGTTTGATTTTCCAAAGAGATTGCTTGCGAGTAATGGCTGTGTAATCTTCTTGTTTTTCTTGCGTGCTTGGGAGGAATTGATAACTGTTTGTGCTCTGAGTTCAGAAGAAGTTGAACGCTGCAGCTGATATTTCGTGTCGTTCGCTGTCTTCTGAAAATGCCAGTATTGCCCATTTTATAGTCATTTGCGTGTATTGTAAAGTAGCCTTAGTTTATTAAGGCCATGGCTGTATATTGTTTCTCCCTTTATGTGGGTTATTTATTATGCTCAAGTTCAGTCCTTTGGCGGTACTCCACACTGAAGAGGCATATCTCTCTCTCTCTCTCTCTCTCTCTCTCTCTCTCTCTCAATACTCGTCTGCGTACATACTTTCTCACTTTGTCCTTTTTTTGTATGTATGTGCACATATATATATATATATATATATATATATATATATATATATATATATATATATATATATATATATATATATATGTATAAATGCACATATATATATATATATATATATATATATATATATATATATATATATATATATATATATATATATATATATATATATATATATATACAGTATATATACATATACAATATACATGCATACAGGATATATATATATAAATATATATATACGTAGACGACCACATGAAAGGTGAAAATTAAAGACCAGGTACCAAGCGCTTTCGTGTATTGCGTACAAGGTACAAAGTAAAATAAATAAAGATAGACATAAACAAGAAAACTTCACAAAACAAAGATTAAAAGCCACTAACAAGCTAAACATCATTACTGAATGCAATCACTAGTTTGAAGTCAAATTGTCACATACCAAACAAAAAATACTTTAAAATACTTAAGAACTGAAACTACAGTTAGAACAGGCTATTGCTAAAAGGTAACATTGTACTTCCCTACAATTTTATGAACAAGGTAACTATCAATTTAAAAGACCCGAACTAATATTCATAAGTTGATTGTTAAAATGCTTAATAAAGGCAGATTCAATTATATTTCTCTTAACAATGTGGTTACAAAAAATTATCTCAGATGAATTTTCCAGTCTATACAATGGTTAAATCATTCATATGTACAAATAAAGCACTTGTCAATTGGCCTGTTCGAACTGCAACGATGCTGTTTTAGGCGATAATCTAGTTCTTTACCAGTTTGACCAAGGTATTTATTACTACATCCAGCACAAGGAATCGTGTAAATACAGCCATTAATTTGTTTTGGGAGTTACGAACAATGATATTCTGAAGTGTCCCTGAATTCTTGTAAACAACAGTTATCTTGAAAATTTTCAGTAATTTTTAATGAAACAAAGATTTACGTTATATGGAAGTGTCAGAATATTTTTCTCACCAAAGGCTCCCTATTGTTATTGGAATAAAAATGTTTCTAGCTTTCTGTAAAGATTTGTCGATTAAAAACTTTGGGTATTTTAACATAATTCCTACGTCGTAAATTTTACAAAATTCGAGTCTAAGAATTCCGGGCTGCATATCCATAATGCCCTTAAAAACATGCTACAAAAAAACTGAGAGTTTTACATTAACGTGGTGATCTGAATAATAGTGGACATAAGAACAGACGTTGGTAGGTTTCCTGTGAACATCAAACACAAAAGTTCTATCCCTTCTATGAACCAAAACATCTAAAAATGGTAATGAACAATTATTTTCCTCTTCAACGGTGAATTTAATAGAAGGTACCAAGTGATTTACCTTGTCCAAAAAACTGTTCAGATTTTCGCACATGGGCCAAACATGGGCTGTATTTACACGATTCCTTGTGCTGGATGTAGTAATAAATACCTTGGTCAAACTGGTAAAGAACTAGATTATCGCCTAAAACAGCATCGTTACGCAGTTCGAACAGGCCAATTGACAAGTGCTTTATTTGCTAACATATGAATGATTTAACCATTGTATAGACTGGAAAAATTCATCTGAGATAATTTTTGTAACTACATTGTTAAGAGAAATATAATTGAATCTGCTTTATTAAGCATTTTAACAATCAACTTATGAATATTAGTTCGGGTCTTTAAATTAGATAGTTACCTTGTTCATAAAATTGTAGGAAGTACAATGTTACCTTTTAGCAATAGCCTGTTCTAACTGTAGTTTCAGTTCTTAGTATTTTTGTATTTTTTGTTTGGTATGTGACAATTTGACTTCAAACTAGTGATTGCATTCAGTAATGATGTTTAGCTTGTTAGTGGCTTTGATCTTTTGTTTTGTGAAGTTTTCTTGTTTATGTCTATCTTTATTTATTTTACTTTGTACCCCGAAGAAGTGTACGCAATACACGAAAGCTTGGTACCTGGTCTTTAATTTCACCTTCATGTGGTCGTTCTACGTATATATTTGTCACGTGCAGTTTGGTGACTTATTGTTGATAAATATATATATATGTATATATATATATACTTATATATGTAAACATATATATATATATATATATATATATATATATATGTGTGTGTGTGTGTGTGTGTGTGTGTGTGTGTGTGTGTGTTTGTGTGTTTGTGTGTGGGCGCTCAAGACTGTGCCTGCTCGTGCAGCATAACCTTTTGTGTGTGTCCCTACGTTGTCCTGAATAAATCGTGCCTGAATAATAATTTTATGGCCCTTATTACCATACGAGGCTGACTAATAAGACACATCCATTGTGAATCAGAAAAGAAGGGAGATGTTAAATTCTCTATGCGTTGTTATCTGTGACTCCTGTAGCCCTCTGTTTTTCAAGAGGTTTCATACGGCTTCCTTAAACTAAGCCCCCTGTTCCTTTCACTCTTTTTCAGGAATGGGATACGTTGTCGGTAACCCTGGCCACACTTTGATGTAGATAAAAGGTATTGTTATGCTCATTTACATGCTTTTAATGTCGTTTTAGTTTTCTGCAAAAGAAAACTATTGTGCCAGCTTAGTCTGTCCGTCTGCATTTTATTCTGTCCGTACTTTTTCTGTCCAAACTTTTTCTGTCCGCCCTCAGATCTTAAAAACTACTGAAGCTACAGGGCTGCAAATTGGTATGTTGATCATCCACCCTCCAATCATCAAACATACCAAATTGCAGCCCTCTAGCCTCAGTAGTTTTGATCTTATTTAAGGTTAAAGTCAGCCATAATCATGCTTCTGGCAGCGATATAAGATAGGCCACAACGGGGCCGTGGTCAAAGTTTCATGGGCCGCGGCTCATAATTATACCGAGACTACCGAAAGATAGATCTATTTTCGGTGGCCTTGATTATACGCTGTAGCGGCTGTACAGAAAACTCGATTGCCCTGAAGTTCATTTTTTACTTGCTTTTTTATTGGTGATGGTTTATGACTTAATTTTTACGTTTTATGTGTGTTAGAAATTCGTCTTCATTTTTCTTTGTGACTTCAGTAATGCGCTTTCTTTTTAGTCGAGGCTTGTCCAGCTGTTTGGCTTTTTATAAACAATGTGTATAGGTACTAATGATAAAATTAATAGTGGTATTAGTAATAGAAATGATAATTGAAATCAGTATTGTGCTATTAAGTACTGTAGTAGTAGTAGTGGTCATAATAGTGATTATTATCATAATTATGATTTTCTGATTATAATTATTTTATTTCAGTTCACAACCGTAAGACGTCCATTTGGACGTGTATTAAATCTAAACGTCAATAAAACATTTTTATACATCACTTCCGTTGCAAATGTATGGGCACCGAGATATGCAGATAGCAGCATAAATATGATTTTAAAAAACACCCTGCAATGAATGGGCGCCTTAAAATGTGCGCATGCAAAAGTGTTATCCCAGACCACCATCTACCACAAACTTAGTCCCTATACATTTATGAAAGAAGTATGAAAGAAAAGTTATTTATTTTTAGGTGTGATTCATGTTTAAATGGCCAGAATTTACGTTTTGCAGATGTGGGTGAACTTAAAGGAAATAATAATGATAATAATTAGTATAATTATTGTCGTCTTTCTTCATTTTTAGTTTTCTGTAAAAGAAAGCTATTGGGGTTGCTATTTGTCTGTCCGTCCGCACTTTTTCTGTCTTCCCTCACACCTTAAAAACTACTGTCCGTCCGCACTTTTTCTGTCCTCCCTCACACCTTAAAAACTACTGAGGCTAGAGGGCTCCAAATTGATAAGTTGATCATCCGCCCTTCAATCGTCAAACATACCAAATTGCAGCCCTCTAGCCTCAGTAGTTTTTATTTCATTTAAGGTTAAAGTTAGCCATAATCGTGCTTCTGGCAACGATATAGAATAGGCCACTACCGGGTCGTGGTTAAAGTTTCATGGGTCGCGGCTCATACAGCGGTACACCGAGACCACCGAAAGATAGATCTATTTTCGTTGGCCTTGATTATACGCTGTACAGAAAACTCGATTCTCAGAAGAAACTTCGGCGCATTTTTTACTTGTTTTATTTAAGGTTAGCCATGGATCGTGCGTCTGGCACGCTAGAGGTGCCAGCCGCCGACGCATCTTCACTTGACTGCATCTGGGGAGCAACTGAGCGGCGCTGTCCAGTCGTAGCTGAGAGTTTCTTACAGCATTATACGCTGTACATAAAAATCGATTGCGCCGAAGAAACTTCGGCGCATTTTTTACTTGTTTATATTAATTTTAATTGTGAGAATTATATTTCCTTTTTCACCGCATGCAACAAGCTGGTTGTTATTTAGTCGTCGCAGACGGGACTTGGAAAGCCTGTTATGTGTATATTTAGCGCACCATGTTATATGAAGATCGTTGGATTATGAGAACTCAAATATGCACTCGGTCCTGCTGATGCGAGTAAGTAGTTCGCACACCATGAGCGGTAATGTTTTATGGAGACGTTCGTTCATGTAAGGCACCAGACTTTTTCTTCTCAAGCACGGCATTTTCACGATGAGAGAGAGAGAGAGAGAGAGAGAGAGAGAGAGAGAGAGAGAGAGAGAGAGAGAGAGAGAGAGAGAGAGAGAGAGAGTTTTCAGACCAGTAAAACAATCAGTATGTTAGCGAAAAGGGATACAAGAGAGAGAGAGAGAGATAGAGAGAGAGAAAGAGAACCACCATCGTAAGAGTAAGCAAAGTTAAAACAGCATACGTATGGTATCAGTGGCAAAGGGCAAGGTTTCATACAATATTAACAACAACCAGTTGTGAAATTTAAATACTTGTTAATATATTTTTATTCTCCATGAGTAACAGATTTTGTGAACAAAAATGTTTGAGAACCTTGCAATACATTGGTCTATTTGCGTTATACGGGCGTGTCGTTTGATACCATATTGATTATTCCAGCTTTCTCACCAGACTGAGCGGAGAGAAAACTGTAATCAGTGTCACATTATGGCGTCAGTTTGCGATGTCGGGAGATTTTTGAGTGAAAGCTTGAGTGTCAGCCAGCCAGGCGTGTTGGCGACATTTGCACGAGCGGTCTGAGGGTGCGTCTACATGTCACAAACACCTTTCGGTAACTTATCGCACAGACATCACAAACAGGTTGAACAGAAGTTAATGACTTATTGGTGGTTCTAACCAGAGCTTCATACGATTGTCCAATACTAGCCAAAGGTCCGTTCTCCAATTACGGTCGTTGATTCATTTTCATGCTGTTTGTGATGTGTAAGAGATAAGCTGCTGCAGTGTGCTTATGACCTTTTTTTTTTTTTACTGTAATGTAGACGCTTTTTTATTTTTTTATTTTTTTACAAAACAAACCATCTGTCATCCAAATGTATGGTTAACATGTAGTTGCATTGTATTCTCATTGTATTGTAGAGAGTGATGGTTCGGAGAGGGCTGTGATGCAGGTGAGGGCAAGTTAAAATGTGCGTTCGAATGCATAACTTTTGCAAATGCCTTGAGCAGCAGTGCTCGATGGAACCAGAATGTAACTGAATGCTAATCATTTTGCTCTTCAGTATTGAAAAGTCCATTGGTGCATTTTCGCTGTCAACCCGCGAAGCCCAGAACTCTGCATTAGTGGTTACTGCTCTTGATTAGGTTAGTTTGTGTACCAGCCACTGGAATTACTGAGTCGTGGGTGAAAGCTTTTCTATCGAGACCAGTAGCAAAAATTCCCTGGCAAGAGAAATCTCCCAAAGCATAAAGCTTTGTACATTATACGTTCTTCAGTAGTGTTTTTCTTTTCATGTAAATATAGAGAAATAATTACTTTTTAACGTCATCATGATTATTTTGGCGATTCATACTCATTATACATATGTGACAGGTATAAAGGAAACGATACACGTGGAAGTTAAGATTCTGTGCGTTGAAATATTGTATTTTTTTTTTAACGTCACCGAGTGCTTGTGCTTGTCTGTGCGCGCATTCACGTGTCACTTATTTTTTTTTTTTCAACATTAAACCTTTTCCCGTAAAAGGCTATGGTTCCTACATTCACGTCTGAACTACTGAATCGTAGATGAACACTGTGCAGATAGCTTCCCCGGCACTACCCACTCCATACGCCTACTCAGAAATTCCTTGGCGTTAATATGGAATATCGCCCCCCAAATCCTTAAGAAGATCCTTTCCACAGGATCTGCAGTGGTTGCTTACATCTCGAATATAATCTTCCTGGCAACTTTTAATCTGGTAATGGAATTCTTAAGAGGTAACATTTACGAGAATAATTATGAAATACATTTATATGCTTATTAATTTATTTCAGAGACTGTATCAATAATAAACGCCACAACCCATGCAAAGCCTTCATTCTTTGGAGGCTTCGTTCACTTGTTACACCCTCCTCCTTCCCCCTCCCCTCCTACTCCCCCTCCCCGCCTCCTATGCCAATTACCAGTTACAGCAAGGCTTGTCCGGTTAATTGAATTCGTTGAAGTTAGAAGCGAACTGACTGAGAACTAATGGCATCTTGACCTGCCCCGAAGAGTTTGGGAAGATTTGTTTCCCCCTTTCAAAGACATTTAAGAAAGTGGAGACTTCTCGCTCGCTATTCCGAAAGTAAGAGGTTTCCTTGCAAAATAAACACTTGTTTTCCATTTCCTTCAAGCATTCATCATTTTCATACCTCTATACATGTGTGTGTGTAAGTATATTCATAAATATGTATGTGTATATATGTGTATATATACATATGTAATATATATATATATATATATATATATATATATATATATATATATATATATATATATATATATATATATATATATATATATATATATAGTCTTAATGGTAAGCTGAACCTCTATAGCCAGGTGTTGCGTGAGATAATTAACGATTTTTTAAACTTTTCTATCGCGCCATATTTATATTCTTCGAGAATATTTAAATTCATTTTGTTGCACGTAACAACATTTTCGAAATACCAAGGTGTCAGGTGTCTTTTGAAAAATTACATCACCGAAAACATTAATTTGCTTCTAGAAATTTGGTTTTGGATTTTATGTACAAATGCTTATTAATTCTTTTTTTCCCACTGTGCATACGACTTGCACGTCACTTGTTAAGATATTTTAAATATCTGGGAGGACACTCATTTTGACAGCCATATGTCCAGAAAGCTGTTATCTCTTCATCCTTAATTTAATTACTAATCCTAAAGGTTCTCGATGAGTCAAGCACAAAGTCATTTGCCTTACTTCAATTTTATTGATGATTGGAGATTTTAAGCTAGCGTGTCGGTCAAGAATTTTACTTCTGTTTTTCCCCTCCGTTCGTGAAGAGTAAATTTTAATTTTTCTGTCGTTTCTCAAGTAACATATCTCCCTATGTATAGAATCTAATTGTCACTTATTTCCAAATATGTATATAATGTTAATAACCACGATGCCCTCTTCTCGAATTCTTCACACTTTTTGGATACGCTGGTCACTACATCGCCTAAGATCCAATGCAAGAATACGAAGCAATTCTGATGTCCGAAGTAGGATCCGAACCCGCATTCGGAGTATCAGAACGAGGTCACGTTACCGACCTGATCACGAGACGGATCCCTCCCATGGTCAGGTCGGTAACCTGACCTCGTTTTCATATCTGTCTGTTTTCGAGGAAATTCTATTGGCGCATGGCATGACAAAGTCGCCGATAATGGTTTTTATTTTTTCGTTTTTACGCCAAGCTGATTTGAACCTCTTACGCATGTTTTCTGTTTGGTCGTCTGTTATGGAAGCTCAGGTTGGAATGCATGAAGGAATTGTTGATCCAGTTTTCCTTTATGAATTTAATTGTGGGAGAGAAAGAAAAGAAAGGTTGAAATCACTGAGATTAAAAGTGTTCTCACATTATATTTCGGATATGAAGAATTGAAAGGCTAAGAAGTGTCAAGATAGTTAACTTAAATGAAAGGTTGGCTCAAAGTATTATAAGATGGTTGAGTCACGTAAAAAAATGAAGGACGATAGGTTTTCGAAAACAACGTTTAATTCAGAGATATTAGGAATAAAGAGAGGAAGGTGGTATTAAAACGTTTCAGGTAGATGGTCTGGAAGAGATTTTAGAAAGGAAGGGCCTTAATATCCAGGAGCCCTTTTGAGAGGGGAAGATAGGCGTGAATGGCATACTGTGTGTAGGACGGGGTGGAGGAGGTTCGACGCGCTGCTGATGAGCGTTGATTCTATCTGTATGAAGTGGCTAAAGTTATGGAAGTTTTCTGTACAGAGACTCACCCACGACTCGGCACGTATTTATGAGGCAGTGACCTTGGTCTTTTTTGCTCCCGAGCTAGGTCGAGTTGTTGTAATATATATATGTATATATATATATATATATATATATATATATATATATATATATATATATTCATATAATTATTATGTGTGTGTGTGCGTACGTGTGTAGATATTATATTTTGAAACAAATATTCAGTTTCGGTTTGATTAAATTTTAAATTTTTTCAGCGTTGAACATCTGTAAATGAATTAAAAACAGACACGCTCTCTCTCTCTCTCTCTCTCTCTCTCTCTCTCTCTCTCTCTCTCTCTCTCTCTCACTCACACACACACACACACACACACACACACACACACACACACAGACAAACTTTGAACAAAATAGAAACGACTGCTAAACAGCACTACCATTCCTCCTCAAAAGACCGAACGTCAGTCGACTCCCTGGAAAAGGTCCTCGCCCACTTTTAGAAATATATATAATATATAAGGCTAGTGATTCTTACGATGGTCAACGCATATTGGCTTAGGCATTCGATAAATCTTTTAGTATGTTGACTGCTGGAAGGAAGGAAGGTAGCTCGGACGGAAAGAGCAAAAATGTTGCCGTATTTCTTCTCTTGTAGGAATTAGATGATTCCAGGTAGTTTCATTCCTTTTTATGTTGCCTACTTTTCTTTTGTTTTTAATCTTTCTTTACGTCTGTAGTCTTAAATCTTTAATCCCGTAAAGATGGTTTAACCAGACTTTAAGAAAGTTGTTGCTCATTAATGACAAGACGGGATTTAGATTATTTGTCTTATTGCCTACAGTCATAATTTTTATTTATAAGATGTTTTTAAACGTGGAGTTACATAACTGTAGGAGCAAAGATGAGACTTCCATATCTGTAAAAATATTTAGTGTTCTATATATAAATATGTCACTCCAAGTAAAACACTCAAATAGAAACATGTAAAATTCGACATTGGTATTATTTCATATCTCAAGAAAAACATAATTTATTTTTGGGAAATTATTTTCTTCTGTTAAGGAGTTACACTTCCAAGTAATAAGTTTCATGTTGGTTAATATTATCATCATCATCATCATCATCACCACCGTCAACCTCCGTAGCTGGGTAGCGCCATCAGTGCACCTCACGCTTTGCACTGTAGGCATTACTTGAGGGTTTTTGCAACGTCCCCTCGGCCCCTAGCTGCAACCCCTTTCATTCCTTTTACTGTACCTCCTTTCATATTCTCTTTCTTCCATCTTACTTTCCACCCTTTCCTAACAGACAATTGTTTCATGGTGCAGCTGCGAAGTTTTCCTCCTGTTACACCTTTCAAACCTCCGTTACTCTCAGGTTCCCTTTTAGCGTTGAATGATGACCTTATAAGTCCCAGCGCTTGGCCTTTTTTTTTAAATTATATGTTCCACTTCCAGTTCCAATCACTGTCAGCATCATTAGTAGTTTTACGTCAGGTTTTTCATTTTATGTGTTTTTTATATATATATATATATATATATATATATATATATATATATATATATATATATATATATATATATATATATATATATAAACAATATATAAATATGTTATTATCGTTATTACCGAATTGATTATATGTTAGTAACGACACAAATGACAAAATTTTATATACTGTATATATATATAATATATTATTATATATTTATATATATATATATATATATATATATATATACTGTAAATATATTATATATATATACAGTATATAAGAATTTTGTCACCCTTTAGGTGTCGTTACCAACACATAATCAATTCGGTACTAAACGATACTTGTGGCTTTATTATACTGTTTATATTATATATACTGTTTATATATATATATATATATATATATATATATATATATAATGTATATGAAACCACATAATATGAAAAACCTGACGTAAAACTACTAATGATGCTGACGGTGATTGGAACTGGAAGTGGAACATATAATTTTAAAAAAAGGCCAAGCGCTGGGACCTATAAGGTCATCATTCGATATCGAATTCACTATATGTTGGTAATAACTTACACCCTTTAGGTGTAAGTTATTACCAACATATAGTGAATTCGATATCGAATGATACTTGTGGCAGTTATCGAGTAATCTTATATAAAATGTTTAGGGAAACCACTGGAAAGTTAAACATTTGTTATAATGTTACAATATTTATTAGCTTTTGGAGTGTCCCCCCTTTCAGACAGAAAAATAAAGCGTGAAAATGCAAATAAAAATTATTTTTATTTATTTTTAATTTGAGTAACTGATAATCTAACGGGAAATAAGGCCCCGCGTTTAGAGTTAACGTCCAGCCCATCTTACCACTGAGACCTACTGTATATTAATATGCAAAATAAAGGTATTATGATCCGAGCTTTGGGACGGTACGTCATATCCCAGCGGGGTTGGGACATGCCAGCTCGACCCTCTCTTATATTACCTTAATTGTTGACAATACAGGCACACTAGCCTGTAATGAATGCCTGTGATGAGGTGCGCAGAAACTCTTCTGTCTTCTGCCCTAAATGGAAAACTGCAGTATCTGCAAAATTTTCGACATTGAGATATGCCACCTATCGGGCTCGTGAAACACTAATACACAAGTTACTGCAGTTTCAGAATGATTCTTCAGTGCTTTGTTTAGGGGGTCCCATTTGCAGTATCTGCAAAATCAGTAGTAAGGCAAGGGAAAAATGCAGCATCTAAAATTTTTCTCACTTTTGTATTTTTTCAGATATTGCAGTCTTCCATGTTAGGAACAGTCTTGTGGCCTTAGGCTATATCTTAGTATTGACTTCTTTACTTGAGAGTCCTCCCTGGCCGACTTTTATCCTTCTAAATGATTCCTTCCTGTGCTTATGTATTTAGTATTTGTCATTAAAATTTTTATTTAGTTATACTCTACACCCTTTTTGTTCTTTGTAAGACATATGGACATTATATTCTATGGAATTTTTGATTTTCAAATAAATGCCAGCTCCTTCCTGTATTTATGTATTCAGTATTTGTCATTCAGATTTTGATTTAGTCATACTCTACACACTTTTTGTTCTTTGTAAGACATATGGACATTATACTCTATGGAATTTTTTATTTTCAAATAAATGCCATCTTGGCTTTACCTGTTACGAATAGTGTAGATATGAACATCATCAATAATATGGAAAATTATGATAACCGTGCAACCTAGGTGATGACAACCGTAAATTGGAATTTCATCATTATAATTCGTCAGTTCATTAACCTAATTTATTATTACGCTGATGACTTGTTGAAATTCAGTATTTCGAGAAACCCGTCATCTCATTCAGTACCCGGAGCAACGTTGTTTTATAACTAATCTTGCAGTTAATAATTTACTTACATTTTAATCTATTTGCTTCTTAATTTTTTAACTTATTATTTATTTTTCAATAAGTGATCTCTTCTTTTTGTATTTCCCTTTACCTTCTGTTACTTCTTTCTGATGAACACCATATTCTATGGAAGCTTCCTTGAATGTCAAGTCAGTGGCCCCTGTGGTGGGCTTGTTCCGTATGAATAGGGTTCATCTTCTGAATAATAATAATAATAATATTAATAATAATAATACA
>NC_089742.1:58131770-58176770 GCF_040412425.1 Macrobrachium rosenbergii
CTTATTTATTTATGTATGTATTTATTTGGCCTGTGTATAACTCTTACTGACTTAGTCGTTTTCATAAGTTTACTATAAGACTAGTTTTCGAAAGAATTGTTGTAGAATCTTTAATGTACATGTCTGATAGGCTTCCTATTTCTTTATTTCTCGTAAAAATAAACACAGGGCCAAAAATCGATTAAGGAAATTTTTCGTTGTTAATAATAATAATAATAATAATAATAATAATAATAATAATAATAATATTATTATTATTATTATTATTATTATTATTATTATTATTATTATTATTATTATAGTAGTAGTAGTAGTAGTAGTAATAGAAATGATATAGTGAGCTGCTATAGAACCCGGCAGTATTCATATATAATGAACTTGTGCGTTCTTGTTGAAATTTAAGTGAATCTTTCTTGTAGACTTTGTACTACATGAGAAATGCATTCAGGTTACTTGCTGATGACACCACTAATAAGAAGTAATACATTGTCTTTATTTTACTTGAGTCCTTAACTCGGCATACGTTCGCGTTTTACATTCGGTAGTAGTGGCACGCCTGACGTCTTCCTACGACGCTGTAAAATTGCTGCGCAAAACACACACACACACACACACACACACACACACACACACACACACACACACACAAAGGAAGGAAACGGAAGAGGTTAATAAACCCCCCCTCATCTAGGCTCAGTAGCAAAGCCAAGCCATTCGCCATTGTCAACTGTCCGGTCACGTCCAAAAGCAGGGATGGTTAAGCCATCTGAACGAGACGCACCCTCACCGATCGGGCATTTAAGTTTCCGTTTTTACGTCTCCTTCGTGTTTACGGGCCGAAGTCTAGCAAAACAGGGATTAAGGGAAGAGAACAGAGCTTATGGGAAGAGGACGGTGGTTTTACGAGAACAGACAGTCTCGGCACACTAGCGATTATCCCGAGAAGACGGTCGTTGCGGCAAAACTTCCCGTCCATTGTCGAACGGCTAAGAAGGAAAGGGTTCCGACGGGAATTGTCCCCTGGGAGTTTTTTTTTTTTATCGTTCAGGGGGCCTTACAATTCCAGGATAAGGAGCGTGAATTTACTGTGTCATCATTTTTGCGTCGGATTTAAATTCTTCGTAGGTATTTGCCTCAGTTATTTTTTCGTTCTCTTGCTTCTGTGATTGAAGTTTAAACTTGCACGATCTTCCTTTGTTTTGAGCAGTGAGGTTGGAATTAGTAATAGATTAGAGACTTTATTTTTTGTTTTAAGCTTCTTTCTGCTACCAAATCATTGGTGGGCAGATGTTCAATTGCTTACATTGACTTTGTTTGTTTAGAGGTTAACCCTTTCGGTGGTGTTATTGCGGTCTCTATAAAAGTAGTGGGTTAAATCTTCCTTTCATTACGGTTTATCTAGATGATTATTGATTAATATAGTTGACTTTCTTTACTCTGCAAGTAATAAAGTTGTTTCTTTATTCTGGAATAGTTAGGGTCTGTTGGGTGACTGGTTTACTCACGAGTGGCTTTTGATGTTATTTTTGGGAACAAAGGAAGTCGCCCTCCGCGTACGCTCCATGTATAAAACTAACCTATGCTGAAGTAGGAGTCTGGTGCGAGAAGCAATGGATCGCAACGAAGCCGAAATCACATCGGAGTGATTTGAATTGTTATCTTGTGTCACTCAAGCTAGGTCTTTATATGAGAGAGAGAGAGAGAGAGAGAGAGAGAGAGAGAGAGAGAGAGAGAGAGAGAGAGAGAGAGCATGCAACAACGCAGAGAAATTCGTCAAATAAACGTACATATACCACCCTTCTTACGAACGAGGTACGTTCCGGACGGCCGTTCGTATGCTGAATTGTTTGTACGTTTGTTACTGTGCTCCTCATGCCTATTTAAGTACAGTACTGTACGTTTTTCTTATCCTAAAACACAATACACTATACATACAGTACTGTATGTGCAGAATAGACGCGCAAAACAATATTTGATCTTAACGGGTGACAAAGGGGAACGGTCTGAACACAATTTGAATTTTCGATCCCGCCTGCCTCTGTCTCTGAATGTTTGAAAGTTGAATATTTGTAAGTAGGGTGGCGTCTGTATTTACTGATCGTTGACTTTAACGTGCCATTGGAAGGATCTGTATACTTAAGAGCAAGTAATAATAACTGATATCGTGCTGATGGTTGAATACTTCGTGGAAGATAACCGAATGATAATACGATTTTACTCGACTTCAGGGAGTTGCTGGGAAAGCTCTCCTCTCCCTTACGGCCAGATTTTTAACCTTAGCAGTGAAAAGAGAATGACCTGAGAGAGAGAGAGAGAGAGAGAGAGAGAGAGAGAGAGAGAGAGAGAGAGCGTAGTGACGAAGCGCTCTCGACATCTCAATTCGGCATTCAGGGGAAAAGAGAGTTCCGGAAGGGTACTGTAAGAGAATGACGTAGGATTGAAAGGGGAAAGGGGTGTGAGGTCGATGAACTTCACAGAATTACCATTGACATGATTACTTTTTAATATATTTGTCGCCAAATATATTAAAAAACGTTTCATGACAGATTTTGAGACCCTTCTCCTTCTCGTTTGTGTGCATTGCTTTTGATAGATTAGACCGCTTTGTGGGTCTTGATTCTCCATTTTATATTCAGTTATATTATGAAAGCTGGTTGTTTATATTATGAGTTGTAGTCATGGATAAAAAGTCTACAGCGGTATAAATGTAAATATGTATACGTATACTATTTGCCAGTCTAGAATTGAGCGAGAAAAGATAATACTGTGGCAGTTAGACTCGCCAAAACCAACCCATTTTTATTAAAGATTTTGATAAATGGTTATAGATATACTTAAAATCAAATTATTAAGCTTTTAGAAGCTGTCCCAGATGAATTAAATAATTATAGCATTGCGTACACACACACACACACACACACACACACACACACACACGTAGATAATAATATCTGAGAATGTAATTGAAGGCGGACGGGCACTATGAAAAGCAATAACTGAAGGATGGCAGAGAAACCAGAAGAGAGATGAATACAAGGAGTAGAATCAGATATAGAGGGAGTATATCAACATATTTGCGAAAACTTCGATTATGCACCAGAAAGAGGAAACCGGCGTATTGGACACATGGCATTGTGTGAAATGTATAGATTTTTAGGTAGGTAGTTTACCAGGTCCTAGAGATAGAGAGATAAGCAAGATTTTAAATGGAGTACTGACCTCAGACGCTGATTTTTTTTTCATACTGCTGTATGTTCGTTTGTGCTGGCACTCTGGTATCTATATTGTAAATTCCTACCACCACGTATCAGTCCTCTTGAAGATGTCATAGAAAACTAAAGATTACCGGTTCAGGATATACACCTTATTTCATTCTTCTATGCGGTACATCTGCACGTATACATCACGCATTCCGATGACTTCACGCACGCACATATATGTATGTACGTGTGTGTACGCTGTGAGTGAATTCCAAATAACAAACGAAGAAATACTAAAGCCTGAATGGATTTTGTTTAGAATGTGAGTCCTTTATACGGTGGATTCGCCATATTTTCTAGTATATATCAGATTCATTATAATAAAGCTTCTTTCGAAACGTAAGACATTTTCTTGAATGTCCGTCTTTCATAACAGAAAGGGCAATTAACCAGTGATATTTTTTTAAAGGGAGGATTTCTTGTCCAATCTGATTGCAATATTTGTTATCATTTTCAAAAGGTACATTGCATTTGTTGAAATGCACCCGTTTCTTAAAAAATAAACAAAAAACACATTGCTTAAAACCTGGGATGCCTTATGTTACAGTGCTCCAGTACCAGTGGGATAGAAATAAAAATTCCTACTTTCTTGTTTTAACACAAAAAAAGTGCAATATAAAAGGAGCAGATTACGTCAAAGCCGCACAAAGACAGGTGTAATATATTAGACACACCAGACTCCTAATATTCAATGCGAGAGAAACGAGAATTGAAAGGAAGGCTAGAGAACGTACAGAACATAAGCGCTTATTATACTTCTCTCGATCATTGGTGATCCTTTTTCACTTTATATTGATTGAATCTGACTGGATGGAGCAAATCTTGGTGGCTTCAACGGAGAGTTCAGGTCTCCTCATCTGCAACAATGAGGATATCGCGAATTTCATTGTACCCTTGCTCGTATCTCTCGGAATTCCGATTCGCAGAGGTTGAATGCTTTTAAATAAGGAGATTATTCCAAGTTCAGTATTTCTCGTTACTTCGTATTTAGGTTATGTTTATTTCGCGGTTGTTAATTAATGTTGTCCTGTGTCGTATTTACACGTAGCCCTTTATTCTTGTTTATATTTATTAGAAATCTGATTAAACTTCGTGGCTTAAGAATTTCGAATTCAGTGGCAAAACTTGTTTATGCGAGTGTATTCTGTCACTGGAAAAGTTTTAAGTTCAGTATTTCTCTGTACTCTTCTTTTCATTTGCTCTCCACCGACTTCACTTAGTGGGAATAATTAAGCATGATTTTAGTCTATGACAGTTCGAAAAACATTATAGTCATGAGGGAGGCAAGTCAGATAACTTAGGATAGGAATTTAACTCAGAAAATAATAGGAAGAATTTCAAGATAGAGGTATTATTGAATTGGTTACGCTTAAATACCTTTCAAACATCATATTTATGCTTGTCCTTTATCTGTTACTTGCATATCTTACATTTATATATATATATATATATATATATATATATATATATATATATAGAAAATGCAACAATTAGAGGATCATGTCATAGTACTGCGAGTAATTAAAAAGATTAGTATCTAACTTAGGTAGATTACACACATACATATACTGTATATATACTATACTGTACATACACACCTATGTATATATATATATATATATATATATATATATATATATGTTATATATATATATACATATGTACATTATATACACATATATCATATATATATATATATATATATATATATATATATATATATTTATTTATATATATGAATATATAGAATATACATATATATATATATATATATATTCACATATATAAATAAATATATACATATGTATGTATATATTTGTATATGTATATACATATATATATATAATGTGTGTGTGTTTGTGTGTGTATGTAATCTACCTAAGTTAGATGCTTAATGTTTTAATTATTCTAAGTACTATGGTATGTTCATTAACTGTTACGTTTTCTGCTTGTGCATAAACGTGTGCTCAAACGTGCATTATGCCTTCCTTTATCGGAATGTCACAGCAGAAAATTCACACTAGTTTACGGTATAAATGGCATAATACAGTTTTCTGTTCCGTGCTTTTCTGTTCCGGGCGATTCAGAGACCTGCTGAACGCCGCAGAATAAATTTATATATTGATCCTTTCAAGTTAGCTGCATGAGACCATCAAGGAATAGCTGTTGCATTAAGGTAATCACTGCCCCTTTGGGTGGAAGCGGTCAGGTGACGTATCGCGCTAACGCTGTCTGTTTGCATCAGATGTTAAACAGGGGTTCCGCGAAGCCAGCGTGTTTGCAGAAAACTGAGAACAGGGGTATAAATGGCGCTGTCCCCTTGTGAAGCTGCGTAGGACTGGAGCTTTGTCGACAGTCATTGTCAAAAGGACTGGGGTTGGGAGTGGAAAATCCGCACGGTTCAATTTGTCATGAAGCATTTCTCTGTCGATTGACTTTAATATCTCTCTCTCTCTCTCTCTCTCTCTCTCTCTCTCTCTCTCTTTCTCTCTCTCTGACTTAGTGATGAATACCTGCACTCGACGGGGATAGGTACGCAGAGTCGGTATCACCTTTTACCTTTCTTGACAGCCGAATGGCTTCCGACGTCGACTGAAAGTGGTCGATGCGTACCGTCGGGCGTTCGAGTCTCCCGGGTACCGAATTGTTAATAATTGTAATTCCCCTTCGGTGATATTCCCTAAGTAGAGCGAATTGGATATTAAACGACATTTGTAACTTAATGTTTGTGAATACAAGTGTCACGTAATTTGATAAATAAACACACGCATAAATATAATATATATAGTATACTGTATATACGTGTGTGTGTGTGTGTGTGAGTTTATGTAGACATATGAACTGCTAATGCTTGGGAAGCTTTCTGCACAGGGATTCATCTTCCATTCAGCAACTCTCAAAGGATGTCTGTAGTGGTGACTAATGTTTTGTGATTCTCGTAACGACTCGTGATAGAGGAATATATATATATATATATATATATATATATATATATATATATATATATATATATATATATATATATATATATATATATATATATATATATATTTAAATATATTTATATATTTAAATATATAAATAAATATATATATTATATATATATGTGTGTGTCTGTGTCTGTGTGCGTAAATATAACAATGCCCAATAACTTGAAAAATGTTACAGGAAGCGGAAACACTCATAGTCATTTAATCCTGATGAGTCAGCCGAGTTGCACACACGGAGTGGTGGACACGTTATGCCTTTTTTTATTAATTAATCCTCTGTCAGTGGTTTATGTAACCGCCTTAATCACTTCCACTCATCGTTTTACAACAGTCATTTTCCACAATGTTCCACCATGCACGTTATAGCCGATCACTCTTCGTGCGGTGTACGTACTGCAGGTAATGCACGCACTACCGAACACTCTCTCGTGCTTTTTGATCCAGTGTTTACGCTGCTTCGTTAGTTGTACATTTCGTTATTTAAAAATTAATTACATCGAACATTGCTTAATTAATTAAGAACATGTAGTTTGTTTCAGCCAATATAAAATTCAACACGCACACACACACACACACACATATATATATATATATATATATATATATATATATATATATATATATATATATATATATATATAACTATATTGATATACATATATATATATATTGATACTATACATACATATATATATATATATATATATATATATATATATATATATATATATATATATATATATATATATATATATATATATATATAAATATATATAATAACAAACAAAATATATGAGGTTTAATCAATGTTTATGTATTAGCGTAGTTATATTTTTTATTAAGAGAGAGAGAGAGAGAGAGAGAGAGAGAGAGAGAGAGAGAGAGAGAGAGAGAGAGAGAGAGAGAGAGAGACCTTGACTGTAAATGCAAAATCGATTAACTCATCAGTTTAACCAGTGGATTTATCTCGCTTATGAGACTTTGGGCCTCGTTATAGTTGATTGCCAATATTCACTTTTCCTTTTTCGACGCCATGCGTATGCGTGTATGTATGTATGTGTTATGTATGTATGTTTGTATATATGTATGTATTATGTGTTATTTAATTTTGATGTTTACCAAAATTCCAATTTAGAAATAAATTGTTTATCTCAGGACTAAATTTTGTTATTATTCATTAACGATGTGCAAAAGTCTGTGAGTGTTATTTAATTTTGATGTTTACTTTAATTCCAATTTAGAAAGAAATTGTTTATCTCAGGACTAAATTTTGTTATTATTCACATTAATAATGTGCAAAAGTCTGTGAGTGTTATTAATTTTGATGTTTACTTAAATTCCAATTTAGAAAGAAATTGTTTATCTCAGGACTAAATTTTGTTATTATTCTTTTCATGATTTGCAAAATGGGAAGATGAAACGAGAGAGAGAGAGAGAGAGAGAGAGAGAGAGAGAGAGAGAGAGAGAGAGAGAGAGAGAGAGTTACTGAAACGGGAGGTAAACTCTAGCAGCCGACCCCACTCGCGGATGGAGACAAGGTCATAAGAAGAAGAAGAAGAAGAAAGATAATTTCAAGAGCATCATTTTGATGTGTCTGATCTTTCACGACTTGAAAGATGGAGTCTATCTCTTAAGTTTTTGCTCGGTCTCATCTCATCTTTCTCCCCCCCCCCTCCCTCTCATTTCCAAGTTTCCTTTTTCCTTAGGCCGTGTAGAAGCGTTTAGTCAGTCTATATCCCGTCAGTCTCCTGCATGCCAGGAGGAAGTTAGAAACGAGCCAAAAATACTCATGATTCATATATGCAAATTCTTCTTTTGATGACTCTGTTGAAGCGATTTGCCGTAAGCCTCTTGCCCTCAGAATAAAACCTCTGTAATATGCCGAAGGCACGTGGCTTTGTACTGATTTGACAGTGACCTGTATATCGAGTTTGTTGTTTATTTTTCGTCTGGTAAGATTAAATTGTTAGCTTCTACTTCAGCTCTTGTTTTCCAGAGCATTTAATTAATGCTCATGCAGAATGCATTTAGGTTTCTTTGCTGATTTATTTGTGCATACATATGTATGCGTATAAACTCATACAAATATTGCGTGCATAATACTCATGTATTTGTGTACTGGAGCAGTTTTGAAATAGTTGGTTTTGTAAGCCTAATAACATTTGGTATGCCTTTCTAAACTGTAACTTGATTTGGATTATATTTCCGTATATATTTATTGGTGAATAGATTTGTATATATATAAACATTTAGATATACATACATACAGTAAATGCATGTATACGCGATACTCGTATACTTCAATTTATTGGAGCACTATTTAGACAGTTTGTACCTTGAACCTAATAACGTTTGGTATGGTTTTCCAAACTCGACTATCTCTCTCTCTCTCTCTCTCTCTCTCTCTCTCTCTCTCTCTCTCTCTCTCTCTTCCTGAAACGAATGCCAGAAAATTACCATAAGGGAACGGTATGGAAATCATGGGGCGTTAAAATGAATAACTCTTATTGTTCATACGTTCGGAAACCTGGCCACAGGTGTTGGAATTCACACCATTGCGTTTGCCCCCTCCACGTGTTTTCACATGAATCATGAATATTCACCGAATATTCATAGGATATTCACCCTGGTCTCAAGTCACATGTTAGATTGTTTCTATTTTTTTATTCTTTTTTTGTAGCTTGAAATTGAAACAAGCGCGATGTAGCACAGTTTTAGCACAGGTGTAGGAAAAGTATTTTTGCAGCTGTAGAAACCGACGTGAACTGACTTCTATATTTTGTTTTCCTTGTCAGAATTGAAAGATGATCTCTTGTCGTCAATAACTTTGTTTCGAAGTTCTTCTCAGAGTGATGGGATTTTACTGTTTACTCTTTTCATGCTGACGTAAAAAAAGGACGAGACTTTAAAAGCAAGTGTATAAAAAAAACGGAATCTTGAATGAAATGGAATTATGAAATGATATAGAGTAGCATATTTTTAGTTAGAGATTGCTGACAATAAATTTCTTCCTCATGAGGATGCATTAGAAAATTAAAAATGGCAATCGATGTTAAAATAAACGTCATAGCAATGTTAAGTCTTTAAGTAAATATAAACAAAAACAGTCCAAAAGAACGCGCTCAAACCAAACACAAAAGCGTCCACATGTGACTTCGCTTACCATTCCTCAGCGGTTTCATATTATATATGGAGATTGCAACGAGCATAACCATAATTTCAGATTAAGCTCTCCTGCTAACTGCATTGCAACAAAAAGGAGAGAAGGGGGAGGGGGTTGAGGAGCAGGAGAAGGAGGAAGAGGGGAGTGGGTAGAGGAGGAGGAAGAGGGGGAGGAGGAAAGATAAGGAATGAGGAGGAATGCTCGCCAGTCATTCCTGGATGATTCAAGGGTCTGCCTTTTTTGGCCATTTTGCAACGTTGGTGCAGCCGAGAATAAAGACATGAAAGGGAATCCTATGCATATGAATTAAAGAGAGGAAAAAAGGAGGATGGGGGGACTACCCAGGGGTATAGGGATGGGGGTTCCTTGACCTCCCTTTCCCATCGAGAGAGAGAGAGATGGAGAGGTTTGATCTCCCACTTCGCATTTCTCAAGCAGACTCTCTTTCTTATATGTGCATCACTAAAATGGATTCTTGCTGATTTTCTCTCTCTCTCTCTCTCTCTCTCTCTATATATATATATATATATATATATATATATATATATATATATATATATATATATATATATATATATATATGTATGTATATTATATATATGTATATATATATATATATATGTATGTATGTATATTATATATATATATGTATATATATATATATATATATATATATATATATATATATATATATATATATATATATATATATATATATGCGTTCTTTCCTCTTTTAAGATGTGGGTCCAGAAAATGCTACCCTTCCGGCTTTTAACAGGTAGCTCTGGAATAAGGCCGGTAGCCGCCAAGTCTTGCCTCATGAGTGTTCAAGCAAGGCCATCTAGACGGCCTTGGTTCAAGGCGCTGAGGTGTCGACGGCATCTGTAATATATAATAATATATTTCCATGTGGTCACCCTTTACATTACTGACCAGATTCCGACTTGCTCAACTTCACTGATCTGGGGACCAGCAGTGAGGCGAAAGTTTGTGTGCGTGTATGTGTCTTTGGTGTATGTGAACGTGTTTTCAGTCATGTTCTGTTTGTTCCTTTTTTTAATGAGAGTTATTGTACGACTTTGGAATTAATCTTAGTTTTATATGAGTTTTCTTCATTGTTATTCAGAGACTGGAGACTGGAGAAAAATTCTTTCTTGGGTGAGGTACACGCGTGTCCAAAACCTGTCTTCTTTCTAAATTTTCGTAGCTCTCAAAATATCTTTTTTTTTTTTTTTTGTTTTTGTTAGTCTTATCTTTAAATTTTAAATGGCATTTATTTCCCAAGCGAAATTTTTTTTTTTTACTTCAGATCACTCTGAGATCCCCAATACATTTCTTTCCAGATATCTTTCGATTCTAAGATGCACTTGATCCTCAGATATCTTGTAGAATTTGCTCCTGATACACTTGTTAACCAAATACATGTATAAAAAAATTATAAACTCTCAAACAGCTTTTACTTCAATTTTTTTTTTTTTTTTTTTTGGATGCTTCCAATGCCACTTTTTTTGGATGCTTCCAATGCCACACAAATACCTCATCCTTCCAAGACGACTGTTTCCAGCATACCTTGTACACTAAAAAAGATATTGTTTTCAAAAAGTGACTTCTCGTAAACCGCGTTCACTTTGTATTTTCCCCAGAGGAAAACATTGATATCGTGGTAACTTGTCGGTGTTGTTGCAGGAATCTCACTGCTTTTTCCAACCAGGAGTGATTGAAGTTGATCTGCACGTCTCTATGGCTCAGGTGTCCAGTGAGAATTCAGTTTGAAATTGTGTCTGTTTTATTTTTTGGTGGGGGTGTGGGGGGGAGCAAGGAGAGGAGGTGGGGGGCGGGGTGAGAAGCAGGAGAGGAGGGAGGGAGAGCAGATTTGAAATAATATTGGCGCCAGTCCGCTTCCTAGTCTCATACCTATACATATTTTACTACACATTGCTGGACGATTGATGAAAATCAATAAGTTGTATATGAAATCTCAGGGTGGATGGCTTCGGTCCCCTCGCCTTAAGTGTTCAAGTCTGCAGTGTAAGTTTTTGGAGACATTTTCGTAAAAATTTCATTCAAATTAATACCAATCTGTTTACAAAATAACCACACTCAAGTCTGGGGACGTTTAGTGTGACACTGGCGATTCCTAATGGGAGGACGCGAGTGCTCTGTTTGGTAATCTTTTGCGTATATTTTTTAACTTACGCTCGTATACATACTTATATATATATATATATATATATATATATATATATATATATATATATATATATATATATATATATATATGTATGTATATATACATATTTATATATGCATTTAACATACATACATATATACAATATACATTTATATATATATATATATATTATGTATATACAGTATATATATATGTGTGTATACATACACATGTACAGACATACATACATACATATTTAATATACATACTTTCAGCTTCTGACACCCCAACCACGCTTTTAGGTTTTAAAGACACTCTGTGTATAAAGTTAGTTTTCGCGTTAGAGTACGGAATTTATGTCATTTTAAAACTAGCTAATGAGACTTTCATACGTGTGGATGACCGACTTTATTAAAAAAAAGCGTGGATGACTAATGACCGGTGTTTTCGGATGTCACCCTCCATTTTACTTTAGAGTAAAGTGAATGGGATATGTTAATTTTGAAGACGATTTCGCTGTTAATGATGGTTTTGCCACAAAAGGTATTTTATTGTCGGTGTCATCTTTGACTTTGTAATGTTTTTATGCTCGGATAAATTCTTGGAGGTATTCGGTATTTAAGAATTTCCTTCTTGTAATTCCATTAGAAACAGGAGAATTAATAATAATAATAATAATAATAATAATAATAATAATAATAATAATAATAATAATGACTCTGACAAAAGAGTGCTAATTATAAATAATTTTTAATCGTAAGAATATTACTGGTTATTATGATAATAAAGATAAGAGCGGTATTGTTATCATGATTATTATCACAATTCTTACCGTTCTCGATAGTAGCAGCTATTAATTGTATTAGTGTAACAAAAATCCACAACCATATAATTGAATTGTATATATTACATATTAATACAATTCATTTATATATCATTGTGGATTTTTATTACAGAACAGTTCATCACGATCTTGTGAATTTCATAGCAATAGAATTCTGCCCTAAAATGGAAAACTGCACTATCTGCAAAATTTTCGAAATTGAGATTTGCCACCTATTGGGCTCGTGAAACACTAATACACAAGTTACTGCAGCTTAAGAATGATTCTTCAATGCTTTCCACGAGTATTTAGTAGGTCTCATTTGCAGTATCTGCAAAATGAGTAGTAAGGCAGGGGAGTATCTACCATTTCTCTCAGTTTTGTATTTTTGCAGATGCCGCAGTCTTCCATTTTAGGCCGGAAATATTATCGCGATCATTATCATCACTGTTATCGTTCTCCTTAATAGCAGCTATTAGCGTCATCAGTATCGACATGCTAGTTCATGCCACAGTTAATCGCAGCTACTGTTATTGGCTTCGATGCCCTGTTCCCAGGAGAGGACACTCAGTCCCATTTGAGGTTACCTTATTCCGCTCATCTTGTTACAACTAATGCATCTCCCCCCTTCAAAGGTAATTTCATTTCCCTACGGGTGTATTCCCGTCGTCTTTCCAGCTTATTGTGATAATCTTCAGTCATCCTGATTATAGTCCCCCTAACTTAATTTTGCTGTGTGGAGATTATTATGTCTCTCTTCAGTTCACCGAATTTTACAAGGGGCTTCCACTTATGCAGGGATTCGCGTATACACTCACATATACATTGTGTATATTATTATATATATACAGTATATATATACATTTATATGTATGTATATGTGTATGTATTATACTTCTCTCTATATATATATATTATATATATATATATACATTTACATGTATGTATGTATATGACATTATACTTCTATATATATATTATATATATATATATATACATACTGTACATAATTATGTACACATTATATGTATGTATGTATGTATGTATATGTGTATGTATTATACTTTTATGTATAAAAATTGATCAGTACGAGTACTTCATAGTATACCTATATCTACGAGGAAGATTCCTACTGAAACACCATCATCAGCCTAATAATAATCAAATAGCTTTTATGAAAAAATCAAATCCTTAGAACCCTGCAGAACATTTATACTGTACTGTTTAGAATATTTCTTCTGTTCGCGAACTAAGATATTGTAAATAGACGCTTGGTCACCTACGGATTAAAAAAATAAAAGGAATCAATTTTGAAAATTATTATTTCTGACCCAGGTGAGACCATCTTAACTGATGCCGTGACGTGAAGTGGAATATTCGTGTTAGGAACTTGTGTTTCATTTATAATTGCATGGGAAACTGATGTTACCCTTAGGTCCTCGTTTATTCCTGAAACGGATTAAATACGCATGGACTCAACGACATGAGTATTATCCTCCGAAACAGATGTTTCTGAATCTGAACATTCGTGAACGAATGTGAATATACATATACATACGCATGTGTATGTCAGTGTTAATGGAATACTTGAGTTTTTACTCCTCAATTTCCATTTCTGTTCAAGTCTGTCCTACCCAGCTGAGGTAGAAACAGCGATGGAAACTATAACCTTAGTAATTTAGCGGGAAGCATTTGCGTTCTCACTGTAAGTAATTGTAGCTTCGCTTTAAGCGAACAGGTGAATACTTACGAAAACTTGATAACCTTGTACGAAGCAATGTAGAGCCTTCCCTTTTACCATGGTGTGGAATTGACGTTTAGGGTGAATATAAGGATGCAACGCTATAATGAAGTAACAGGAAATAACTAAGGAAATAACTAAGGGAGAGTGAGACAGACAGATGAGGAAGTATTAAGTGATAAGGTTACTCTTGAATTCCGCATTTCGTCAAGCGTACCCATTTCGTTTATGTCAAACAGTTGTGAATTTGGATTACCTAATATATTCAAACTAATCATAATAATTAGTATTATGGCGGTAATTTGCTCATTGTTCTCAGCTGTCATAATTACATCAGCCGGATTTATATAAGAAAAATCAAATTACGTTCAACACTCCTCCCTGGCCATAACCTTCCTCCCGCTGAATGCATCTCTCGATGAAATTAGCATAGTAAGAGTATTTAACTTTCCAAGCACTTAGGGAGGAGCCTTTTGCCTAAGAATGAGGACAATTCTTCTCTGAGGACGCCACAAACTCAGCCATAAAAGGCCGTTCAACCGCAAGGAAAATTCTCTTCCCATTCCAGTAGAAAGAGCAACCAGAAAAAACAAGAAAAAATGCGCCGAAGTTTCCTCGGCGCAATCGAGTTTTCTGTACAGCCGCTACAGCGTATAATCAAGGCCACCGAAAATAGATCTATCTATCTTCCGGTGGTCTCGGTATAATGCTGTATAAGCCACGCCCAATGAAACTTTAACCATGGACCGGTGGTGGCCTATCCTATATCGTTGCCAGAAGCACGATTATTGCTAACTTTAACCTTAAATAAAATAAAAACTACGAAGGTTATAGGACTGCAATTTGGTATGTTTGATGATTGGAGGGTGGATGATCAACATACCAATTTGCAGCCCTCTAGCCTCAGCAGTTTTTAAGATCTGAGGGCGGACAGAATAAAGTGCGGACGAACAGACAAAGCCGGCACAATAGCTTTCTTATACAGAAAACTAAAAAAACAATTGTGCGGATTGTTGGAGAATATCAACAAAATACCAACAAAATCAGGATATGACTGACAGCTGTTACCGATATGGAAATTTTACGAATTTCATAAGTGAAACGCTTATCAATGCAATAATTTCGTTTGAAGTTTTCTCACTGGACACGAAGCGTTTTGTTAAAGCTCTTTTAATTATTATTGGAAGTTGTGCTAACAAGACTGTGCGCTTAGCAGAGCCCGATGAATGTGCCTCTTCGGGTCTTCCGTCGCATAGTTAGAAAGACATCAAGAAAATAAAACGGAGCCATTAAAAACTCCATTGTCTTCAAGGCATTCTCGAGACCCGGCACAGCGGCTGCTTATCGCTCGACTGAAACAAGACCAAGGGCCTGAGATGGTACTAAATTTGTCTGTCAGCATCGTCATGCCGAAATGAAAACGGATTTAATAGCGTGCAATTATACGTAGCACGGATGGTGAAAAGAATTACGAAACGAAACCATTCCGTTCGAATGAGGCAGTAAACGAGTTGAGGGCATGTTAACTAGCTGGGTAATTCTGCACTGACTCCCTTCCTTTGATGCATTTAAGCAAGAGCTTTCAGTGTTTAGTTAATGCAGGATTGCAGGATGTAAAATGTTTTTAAAAGGACTGGTGAAAACGGACATATTGACAGATGGTCTGGTGAGGCGTTATCAGTTACAGAATAATTACAGTATAGGGATGCTGATGGAAGTAGGTAACTAGCTCTTTTGTATTTTAACTTTATCTTATTCATCTTTTTATGCTTTACATAAGCAAATTAAATTGAGGTCTTTATGAGGGCAATTCCCCCTTTCAAAATTTCGTCAACACACGAGATCGGGAGTGGTCCCTAAAAAGTCTTCCCTTCAAGATTGACATATGGTAGAATTCATACATCCAAATATAGGGCATTTCGCGAGTGCTATAATTACCTCTACGTCCGTTCTCAATTTATTAAAGGTCTTCTTGAAATATCTGAATCATTATTGAGTAGTGCCTGCCATCAAATAAGATAAAACAATACGTTGACGGTTCGAATTACATGGGCGCAACAATACTTTGCATATTGAGAAAGTTTTATTTGAATAATCTTGAATGAATGACATTACTTCTGTGTGCAAGTTTCCTGTATCTGAGAAAGTCACTTTTGTTAATCTGGCTTTAATAAGTGCACTCATTAGTACAGATCTGTTCCGAAATATTCAAGATTCTGGAATTTCTTATTCTTGAACAGATATACACCTGGAAAAGGTCATTGCTTTACCGAAAAGTCAGTCAGCTTATAGAGTTATACTACACCGAGACTGACGTGTGCTCTGTTTTAAATGGTTTCCTGGAAAATTATGGGGCAAATGTGGTACCATGGCTGTGCCTATCATATTGCGGCTTTTGACACCGTTGTTTATGAACTACTGAATGATTTACGATTTATTAAAATTGATGATAAAGCTTTGAGTAGTCTGAGCATTACTTGCATAGCAGAAAATACTTTATTGAGATTTTAAATTCATATTCACGATATGAAACCAAAGGAGGAGTACCTCAAGGAAGTATCTTAGATCCAATCCTATTTTGCTTACATTCGACCGGATTATTAGATGTACTATAGAAGCATGGGATGAAGTTCAATCTAGTTGAGGATGACACTTAGTTTTATTTCTCCAATAAAAAGTGAGAAACTGAATATGCTTATTGATGTTAAGGAATGGATGATATTTGTTCGTCAAAAACTAAATGAAAATAAAGTTGAATTTATGTTGGTGGGGAAGAAGGATAAGTTAAGGGGCCTTGGTGACATTCAGGAGAATATTAATAGCAATCCAGCCCCAATACACTGATAAATTCCATGACTTGTGTGGGTTACTGGTCTTGTTAATTTGCCTATCAGTGCTGCTGTATAGTCTTAAAAATATTGTTTTAGTTGAAGATGTATTGATGATGTGTTCTTTTAAAAACATGCGATTAATTGCCATTAACTGAGAGGGCTGCTGTAACTCATAATTTACCGAAAAAACTTCAGATTTTTTCTGTCCGCCCTTATATCTTAAAAGCTACTGAGGTTAGAGGGCTGCAAATAGGTATGTTGTTCATCCACCCTCCAACCATCAAACATACCAAATTGCAGCCCTCTAGCCCCGGTGGTTTTTATTTTGTTTAAGGTTTAAGTTAGCCATAATCGTGCTTCTGGTAACGATATAGGATAGGCCACCACCGGGCCATGGTTAAAGTTTCATGGGCCGCGGCTCATACAGCATTATACTGAGACCACCGAAAGATAGGTCTATTTTCAGTGGCCTTGAGTATACGATGTACAGAACACTCGATTGCACTGAAGAAACTTCGGCGCATTTTTTACTTGTTTTAAGTAGCTATGACTCATCAAGCTCTCAATAAAGGATGTCCAAAGTATGTAAAGTTCAGCCAACGAATGATACCAACATGAGATGGTTCCAAATTTTCTAAACAAAGTTACACTTCGAATGATGAATGTAAGGTCCCCAAATATGCATCCCCAATTTTATACACTACGGTACCTCATGTCAATGGGGGTCTGAGAATATTAAGTCTTATATAAGATTTTAAAGACTGTTCCACTTTCTGAGTGGTATGGTAGTGTTGACTTCACAGTTAATGCGGAGTACGCCGTTTAATTCTTCGATCTCTGCAGAAGTTTGTATTTGACAAACAGATGTGCGAGTCTCGCAGAGCTGCTTCGGTGGAATGGGACCAGATAAGCCTACTGTAAATAATTAAAATAGACCGCTGGTCTCTCCTGGGAATTTTAAATTATTGGCCACGTCGCTTTCCGAGTTATCCCGCAGAAACGAACGGCTTGTTAATTAGGAAGAACTCGGGCCTTGAATCGTATGATACCCCAGTAGGCCTTGGTTTGTTATTGTTTAGTCATAACTTTATGTCACGTCAACAACGTTTTCATTGGAACTAAACACAAGAGGGTGTGATTGAGTTACTTAATATTTGTGTTTATCTGATGTCCGCAATTACCTGACACGTAACATTATCTATACATAATGGGAGACAATATTCAAATTAGATTCTGTAAAGATGTTCTCAGTGCTAGCCTGAGGAGATTACCGCGTTTTGTGATTGTTTGTTTGTTTGTTTACATTTGTTGGGCGTACATACATAGAGAGAAAGAAAGAGGAAAATTAACGTTCCAGTAAGATTGATCTCATCTCCAGAGATGCTGTGGCGTTGCGCCATTCTCAGCCGCAGCGTGAGAGTATGCAACCCGCTTGTTATGTATTTTTAATTCAATTAGAGAAAGAATTCCCTGCATTCTTTGGTGCAATCTTTGTTTTACTTCTTGGCAGAGTTCATTTTCGACGAATGTGTAGTACCAGTGTTCTCGTTGGATTATCGGTAGGAGAGGAGGGAATGATACAGTTAAAGAAGTGCTATTGCGCATTGCTTTTTAGGTACGCGGATTGTATCCCTATCAGATATGAACATCCGAGCCACGGTTAAAATGTCTTGGCAAAAACTCAAATTACCCTTTTGGTTGTTATTATATATATATATATATATATATATATATATATATATATATATATATATATATATATATATATATATATATATATTATATTTATATATATGTGTGTGTGTACATATATATATATATATATATATATATATATGTATATATATATATATATATATATATATATATATTATTTATATATATATATATGTATGCATGTACACATACACACACATATAATATAACAACCAAAAAGGTAATTTGAATTTTTGTCGAGATATTTTAATCGTGGCTTGATATTCATATCTGATAGGGATACAGTCCATGTACCTAAAAGCAATGCAATGCGCAATAGCGATTGTTTAATTGTATACAGTATATATATATATATATATATATATATATATATATATATATATATATATATATATATATAATATTATATATATATGTGTGTGTGTGTGTGTGTGTGTGTGTGTGTGTGTGTGTGTGTATAGAGAGAGAGATGGAGAAAGAGGAAAAGAGCAAGAATGCAGGAGCATCATATTTACTAAGAAACCAGAGAATTCACAACAGCTACACAAGGAGAAGCAAAGCAGTCCTGAACACTGTGTATGCGTGCAATTCTAGGCTTAGGAGCCATTATGAACGTTTAGCCTTCCCAACCGCAAGTAACCACAATAACTCTACCGAGTTTTAACAATAATAGAACAGGAATAGGCATTAGCACAGCAGACATAATGGTGGATTGCAAATGTACGTGAATAACTGATTCGAATAATGATATTTATAGTTATTCTTCAATCACTATGCTTCCTCTTATTACCCTACTGGTGCAACATGTAGGTGGCGTGCAGGGTTGCTGAAATAGCAAATAGATCGCAACTCACAGCCACCTGTATTACTCACGTGATAATATTGAATTGAAATGTATTTACACGCACCGAGTCATGTTATTTTGTGTACACACACACATATATATATACATATATATATGGATATGCATATATATATATATTTTATATATGTATATATATATATATATATATATATATATATATATATATATATATATATATATATATATATACTAATGAAGATGACTTTGGAATATAAGCTGAAAGCTTGGTATTTCCTTTACTGTCACCTATATATATATATATATATATATATATATATATATATATATATATATATATATATATATATATATATATATATATATATATATATATACTAAGTATATATATGTATGTATATATGTGTGTATATTATATGTGTATATATACATATATACTTATATTTGATGCACGCTTATATGCGGATATGTCTACCCGAGAGACTGGATGCTTTGGTCCCATGAAAAGCTGCAGTAAAGGCTCTGGAAAGAGCACACATCCATCACACACTCAAACTTTTTGAATTTTCTTCCTGAAGTCTAGTCTCATTTGTCGGATAAGTTTTGCTACGTATATTTTATTCTCTCTCTTGTTGCCTTACTGTTTTGCATCTCTGTGTGTATGTGTGTTTTGCGCGCAAGCGCGGGAGCGCAGCATTTTTACATGTTTCTTAGTGAAAGAACCCCAGTTCATTGACAGTCCATATTTTGAGATGATAAACCGGTTCCGTTTAAAAGAAAAAAATTCATATTCTTTCTTCCATCTGACTTTGCACCCTCTCTAACAATTATTTCATAGTGCAACTGCGAGGTTTTCCTTCTGTTACACCTTTCAAACCTTCATATTGTCAATTTTCCTTTCAGCGCTGAAAGATCTCATAGGTCCCAGCGATTGGCCTTTGGCCTAAATTCTATATTCTATTCCATTCCATTTAAAAAACAGGCAAAGTGAGCAGAGCTTCAGTCAGGTGGAGTTCTGTTTCGCAACCTTAACTGCTATACAGGTGAGGGAGGGGAAAAATTAAACAAGTAAAAAATGCGCCGAAGTTTCATCGGCGCAATCGAGTTTTCTGTACAGCGTATAATCAAGGCCACCGAAAATAGATCTATCTTTCGCTGGTTTCGGTATAATGGTGTATTATCCGCGGCCCATGAAACTTTAACCATATCGTTGCCAGAAGCACGATTATGGCTAACTCTAACCTTAAATAAAATCAAAACTACTGAGGCTAGAGGGCTGCAGTTTGGTTTGTTTGATGATTGGATGGTGGATGATCAACATACAAATTTGCAGCCCTCTATCCTGAGTAGTTTTAAAGATCTGAGGGCGGACAGAAAAAGTGCGGACGGAAAAAATTGTGGACAGAATAAAGTGCGGACGGACAGACAAAGCCGGCTCAACATTTTTCGTTTACAGAAAACTAAAACTAAATGGAAAACCATAAGGCACGTCTGGCAAGGAAGGCAGCAGGATCTCTGCAGAAACTGTAGAATTACGAGTCATTTAAGAAAGTTCTGAAAGTGTGTCACTGAAGAAAAGGAATGAAGTCAGATGAGCGAGTAATTGAGACGAATTTCGACGAAATATGCCATGATTTTGATGAGTTTTAAAATACAAAGATTTAGAAGAATTTTAAAATGCCATGATTTTGAAGAGTTTTAAAATACAATGATTTTGAAGAGTTTCAAAATACAACGATTTTGAAGAGTTGTAAAATATCACAAAGTTAAAGAGCTACGATGATATGATGACCGGATTAGTACAGATAGCAAAATAAGCCAAAGTGTTATGAATTGTTCAGTTCATATATAACAAGGATAGGATAAATTACTGAAACGTTTTCAGTGATTTTCCTACGTTTCCGAATTCGGAAAACTTCAGACAGATAAAACGAATAAGAAAAAGGAGGCCCAGAATGAACGGATTTGATGAAATGGCAGAATTGTTTGAAAGGAAGGGCCGTAAGACCCCAAGAAGAATTATGTGACCTTGCAAGATGTTGAATGGCGCCGCGAACTTAAATAAATGAAGAACCAAGTTCTGAGAATGAAATGTCTGTATATTGCAAGTGTATGAAGTGGCTTTGAGCTATGGAACTGTTTATGCAGTGGGTATGTCCTTCAATCATCATTCAGAACATAAATTAACCAAGTAGTCTTAGTTTTATATATATATATATATATATATATATATATATATATATATATATATATATATATATATATATATATATATATATATATATAAGCATTATAAACGATCGCCCCCCAATTTCAATTCGCTTACTCGGAAATAATATATTTTCATATATGTTACTTCGGGGAACATATATGAAAATTTATTATTTCCGAGGTAGAGCGAATTGGATATTAAAGGACGTTTGTAGCTTAATGCTTGTATATGAATCACGGTGATATGATAAAAATTAATTCATATTTATATATATATACATATATTTATATATACATAAATACACACACATACATGCATGCACGCACGCACACACACACATATATATACACACATACATACACACATACATACATACACGCGTACCCGAAAAAATCCATCCAGCAATACATGATGGAAAGAACTAATTTGGCCAGGAACCGTAAATGAAAAATTGTGACAGCTGACTTGCTCCCTGTGCTGATGATAAAAGATATTTCTTTTCCTGTGGTTTTCAGGGATCGTGACGCTTACGTCACGACATAGACGGCGGCGGCGGCGGTGGTGGTGGTGCAGTGTTGTGCAAATAAGGCCTTTTTTTTTTATTTTGTGGAAAGCTTTTTTTATAGTTTTTTTTTTTCAACGTTTACTGTTTACAATAATGGAAGCCATGAACACAGAAATGTTTTTTTTTATTATTGATGGGAATGAAAAACAAAAAGATAAAGTTTTAATATAGATGACAATGATGTATTCTTCATAGACTAATATTTAAAGATAAGGATTTGTATCCTCTCTCTCTCTCTCTCTCTCTCTCTCTCTCTCTCTCTCTCTCTCTCTCTCTCTCTCTCTCTCTCTCTCCTTACTTATTAACTGCGTCTCTAAACAGTTGTGTGAAATAATAAGTCTAGTGCGGGTTCGTTCCAGTTGTCCGAGATTAATATCGCGTGCAAGTAATGTCTTTATTTTCTCTGCTACACAGTTATGTATTAATATTGCTATGTAGGTGGTGTTGTAATTTAGCATGTAACTAAAATGAAGAAAATATTGAATAATCACGTGGACAATGGTTTCATAGTTATTTAATCAGGTTACCAGTTGTTATAGTGCAATAATAGCATGCTGTGGTCAGTCATTTTGCAGTTGCATAGTTGTCTCCAGACATTTGTCTTTTAATGAATTAGAATTGAATACTATGGTCAGATGTTTCATTCTTAATGACTGTTGTAAAGAGAGAGAGAGAGAAAGAGAGAGAGAGAGAGAGAGAGAGAGAGAGAGAGAGAGTCACTATTGTTATACGTTAGTGATTATTTGCATTGTTATTTGTCAAGGCTGATTCATGCAGATAGATAAAGAAAGATTTATACATGCAAGGGCCTCATTTTTTTTATGCATTGTGAATAAAAGAGTCAGACAGGCTCACGTTATGCGTCAACGAGCTGTCGTATTGTAATAATATGTTTTGCGTTCATTGGACTGTTTCGTTTAAATAGGCCAGAGATATACACGCAAACATAGATTACATATATATATATATATATATATATATATATATATATATATATATATATATATATATATATATATATATATATATATATAATATAATATATATATATATATATAATGGCTGAAGTGATTCAGCTCTTTGACCACGGCGCTAGGTCCACGAATTTCTTCCGGCTACCGCCCACCAGTTCACCCAGATTTAGATAGTTAAAGGTGTGGGTGTGAGGACTGAATCCTAATCGATAAAAACTTAATGAGAAACTGGAAGACCTCATCTTATTGACACTACCTCATTATACACACACATATATGTATATATATAAATTAAGGGAGAGAGAGAGAGAGAGAGAGAGAGAGAGAGAGAGTGCTGTATCGTCCAGGTCACTCCATCAGGGCTCCTAAGTCTTGGAGATATCAAGGAAGATTAGCTGACATTTGCAGAGCAGTTTGAAAGAAATATCGAATTAAATGGACCAGTTTGAGATAGTTAGCGCCAAATGCTAAAGGGGAAAGGAGGACTTTTGAGTTTGTGTGTGTGTGTGTTTTGTGTGTGTGTGCGCGTGTGGTGTGGGGGTGGGGGAAGAGGGGGGGATCATTTTAAGTCCTCCTTAAACCTGTTTCCAGTGGTTGCATTGATGTTCTTTGAATATTTAAAAATATCTCGGCTTTCGTAAAATTCAGCGAAATTATTGAGGTAAATATATGCAAGCCTTAAATGAGCCTGTGCACACCAGGAATGCATAATTCCTTAATAACTGATTAAACTTCCACTTGATCACAAGCAGAAATCCGCTTGCTGTATATGCCTGCAAATGTACTAAAATGCTTTATTGCGTGATATCTGAGGAAAGAAAATTGGTGAGAGGCTCGTGGAATTTGCCAGCCACATAAAATATTTTTCCATTGCTTTTATTAACAATGCACCTAATTTTTTTTAAATGCCTCCGTTCTTTTTCTGGGGTCGTATATACCAAATACGATGATTTCCGAACACAAATTGCTATTTGTTATTCGATGCGTTTTAGATTGAGCACCCGAGAAATGTGGAGTATTATTCAGGGAAATAAAAAAGATATACTTCATGTTGAAGGATGAAGAACAGCTCTCATCATATTGAATAAACATTCCGGTGATTTATGTATGATTTGAGAAAAGTTTTATTTATCATAAACTTACATTTATTTTCCATGAAATGTATGTATTTCCCATCCCGTATCTATGATGTTTTATAAACCTGTATTTTATGTTTCTACGTTAAAAGAATGTTTTCGTTAGTTGAAACATTGAGTAATCACATGAACTTTGAGAAAATGTTCTTTCATAAGTGTTCATTAGGCACTTCTATACTTCTATATATAACTTTGTCATTTGAGGTACATAAAAGAATTACTTACGAAATGGTTGCCAGTAAGTAATTCTTTTACGTACTTGAAAACAAACTCTGCATAAAGTCGCAAACTACAAAATCATATATGGAAGTTCCTAATGAACACTTATAAAAGAACCATTTCTTAAACTACATTTAGTCAATGGATTCGTTCTCTATATACGAGGTAACATCAAGAGGAAAAAAACTCCTCGCGAGAACAAGGAATGACCATAAGAGACATTGCCATCCGGGTCTCCTTAAAGGCTCAGCTGATGTCCTTTAAATGTTAGGTCTGCGACGTCGTCCTCTTGAGACAACGAGGCTGGATATTTGCTGCTCCTAAATTTAGAGTTGGAAAAGGTGCGTGGAGGACGGGTTAAAACGTTCATGTGTGCTAGTATTCGAAATGTAGGAAATATAATCAGAAAATATGGCGTATAACGTGGAAAAGTTTTTTCAAGAGTAAAGATTTGCGGGGAAGTTTTTTTTTAACAAGGGTCAAGGGGTAAGCTTTTCAAGAGCAAAGGTCAAAGAGGAAGTTTTTTTTTATAGCAAAGGTCATGGGGAGGTGTTCTCTAGAGCAAAGGTCAAGGGGATGGTTTTTTACAGCAAAGGTTAATAGAACAGTTTTCTTGGAGCTAAGGTCCAGGGGAAAGTTTTCTCTAGAGCAAAGGTCAAGGGGAAAGCTTTTTTTACAGCAACAAAAAAGTCAACGAAAAAGTTTTCCCTAGAGCAAAGGTCAAGGAGAAAGTTTTCTTTAGAACAAAGGTCAGTTGAACATTTTCCTAATAGCGAAAGTCAGTGGAAAAGATTCTGAAGAACAAAGGTCAAGGGTAAATTTTTATAGCACAGATGAACGGAAAGGTATTCTTGCTGAACCAAAGGTCATTGAGACGGGTAACACAATAACCTTTTCTAAACCCGGCCCGATTCAAACAAGAGAAAGAATAAGCAGGTTGGGCAGAACCACGAAGAAAGTAATGGACCTCGTAATGGAACCAAGGTTAGACTAGTTAGGTAAAACATAGAAAGGAAAAGGATGAAAAAGCCCGGTAGTAGTAGTAAAAACCTTCTATGTATCCTGGGTTTATATCATAATCTGTTGTCACAACAGCAAGGGTCTCGATTCACGCTTCACATAAGGTTACCTCCTCCTACCAGCGTCTAGGCCAGTTGAGGTCTTACGCGTACAGACTTGAGTTGTCATCTTTGTTTAGAAGACAAACATATACTTCCCCGTGCATCTTATGCAGGTTCTTTGCAGCGTCCCTTCGACCCGTAGCTGCAACCCCTTTCATTTCTTCTACTGTACCTCCGTTCATATTCTCTTTCTTCCATCTTGCCACCATTCTCTTAACAATTGACTCGTAGTGCAACTGCGAGATTTTCCGCCTGTTACACCTTTGAAACCTTTATACAATCAATTTCCGTTTCAGCGCTGAATGGCCTCAAGAGTCCCAGCGCCTGGCCTTTGGCCTAAATCCCATATTCTATTCTATTCTGCAAACATATACGGAGAGTAACTAAGGTTAACAGAAAAGTTAATCAACGTTAGACAATTAGATGTCGTCGTTGGGCATCTTGTTCGGGATCCGCGCTTCATCAAATGTTGAGACCGTACGGTTAATCAACACTTGAATACATCATTTAATTTTTTGTGGTTGGGAGAGGCGACTTGCATTCTTCCAAAACCCTTGCCCGTTGATCAGAATACGTACGTCGATAGTTTAGTATTGATAACTTGTGAATTACTGTACCCAGGAACTTCAAATGTTGTTGAAATTTCAAGCAGTTATGTGTGGATTTAACCCTTACTGTGGTAGATATTTACGTGTTGTTTAATTTGCTTTTGTCGCAAGAAATCTTTATTTGTGGAAGTTAATGTTTAAAGATACGTCCTCACTGCGGTAAAACTTGTCAGTAACACATGTCGGCACACTTCACAAACAGGTTGAATAGAGGTCAACGACTTATTATGAGTAGCCCTAACCAGTACTTCATTTGGTCATCCTGTGTGATATGGATACAGTAAGTTACAGACGTGTTTGTGAGAGTTTTACTGCAGTGTAAAAGCACCATTAGGTTTGTGTAGTCAGAGCACCAAATTAAAAATTGAAAATATTCTCTTAATTTATAGATATCTATTTCATTTTCTCTTTTCCCCTCTTGTTCACAGAAAGAAAGACACGCCTAACAATTGCATTCTAATTCTCTTCGATAACGGGCAATTAAAAGATATAAATCAGCTTTACAACCGCAGCAGAATCTGTTCTAAAGCCTTCAATCTTTTCCATGTTTCCTTTTTCTTTTCATTGGAATGAGAGCCGTATAATATGCCCCAACAACTCCCACCTCTCGCCTCTTCAATAGGAACAAAGAATTTCCTTCGATAAGGGCTGCATGACGTCACGGGGTTTCTTTAGGCACTTTCATGGTCGCATAAAGTTCCGCGTCGAATCGTTTGATTTCGCTGGCATGGTTCCGTTTGGTTGAAAATGAGAAAATTAAATTTTTTTCCAGGTGTAATTACACAAGAATTACATTTTTATATATATTTTAGGAAAGTGGAAATACAAGTTTTCTTATCTGCTGTGATTTATCTTGTATCTACAATTGACAACCAACTCAAAGGAACCACTCACCTGAACATCCTCCATTATCTTTCGTTTCCTGACATTATTTGGAGAATTGAATGGACAACCGGCTGTGATTTTATCACTATATTCTTTTTCTTGTATGGGACGGATTTGTTCGTTGGCATTATGAAACTGAAGTTCCAGTTTGTAGGGAATAAACGTATTTTGTTGAAATATTGAATGGAGTGGTGTTTATTGATAGAATGATAGAACTGAAAACAGTAGTGAAGCAGAATAACTTAGCAGTATTTGGTAAAAGGTAGGAACAGATGATATGTGAATGCTACATATGATATGAAAATGCTCTCTCTCTCTCTCTCTCTCTCTCTCTCTCTCTCTCTCATTTTGACAATAAACGTTTGAATTTTACGTTATACTGAAACACTGATTAACTCATATGCAAATTATATATATACACGTATAGCCTATATGTATATATACAAGATATATATATATATATATATATATATATATATATATATATATATATATATTATATATATTTGCATATGAGTTAATCAGTGTTTCAATATAACTATGTAAATTCAAACGTTTTTTATGTGTGTGTGTATGTATGTATATATACAGTATATATATATATATATATATATATATATATATATATATATATATATATATATATATATACATACATACATAAACAATAATGTATATGTAAGTGTGTTGCATATAAAAGAGTGTTTCTGTATAACGTGTATATTCAAACGTATTTATCCCACTTTAAGGTATGGATTCTAAGAAAAGTGAGGATAATCACTATCACATACATCCTCTAACTGCTGAGTCAGAGAGAGAGAGAGAATGTGCTATTCCTCAAGTTTTCTAGGTATTCTTGAACTTATTCTTCAAGGCAGTGCCTTTGTGGTCACGTAAGGAACACGAATTTCCCCAGAGGATTTTATTCCCTTTTGTTGCAACTCCTTACTCTTCCTTCGGCGGTTTCAGATAATTCAGTTTACTCAATTTATTTTCTGTATCACTTATGGAAACTCTTGCAGTCTCCGTTATTATTATTATTATTATTATTATTATTATTATTATTATTATTATTATTATTATTATTATTGTTGTTGTTGTTCTTTTGTTGATGATGCTGATATGGTTTTGTGTGATGTGGCCAAAACGAACAACGAAACAAATCAACTTGATGTCATGTAAAAATTTTTATTATTATTATTATTATTATTATTATTATTATTATTATTATTATTATTATTATTATTATTATTATTATTATTATTATTACTGTTTTGTTGATGGTGCTGATACGGTTGTGTGTTTGATATGGCTAAAACGAATAACGAAACAAATCAACGTAATGTCACGTAAAGTGTTATTATTAGTATTATTATTATTATTATTATTATTATTATTATTATTATTATTATTATTATTATTATTATTATTATTATCAAGTAGTAGCAGCAGCAGTAGCTTCAGAGAACACAACCAACCCCATGAGTTGTTTATTTCTTGCCTTGTTTCGAAGTCTTGTCGCTGTAGATTCTTTTAGGTGTTCCTTAAGTTTTATTCTGCTGACACACTAAAAGATGTTGGAATACGTTTTGGTATGTATATATAATTATAATTATATATATATATATATATATATATATATATATATATATATATATATATATATATATTTTTATTTTTTTTTAGGGGGGTCAGAACGGCTGTGAATTAATATATTTCTATTCGTGTATAGCATTCAATTTAGAGCATCAGCTGTTAACTAGTACTGCACTAGATCCTGTCCCTTCAAACCCTGATTGTATCATTGGGCTCGGCAGCAATAGCTGAAATAAAAAAAAAAAAAAAGCAAAACGTACTTCTAATTAACCTAAGACTCGGGTGTCAAAGTGGTAATCGGGATCATAATGAGACCTTAAAAGTCAGCAGAATGTGTAAGTGCGCTTGTGATTTTGTGTGTGCTTGTGTGTGTTTGTGTGTGTGAGTGAGTTTGAAATGAGAGAATGTGCTTATTCATTTGTCGTGGCGTTTTGACTTTTTCTGTTGAAATTCGCATGGCCAACTCGATTCGCTTTGCAACGTCTCTGGTTGCAAGTGCTTGCCGTGCGCTGTCAGTTGCATTTGTGAATATACGTCTAGGTATAGGGTTTTCGTGGTCACCAAAAGGTTGCTCAGTAAGGGTTGCAAGCAATGCACACAGCTGCTCATACTCAAACATTTTGATGCGCTTGTTTTGATTATGAACCCCATATTCTTTGGAAGCTTGAATTTCAAGTCAGTGCCCCCTGCGGGCTTATTCCATATGAATAGGTTTCATCTGCTGAATAATAATAATAATAATAATAATAATAATAATAATAATAATAATAATAATAATAATAATAATAGACTTAATTTTATTTCGTTCCATTTATGTGATATTTGTTATTTTTTATATCCCATTCTGCAGTTCCTCATTGGGTGGGTGGGTTCCGTTCTCAGCTAGCACTCCGCTGGCTGAGCGTTCGAATCTCTGACCGGCCAATGAAGAATAAGATGAATTTATTTCTGGTGATAGAAATTCATTTCTCGCTATAATGCGGTTCGGATTCCACAATAAGCTGTAGGTCCCGTTGCTAGGTAACCAGTTGGTTCTTAATCACGTAAAATAAATCTAATCCTTTCGTCTTCACTCATTGAATACTTGTGTGGTTTTGGTCACTTTTTTAAAAATATATTAATCATTTAGGTTGTATCCAAGGCTTCTGTTTTATCTTTTTTCTAGTCTATATTTCACGGCTTTTAGTAGTTTTCTAAGAGAAAACTATTGTGCCGGCTTTGTCTGTTCGTCCGCATTTTATTCTGTCCAGCCACTTTTTTCTGTCCGCCCTCAGATCTTAAAAACTACTGGGCCTAGAGGGCTGCAAATTGGTATGTTGATCATCTACCCTCCAGCCATCAAGCATACCAAATTGCAGGCCTGTAGTCTCAGTAGTTTTTATTTTATGTAAGGTTAAAATTAGCCATAATCGTGCACCTGTCAACGATATAGGACAGGCCACCACCGGCCCGTGGTTAAAGTTTCAAGGGACGCGGTTCATACAGCATTATACTGAGACCACCGAAAGATAGGTCTGTTTTCGGTGGCCTTGATTATACTCTGTAGCGGCTGTACAGAAAACTCGACTGAGCCGAAGAAACTTCGGAGCGTTGTTTACTTATTTTTCTATGTTTTCCGGTCTATCTTCTATGGCACTTCTTAACTGCTAAATTATATCCATTTTATTTATATAAACTCCAGGACTGGAATGCCTTTGGGCATAAATAATGCCCGGGGCTAAATTTAAAGTTTTGTTCAAGCGCTAAGAGCCAATAAATTTTGCATAAACCTTTTTGAATTGATATTTATAGCAACGAACGGCCAGTGCGTGTATGCGATTGTGTCGGGGTGTTTTGTCTTTGTTTCTTTGCTTGTTTGCCTGCGCGTTTTGTTTGTTTGTGTGAGTGAATTTTGTGATATTGCCAGTTTTTGTTTATGTTTGGATGTGTTTTTGTTATTGTTAGTTTTTTGTTTGTTTGTATTGTGTGTTATTGTGAATTTCTATGTTTGTTTGTTTGTTTGGGTGTGTGTTTTTCTGTTATTGCCAGTTTTTGTGTTTGTGTTTTGTGTTATTGTAAGTTTCTGTTTGTCTGAGTGTGTGTTTGTTTTATTGTTAATGTTTTTGTGTTTGTTTGAGCGTATATTTGTGTTATTGTTAATTTTTGTCTTTGTTTGTTTTAGTGTGTTTCTGTGTTATTGTTAATTTTTGTCTTCGTTTCTTTGTGTTTTGTGTTATGTGAATTTTCATGTTTGAATGTATTTATGCTTTTGTTAGTTTTTTATGCATGTTTGTTTGCCTGAGTTTGTTATTGTGCTTATTGTTATTTTTTTTTGCGTTTGTTTGTTTGAGTGTGTTGTCATGTTATTGTTAGGTTCTTGTGTTTGTTTGTCTGAGTGTTTTTTGTGGTATTGTTAATTTGTATGTTGGTTTGTTTGGGTGTATTTTCCATCATCGTGAGTTTTTGTTTGTTTGTTCATTTGGTTGTGTTTATGTATTTTCATTGTTTGTGTTTATTTGCGAGTATATGCATGCGTGATGTCACTAAGAGTAAGTTTTTGTGCGTATTGCTGTATTGGCCCTCGTGTTTGTGCGTGTGTTTGTTTGTGTCTTTGCTAATGATTTGTATCTTTGGCGACCAGCCATGTGCGTAGGCGGAATCGGCCCCCCACCGAAAGAACCGTTTTGGAAGGTCGCTGAGAAAGGACTCACTACAGCTAACACAGTTATGAGTGGGGAGACTCAGCATAGAAACAAAGCCTTCACCGGAATTCTAGAAATAAATGATGATGTTTTTCTTGTGCGATAAATGGATGATATAAGAAATGTAAGCTGTCTCTTATTCAATTCCAAAAAGCCTCTTTCTTCTTATATATATATATATATATATATATATATATATATATATATATATATATATATATATATATATATATATATTTATATTTATATATATATATATATATATATATATATATATATATATATATATATATATATATTGAAAGAGAGAGATATTGGGTGAAATTTATTTTATGTGACGATGTCTAACCAAATTTTTTCTGTACTTGTAATATGTTGCCACCATTGGTCATTCATTAGAAATTTTGATGCAATTTCATAGCCGTTTTAAAAGATCCCGGACATAAATACTATCTCGATTGTATGTCAACATAACACGAAACTGGTGATGACAGATTGTCAAACTCGCAACTTATTGTTTAACCAACCCTTTACAGTGAAAGTCTATTATGTAGATGTTTAATTCACGTTTTATTGGATTTGTAGTCCCGTTTTAACTTGTAAGAGGACTAAATTTTCTGTCCAGGCTGCAAATGGTCTCTGAAGGAGGGATAAAAAAGTCTGTTATTTGGACTGAGGCAGTGGTTCTCAACTTGTTGGGGGGGGAGGCCCTAGGGAGGCATCGGCAATTTCCAGGGGAGTCGCGAGCCCTAGGGAAAATTTTAAAACTCTCTAATTATATTCGTTATTCTCTTAACAAGAGTGAGGAACTAATATTCAGAATTTTATGAAAAAATGCAGACGTATCGCCATATAACGGTAGTTTCCTATAGTCTACTACTATTGTTAGACTCGTTGGGCTTAGCATGTTTTGTAATTATTCACCTCCCTCCCTATCCCTCGAAACCCCTTCTCTTTCTCTTTTTGTTTCATTTCCTTTAAATCTTGGAGTGAATTATACTCATAGATGCAAGGGGCCGTGGAGGGAACGACCAACTCTTAGAGGGGGCGTGGTAATAAAAGGGTTAAGAGCCACTGGACTAAGGGATCATGAGGTTCAGCTGAAAAGTCTCAAGTCCTCTGGAAGAGGCTAATAGTCTTATGCACGTTAGGCTCACTAAACCTGATCTCTTAATTGGGTTCTTGTTTATCCTGCTATCTATAGTGCACTTTATTGAGAACGTAAGTCGTTCTTATATTTAATGAGCCTTCATCATACTGAAGTTTAAAAGTTCAGTTGATGATTGTTCGCTAAAAAATGGGTTCGTAATTGATACGGTTCTAATTATACATAAGAATTGCATGTAAATGATAATTATCTATGGCGGGAGAAAAAGTTCGAACACAATTTAGAGATAAATATGACAGTTAATATGAAAACTTAGATATGTTTAAGTGCAAAGACTTTTTATATATGTTGTTGTTATTACTTGCTTGTTGTTGCTGTTATTTGTGTACTGATATGCAACTTATATTGTTTACTATAGCTAGTCTGCTGGTATAGTGGTTAGTGTCGTGGAATGCCACTCGGATGCTGCGGGTTCGCGTCTCCCCCAAGGGCGATGAAAAATCACTGGCTCCGTATTATGATCAGTTATTGCTGCAGTGTGGGGTCTGCGATGGGAGGTTGAAACCAGCGTTCTTTGGAAGCTTGAATTTCAAGTCAGTGGCCCCTTTGGAGTGCTTGTTCCATGTGAATAGGTTTCATCTACCGAAATAATAATAATAATAATAATAATAATAATAATAATAATAATAATAATAATAATAATAATAATACTGTCCTATAGCTGTGATTACTGTCAGCGTTATTACTGTAGTTCGTTACTCCAACTTTTGTGACTTTTTGGTATCTCTCCGTGTCGCCGTTAGTTACACAACGGAAGAAAAACATTCACGTCAGGCACGCTAAGGACCGCCATCATCAGCATGGCAGGCCTCCAAGAGGAAGATAAAAAAGACCCGACAGAAGGACACATATTTTCGTAAATCCGAACATCCCCGATGGACGTGTCAATCGAGGAACAAATAAAAACAAACAGCCACCTAAGCCTTATGATTTGTCAGTCACATATCGCCTGAATACGCTCACCATATACATGAGGCCATCGGTAAAGATCTAGCGGGCAAATGATGACGGACAGGCTCAGTGCATCTCGATATAAAGTGTTACGATGCACTACGATTTTTTGTTGTTGTGTCTGTGTATTTATCTCTTGCATAATTTTGTGCGTATACTACATTATATATATGTATATATATATATATATATATATATATATATATATATATATATATATATATATTTGGTTACCGATTCATTAATTAATAGATAAAGAACCTTTAGTAATTTGATTTATTTGCATGCCTTTCATCTTGCTTTAAATGACAAGTACTTCGACCGTGCTATCTCTTTTCTTTTTTTTGCATGTTGCATTATTTTCCCATACACTGGACGTATAGGATAAGAGAGAGAGAGAGAGAGAGAGAGAGAGAGCCATGATAAAGAAGATTATAGGTATGTTTTTCATCTCTCGTTATTCACTCTATCTTCAATACGAATCTTATTTGTTTGGAGAGCTTTGGAAAGAAAGCAACATGGATGTCAAATGACAATTACATACACCATACTTATTTTAACACGAAGGACAGAGGGAAGAGGGGCAGAGTTACTTTAGGGGGAAGGGGGAGCATAAGCTTCCATCTGGGGAGCATCAAGGGTAGGGGGAGTCTTCGTATGGTTCCCTTTATAACTTCTTTTATCTCCTCCGGCAGCATCCAAGGGTAATCTGGAAAGAGACCGGCTAGGATGTAAACTCTGCTCGCTCACATACCAAGAACTCGGTTGCATATGACGAGAAGGAGAAGAACTCTCTCTCTCTCTCTCTCTCTCCTCTCTCTCTCTCTCTCTCTCTCTCTCTCTCTCTCTCTCTCTCTCTCTCTCATATATATATATATATATATATATATATATATATATATATATATATATATATATATATATATATACACCCTCTCTCTCTCTCTCTCTCTCTCTCTCTCTCTCTCTCTCTCTCTCTCTCTCTCTCTCTATATATATATATATATATATATATATATATATATATATATATATATATATATATATATATATATATATATAAAAATATATATATATATATATATATATATAAGTATATATGTATATATATACATATATGTGTAGTCTGTTTGTTTATCTCTCTCTATATATCTGTCTGTTAATCTCTCTCTCTCTCTCTCTCTCTCTCTCTCTCTCTCTCTCTCTCTCTCTCTCTCTCTCTCTCTCTCCTTCTTGAACTTTTGCCCTAACATTGAAACATACTTCCGTTTATTTATTCGCTCCTTTATCATTAATTCCTTTTTCAGTCCTCTTTGTTTTTTTTTCCCTCTGCATAATGGATTTGACGTTTCTTTGTGCCCTGCAATTTTTTTTTTCCTTCTGTATCACAATTCGGTTCTGGTATGTTTTGGAAGCTGTTTGGTCTCAGAATACTGTTGATATTTGTCTGTCTGTTTTGTTTCGAAACAAGCGACCAATTATATACATACATACCAGTATATATGTATATATATATATATATATATATATATATATATATATATATATATATATAATAATGTGTATATATATATATAATGTGCGTGTGTTGTGTTCACAGAAATTAGAAGACGAAGGTAATGGATACATCGGTTAGAAAACGAAGGTAATGGATACATTGGTTAGAAAACGAGCGGTTGTTGGTATATCGGATCATTAATTGGCTGAGGTGAAATATATGGCAGTTGCAGAGGAGGTGGAAATGTAGCTGTAAATATAATTAAGGCAGATGAGCCTGATACGAAGGAGGGAAGAAGAGTATATAAGGTGAAATCGGATGAAAAATGGGCTATTCCGTCCACTTGAGAGGAAAGAGTGGATGAGGAGTATGTAAAATTCCATAATGGTGTGGAATTTCAGATGCGACGGAAAAAAAACGTTGAACCCTTTGAGAGGAGTAATGATATGCTTTCATATGTGGTGTAAGAAGAATTCAAAGGGGGAGAATTTTTGAGATACAAAGCAATGGTAAACAAGCAAACTTCAGTGCAATCGAGTCTTCTGTACAATGTATAATCAAGGCCACCGAAAATAGATCTTTCTTTCGGTGGTCTCGGTATAATGCTGTATGAGCCGCGGCCCATGAAACTTTAACCACGGCCTGGTGGTGGCCTGGCCTATATCGTGCGTCTGGCCAACTTTAACCTTAAAAAAAAATACTGAGGCTAGAGGGCTGCCACTTGGTATGTTTGATGTTGGAGGGTGGATGATCAACATACCAATTTGCAGCACTCTAGCGTCAGATCTGAGGGTGGACAGAAAAAGTACGGACAGAAAAAATGGGAAAGACAGACAAAGCCGGCACAATCATTTTCTTTTAGAAAACTAAAATGTTAACACAGGTGATTGAATGGGTCAGATTGTGATGATATGGTGTGGCCATGTGGAGAAAACAGAAGATGATAGGTTGCTGAACATTTTGAATAATTGGGAACTGTTAGAAGGCAGACGGAGAAAAAACCAAGAGAATTTTGGACAGATGGCGTGAAAGAGGCATAGGAAATGAAGGTCCCTAATATACAGGAAGCGCAAAATTGCGAGTAAGAGGAACAAGAAAAAAATCCACCGCAGTTTCTTCGGCAGAGTCGAGTTTTCTGTACAGCAGCTACAGCGTATAATCAAGGCCACCGAAAATAGATCTATCTTTCGGTGGTCTCGCTGTAATGCTGTATGAGCCGCGCCCCATGAAACTTTAACCACGGCCCGGTGGTGGCCTATCCTTTATCGTTGCCAGAAGCACGATCATGGCTAACTTTAACCTGAAATAAGTTTAAAACTGCTGAGGCTAGAGGGCTGCAATTTGGTATGCTTGATGATTGAAGGGTGGATGGTCAACATACCAATTTGCAGCCCTCTAGCCTCAGTAGTTTTCAAGATCTGAGGGCGAACAGAAAAAGTGCGGCCAGAAAAAACTGCGGACGGACGGACAAAACCGGCACAATAGTTTTCTTTTACAGAAAACTAAAAGTGATTGGTGCATTTTGTGTATGAGGGTTCAACACACTGTTGATGAGCAACAATGGTGTGATAATTGAAACATACTCACGTACAATGTATATATTATATACAAATATATATTTAACATATACATATACATACATATATATATGTATATATATTTAATATATGGATATATATACATATATATATATACTATCTATATATATATATATATATATATATATATATATTCAATATTGTTATTAGTTTATTCGTATTTACTTTTACAAGCTCTACATGTCTATATTCAAAGCCTTTAAGGGTCAAGCATAACTGCCTCTTAGATATCTCTTACAGCACTTTCTCTTATAACTTTATGCCTATTTGTACCTCAGCTGATTTCGTACTAGCATCTTTAGTGCCTTGCAGCAATGTTCGTGCGATAAAAATTGGCAGTTAATAAGAAAACCAAATCAAGGTTCCCTCTTGACTGTCACAAGTTGCTATCTGACGACGCAACTATGTCCTTTGTCGAATATTACTTATCAGAAGGAGAGGAAAACTTGGGTTCCCATCTTTTCGTGCGTCTAAACATTTTAAAAAAATGAAATTCTCTCTCTCTCTCTCTCTCTCTCTCTCTCTCTCTCTCTCTCTCTCTCTCTCTCTCTCTCTCTCTCTCTCATACTGATTTTTTTTTTACATATACAGGATGTCTGTTGTGACCTAAACACAAACTCCTGAATGTCTCTCTCTCTCTCTCTCTCTCTCTCTCTCTCTCTCTCTCTCTCTCTCTCTCTCTCTCTCTCTCTCTCTCTCTCTCTCTTCTGATTTTTTTTACATATACAGGATACGTGTACGCAATGGTAGATAGATAGATCGATAGATAAATAGACGGATAGACAAACTCGTTCGTGTGATATCAAAATGCGAGCTTTGGATTCATATTATTTATGAAAGGAGTACGTGTACAATATAGCTCTTATTTTCATTATTAATTAGGACATTGTAAGTGATTTAGCAGTTTACTTTCATTCGTAGGATATATGTTTCTTCAGATGTTTTAAACTTATCTGGAGTCATTCTTTTTTATATGCAGTCGGAATATGTTTTTGGAATTAGAAAAGATGGCATATCAGTGGCTTGACAGCCTGCTGTACCCTTAGAGTATCAACATGACCACCACCAACTGCAAGAATAAATGATGATAATAATGATATCTACTACTATTGTCATTATCCTTGTCATCGATGTTGTTGCTGTCGGTATGACAATGATTTACTGATAACGATAGCATAAAAGAAGCCCAACATGGGGTTAATGTAGCGAGTTGGCGACCTGTGACGTCATATGGAGAAGGGCAAGCATAGAAAGAGAGGGTTGATATTGCCGAGTGCTTCATTGCAAACATGGACAGTTATTAGGTCTTGGAAGAAGTTCAACTTCCTCATTTGTAGTGGTCTTGATGACGTTGACAGTCATTAGAAACAGTTCGTTGGTAGCCGATGGTTTGATGAGTCACTTTTTTAGTTGATAACTCAAATGTTCTTCATTCTCTTGTTTAAAACTTTTTTTGAGTTGCCTAATTTTTTTTTATTATTTCCTTATCTCTTTGTTTTGGGTGAACGAAAGGTTGAAGGACGTAGCGTTTTGAACGAAATGTCAGTCACATTTATTTCTGGGTCATTTTGAGACAGACAGACAGACAGACAGACAGACAGACAGACAGACAGACAGACAGACAGACAGACAGACAGACAGACAGACAGGGAGAGAGAGAGACAGACAGAGAGAGAAAGAGAGAGAGAGGGAGAGAGAGAGATTGGTTTCAATGCATAAATGGCCTCGAAATGCCTCTGCCATTTTGAATGTCCATTCGTCCATTCACAACAAAACCCAAATGTTATCATTAGTCATGGCATCGCTGACCATGGAAAGGACTTGGAATGGCGGTAGCACAGTACTCCAGTCGAGTTTCAAAGTTCCGACCGATTTAGGCTCGAAATTTAGGTTTGAAAAAACAATTATGTTATTTCTGGGCAGTCGAAAAGCCGGTGTGAAGTTTTCACGCCTCATTGGTTTGCAAATCACCCACACAAGTATCCATTATTCAATCTGTGTGTGTGTGTGTTTGTGCGTGCGTGTGTGTGTGTTTGTGCGTGCGTGTGTGTGTGTGTGTGAGGGCGCTCGTGTATTTTTATCGTGAACTTTAAACCTTTCTCCAATGCAGGACCCACTTATAAGTGGGCCCTGTTCTAATGCTACTTATATCACAGCGTGGGTATAAAATTCGTACATACTAAAAAATCAATTGATAATTTTGATTTCTATATTCCTAATTTCTTGCGTATAATACAATCAGTGGCTGTGTTGTGACTTATAATAATAATAATAATAATAATAATAATAATAATAATAATAATAATAATAATAATAATAATAATAATAATAATAATAAACGACAAAGAAGCAAAACATACGAAGAGATCAGTGATCATACAGGATGAAAAGACTTTCGGCCTAAGTACAGATACAGGAGAAAGGGCTAAGTTTTAAGTCATAATGTCAATTTGAACTGAATTTATGTAAAAAGTTCACATTGTTTTAAAATGTTTATCGTTGACATATTAAGATCGCTTATGAAATTATTTGCAGTCTTGGAGAGCTGAAAAAAACTAATGGGCTAATGTACCGTACACATGAATAAGCAAAATTATAATACAATAACAGTGCTTCTATCCACTTAGAATCTACGAATTGTCTTCTATGAAGAACAATAGTTAGCTGGTCCGCTGGGATATTGGTTAGTGTCGTGGCATGCCACTCAGGTGTCGCGGGTTCGCGTCTCCCCCAGGGCGATGAAAAATCACTGGCTCTGTATCATAATGAGTTACTGCTGCAGTGTGGGAGCTGCGGCGGGAGGTTGAAACCAACATTCTTTGCAAGCTTAAATTTCAAGTCAGTGGCCCCTTTGGTGTGCTTGTTCCATGCGAAAAGGTTTCATCTACTGAAACAACGACAACAACAACAATAATAATAATAATATGTAAGCAACCATTTTGTGTTAATATCGATTAATTGCGAAAAAATTCAATCAGAAGTGAAAACACTGTGTGGCCTTATCCAAATTGATTTTCTGTCTCCTCTTTTTTTTATTTTCTACACAGTCCGTCAGTGCCAGGAAACATGTTTTCTGTGTTTATTTGGGGTAGCTGTAAAATCGCAAAGTTTACCTTATGCAGCGCATGACTAGGTGAGGAAAATTATAAGTGGAATTTGCTGTTTTGGCATCGTCACCTTATGGCGTGACCATGGCTTATGTGTGAAGCCACTAACTTGACAATTCGTTTTACCAAACCGCACGAATTTGACGCACTTGTCATTACACGGATCTCTTTGTATATAAACATTCTTAAAAGAAACTGGAACTCTAGAAGTCAAGCGCTCGCTCTTCGATATTACATTGTTTAGGATACAGTGTTTTTTTTTTTTTTTTTTTTTTTGTCCTAAGAACGAGAAGGCAAGGCACAACACTTTGAGGTCGTTCGGAGTCTTAAAAAGAAAGAGGAGGAGCCATTGCAATCCATCTCACGAAAGCAACGGAGTAGGTCTTTGAAGGATAGTATACGTTAATCGTCAATTGGATAATATCATAAAACTCTTTAGCAAATATCGTTCAACTCATGTTGGGACATTTATTTGTAGGGATATTTGTTTGTAGATGTACAATAACCCCAGCATTTACTTATTTGTTTTATTAAATAAAGCTTCGCAAAATAATTAAATGGCTGCATGGTAGTTGTCAGCGAGTGTCTGTACGGTTAAAAAAATATTCATTTCATGGAGATTGATAAGTTTTCAATTTATTAATAACTTAACCAAAAATTTAAACACCTCTCTCTCTCTCTCTCTCTCTCTCTCTCTCTCTCTCTCTCTCTCTCTCTCTCTCTCTCTCTCTCTCTTCCAGCTCGAGATTTCTAATATCTGTTCTTGCATTCACCTGGAATTTGTGATGATTTCCTCCCTCGGTTCCATGAGCTGTACGCTGGAATCGCCTTTCTTCCAGTCAAATTTTCATTCGCCCTTTTTCGTCATCCTAAGTTTTAATATTTGTCTCTGCTTTCATTTGCTTGGAATTTTTCGCGATTTCCCTCGCTATTTTCACAAGCTTCGGACTTACGATCTCCGCTTGTAAATTACAAGTGAGCAGCGTTTCGCTATTTTCGCCGTTTTGTATTTTGCATTGCTTAATATTTTCTAAAAGTTACTTTGGTGTTCCTAGACGTGAAATGGAAAATGGTGTTGAGTGTATGGAAGAACGTATTGCTAATTAAAGCGCCATATAGCATTGCCTTAACTTTTCTGATATTTATGAACTTGTGTTTATGATTGTATATATTCTATTGTACTTCTTACCCCTTCGCTGTGTTCTAATTTTCTGTTTTGTGGTCACTTGTTCCATTCAGTTGTGACCACATTACATAATGAACAAAATAATAATAGCATTGTGACAAGTAACCATCGTAGAGATAGAATTTGTATTCAGTCAAACAAATAGTTAATTGTTTGATAGGATCCAAATTCTGTTTCGAAGAAGGTTTCTTGTTAAAATGCTGTTAACTTTCTACGTTCTCCAGAAGGTTACCAGTTCTCAGATTGTTCACCTCGTCAACGGTGTTCCTTCCATATACCCTAAAGATGTGGAATTCTCCTCCTGCCCCTGGTTTCCTTAATTGCTGCAACTGAAGACCTTCCTCTCTGCCTCTGTGTAATGATTTAGGTCAGGGCAGTGTCAGCTCATTCGGATATTTGTCATCATTCTCTTTGAATGAAATGTCTAGGTTACCCATTTTTCATTTATTTATCCGTTTCTCGTCTTTCGTGCCTAATGTAAAGCAACATTCTATATTGCTAACTTTTCCCACCTAATTTGCACAGTGACTGCTGCTAAGTTTATCTTTGAACAAATAGCACATCAAATCATGATTTATTTACGGTATTACAGTACGAGGATGCATTTATTTTTTAATATTTGCGTAAAAACTTATTTGAATTTCATTTCCATAATTAGATATAACTTCACTACATAACGTTTCAAAACCAGATATGATTTCACATCAAATATTTTCATAACTACAAAATAACTTCATCTCAAGTTTTCTTCCATTTTTCAGTCTGATATTTATTGCTTTATTAACCAGGTAAAAAGGGAATGAAATATAACTTCCTAATGAAAACGCAGAACTGGCAGGACAAGTGTAATAACTCACGTATGGAGCTTAATGTCATCGTGTTGAATAACTTCCCTTTCGCGAATGAAGTAAAAATATAATCTTCGGAAATATATGGCAACAGGATTCTTATTTTCCTTTTTTTGTAATATTCGCCTGTTTGTGTGATATTCGACTTGGTTATTTCTTCAGTTATGCTTTTGGATTATTCTCCTTATAACGACTATAATTTTTTTTTAAATGATCAAAGTGAATTCATCATTAACTGAAATTATCTGGCTGTCGCTGTAGGCTTGCGATAGTTTAGAATGTCCTTTAATCTTAACAGCCTCTTCAGACCTCCCCTGCAGTTTCCGCTCTCTCTCTCTCTCTCTCTCTCTCTCTCTCTCTCTCTCTCTCTCTCTCTCTCTCTCTCAGGCCCTAAAAGCGCATGGGACTCCAGCTCTCTCAATCGTTAGATAGTCTTTCATTGCATCTCTCTCTCTCTCTCTCTCTCTCTCTCTCTCTCTCACACACACACACACACACACACACACACACACACAGGCCCTAAAAGCGCATGGGACTCTCTCAGTTGCAAGATAATCTCTCTCTCTCTCTCTCTCTCTCTCTCTCTCTCTCTCACACACACACACACACACACACACACACACACACACAGGCTCTAAAAGTGCATGGGACTCTAGCTCTCTCAATCGTAAGATAGTCTTTCATTGCATCTCTCTCTCTCTCTCTCTCTCTCTCTCTCTCTCTCTCTCTCTCTCTCACACACACACACACACACACACACAGGCCCCTAAAGCGCATGGGACTCTCTCAGTTGCAAGATAGTCTTTTCATTGCATCTCTCTCTCTCTCTCTCTCTCTCTCTCTCTCTCTCTCTCTCACACACACACACACACACACACACACACACACACACACACACACACACACACACACACAGGCTCTAAAAGTGCATGGGACTCCTAGCTCTCTCAATCGTAAGATAGTCTTTCATTGCATCTCTCTCTCTCTCTCTCTCTCTCTCTCTCTCTCTCTCTCTCTCTCTCTCTCAGGCCCTAAAAGCGCATGGGAATCCTCCTCGCTCTCTCAATCGCAAGACAGTCGTTCATGGCAGGTCCTCTGCTTCCCATTTCACCTTATTCTACACCAACTTTTGTACTTCGGAAAGTCCCGCTGGGCTCATTTGCCGGAACTGCGTTTTTCTTAACTTTCGCAATCTCCCGCGGTAGTGATCCCCCGTCGCCCAATCAGTGTCCCCGCCCTCAGCAAAGTGGGGAATCCTCACAGGGGATTCTCTTCTTCTCTCGAACTCCTCTTGGGGTTGGAGAATCTCTCTCGGCTCGATCGCTCTTCGTGTGACCGTCGGTTATGCAATTTTTTTTTTTTTTTTACATAAGTTGATCTTGTTAAGGCAAACTTTGCTGAAGTCCTTCTTGTAGGAAGGATCTTTTCCTTTATTGCTGTGTCCTTTCTGTTTCGAGAATACTTGTCAAAAATTTAATCTTGTTTAATACAGTGATACAGTAGGTTAAAGAGTGGCTGACTGGTCAAAACTAGCAATGTATCGCTGGCAGTTGTAATTGAAATACCATGTATGGATGAGTTACACTCTGTGCATGTAATTACATTCCGTAAGTGTAATTACACTCTATACGTGTAAGCAATTACAAAAAAAAACATTTCAAAAACATGCTTTAACCTTGAGAACCCTTAGATTGTATTTCTCAAGATTACAGGATGTCTTTAAAAGGTTTCTTTTTAATTTGAAATACCTTGTTTCGTATGCACAAGCAAAGCATAAGTGAGACTAAAATCAGTTTTGCAAAGACAAATGTGACAATCAGTGAACGACCTTGCATGAACTCTTGGGGTGGGAAACGGCTGACCAAAATCCTTAGCTAAAAGACTGATAGTAAGTTTTCCACGATTCGACTCGTTACCGTAGATGTGAACAAGTTGATTGGAAGATATTATCTAGCGATGCGATTTCCTTATACAGATCAAAACCCTCGGAATTACACCTCTCTCGTTGTCCATAAAAAACAAGTAAAAAATGCGCCGAGGAAACGAGTTATCTGTACGGCGTATAATCAAGGCCACCGAAAATAGATCTATCTTTCGGTGGTCTCGGTATAATGCTGTATGAGCCGTGGCCCATGAAACTTTAACCACGGCCCGGTGGTGGCCTGTCCTATATAGTTGTCAGATGCACGGTTATGGCTGACTTTAACCTGAAATAAAATAAAAACTACTGAGGCTAGAGGGCTGCAATCTGATATGTTTAATAATTGGGGGGTGAATGATCAACATATTAATTTCCAGCCTTCTAGCCTCTGCAGTTTTTGAGATCTGAGGGCGGACAGAAAAAAAGTGCGGACAGAGAAAGTGCGGACAGAATAAAATGCGGACAGAATAAAATGCGGACGAACAGACGAAGCCGGCACAATAGTGTTCTTTTACAGAAAACCAAAAAACAAACATCGCAAGAAGAAGAAATGTAAGATTTTATACTTCAAATCATGAACTCTCGGCGAGATCTTTTGTTCTAGGTTTTTCTTTTTTTTTTTTTGAGCTACCTGCGTCGTACTTCAGCGGAAGATGAATAACCATAATTTGTAGTTATAGAGAGATGAACGCCATCCCAATGTCCTTATCAATTCCAGACTTGAAGATAGCAAGAGAATGAAGGGAAGGAGAGACTTAAGCAAAACTCCGAAGGAAGTGAAAAGATACTGCAATTTTTTTTATTCGAGAATTTGATAATTAGAATAAAAGCCTGAATATTATATTTTGGGGATGTCAGTAAAATCAGTTCTGTTGAAGACGTAGAGTACATCATAACCCTTCGCTAAAGTGTCTTACTCATATATTTCCTATTAAAGAGTAATTTTTAGGTCGTCTTTTTAACTGGAGATTCCTAACGCTAAACTTATTAAAATGAAAATGATGGATACTGTGATACAATTATTCAATGAAGGAGCGAATACTTCATATGCGACGTTCCCACGCCGAAAATTCTGATGCAATTCAATTAAAATTTGTTGAAGGTCAATGCAAATAATATGCATTCTCTCGGACCAATATTTTAATATTATATCAGCAGGTCCACCTCTATACTTTCATCCACTTATTTGATTTTCGGTTTTAGTCTTAT
>NC_089742.1:58181770-58194270 GCF_040412425.1 Macrobrachium rosenbergii
AGGAGATCATTACAAAGTTTACCAGAAGAAAAATGGTGTAAAGATAGTCTTGAATAATATCAAGATTTATTTAGGAAAATCGATTTACTTTTTTTGGAAATTTAATCAGTGTGCGTGTCAGTAGTTGTATGAGAATATTTTGATTTTGATGGGGCATTATATATTGCCTTTTCTTTGAGCAGTCAATTAATGATAGCTTTTCATTCCTTTCGTAGACATTATGAATATTTAATCATGATATTCATTACACAGTTAAAAAAATAAGGCTGAGCTCTGTGGCTGCGCTCTCTGATATTCACTCATGAATTATTAATGCATAAATTAATAATAATAAAGTTCTGAGCTTCATATGTATACATACACAGTATATAATATATATACAGTGTATGTATATATATTTATATATTATATATGTATATATATTTATATATATTTATATATATATATATATATATATATATATATATATATATATATATATATATATATATATATATATATATATATATATATATATATATATATATATATTTAAACGAGAGTAACTCCAAAATTAATGAAAGTCACAAACGTGTAAAACTGTTTTTCCTTATAAGATTATTTTATTATTATTAACATAATAGGAAAGGAGTTTCAGAATTCCACCTTTCCTTTTCTTAATTTTCTCCAGTTTGATAGAAATTCGAGAATCTTTTCATATGACGGCCCGTGGATGCCATGATCAGCATTTTATTCCTGCTAACTGGTCTTGTTAGTGGTAATTGCAACATCTTTTCCAGGTAATTACCCTCTACTAGAGAGGAAAAGTCTTTAATCTTATATTGGGATTTCGTAAGTCACAGGTTGAGTGAAGAACCTCACTTTTTACTTGTACTTTGGGTAAGAAGGAGTAAATGGATAGTACGTGGGTCGGTTGGTTTTAGATTATTATTATTATTATTATTATTATTATTATTATTATTATTATTATTATTATTATTATTATTATTATTATTCAGAAGATGAACCCTATTCATATGGAACAGATCCACAAGCCCACAAGGGCCATTGGCTTGAAATTCAAGCTTCCAAAGAATATGGTGCTCATTAGAAAGAAGTAACAGAATTGAATGGGAAATACAGAAAGAAGAGATCACTTATTAACAAAGAAAAAATAAATTACCAAATTAACAAATAAACTGATAAAAATGTGAGATTAACTTGGCTTTGTGCCAGCACGGGCCCTTGCTTAATGGCGGCCGGTAATTTTGGTAAGGTGTTAAAGGGTATGAGTTCTGGTGCGAACCTCTGGACTTAACCAACCAACTGAGACCGGGAGAATGTGCTGCCCACTCGTGCGTTGGGTTATTTTCGCACCCTTGTTTTTATGCAAGCAGTTTCATTTATTTAAAATGTATCAGATTAAAAAAAAAAAAAAAAAATTCAATAGTGGAGGACCCTTTGCGGTATGATATTACATATATTGTATAAATTACGGAGCTACTCTACCCGAGTTCTTTTTCCGAACAATTTTACCAAAATGTATCGGGTTAAACGGCTTTCAATAAGGAAAGTTACTGCGTAGCACGAGTTACATAAATAGCATAATTTAATTAGAAATTCTGTCCTACTTTTTTTCAAGCAGTATTGCGCATTGACCTCTGCGTTATTTACTGTTGTGGGCAGTTGTCAGTCATCGCGAACGAAAGGAAAGAATTAAGTAGCAAATTGTTCACTATAATCCTACGGCGCTGTCGCTTTCGGTTTGAGAGGGACGAAGGGTATAGATTTCCCCGTATGTGTCCCCGAAGGGGTCAAACACGGAGCTGCGTCCATTTAGCTAATGCGTTTGTCCGCCGAGTAATTGGGGTGGTGGAGGATGAATAAGGGGAGTTGGAGAAGAGACAAGGGTTTGAGGAAGAGGGGTGAGGGAATAAAAGGAGGGGGAGGGGGGGAATGGAGAGGCATGAGGGTCTGGCCACTTAGTAGCTTAAGAAAGCAGATGGGGTCCCCAGAGGCAGCACCCCTCCCCATTTCCACTCACCCTCCGTCTCTACCTCTCCTTTCCTCAGCCATCATTTTCCCCCCTTCCTCCTCCTCCTCCTCCTCCTCCTCCTCCTCCTCCTCCTCCTGTTCGTCTCACTTACAAGGAAGTATTGGCTGTAACTTCCACTATTGATGACGGTAAGACTTGCTTTCCTCAAGATTTGTCGACGCTTCCAGTGACTTGAGAGTTAGATGTCTGCCGCTCCCAGACTAACAAATCAGACGGATTATTTACAGACACACATCGTATCGCGAGTGGCTTCTATGACCTTAAGAAGTTGTCCTTACCAGATGATGTAAACCAAGTATTCTTTAGACCTTCACGTAAACAAATATATACTATTTTGGATATGCGAAATAGTACATGTCATTCTTTGGACACAGGAAAGACTATTAATTTTATTCATTCATTTGTTCAGTGTGTGTGGATCAGTGTAAGAAATCGCGGTTATTTCTTATTGCAAAGTGTGTTTGATTCTACTTTTTCTCACAGTGGTAGGCGTCAGAATATCCTTAGTTTTACTGATGTTACTTTGTTATTCATATACTGTATATTGTTTATACTTTATTCATGCTGACGTCTATTCTTGAAGGGCGTATTGCCTCTGTTGGAAGGGAATTAAAAATAAATGAAATATGGATAAGAATAAATTCTTAATGTTCACAGGCACAATGACTCGTGTCTTATTTGCGCGTTATATTCTCTCTCTCTCTCTCTCTCTCTCTCTCTCTCTCTCTCTCTCTCTCTCTCTCTCTTTCTCTCTCTCTCTCTCTCTCTCTCTCTCTGTGTGAGACTTTTGTGAGACAGTTAACAAAAATCATTAAAGCTTATTATTTAATTTGTATGCTTATGTTTATAACTACTGTCACGTACTCTTTGCCGTTACTTTATAAACCGGTTTTGTCCATACTTTTTATATTTGGCATTAAGTATTATGTTTAATCCTTCCCTTTCCCATACTTTTTCGGTCCAGCTAGACTCACAATAGTCGACTAACAACCGGATACGTAATTCACGGCATAGATATATAGAGATAATCAGGATTATTGTAGAACCGAAAAGATGCCATTCGTTTCCTGGTTAGGGGATCGAGCACTGTTGTACTTACAGGAGAGAGAGAGAGAGAGAGAGAGAGAGAGAGAGAGAGAGAGATGCTTAAGTATTCTCATGTATTCATTAGTGAAAAGGCTCTTTCAGCTCGAAGGGCTTTCACATTTTTCCTAGGCCTATGAAATGACGTGATTTTATTCTGTGCCCTTGTAATGGGCCTACTCATTTTCAGACGAGAGGGTGTTCTCGAGAGCGTGGAAAGTAAGGGTCGAGTCACTAAGAGTCTTCCTTACCGAGACGTTTTTAAACCAAGTTTGTTGGAATATTTTTCAATACTTGCATTTTCGTTAGGTAGATATCTAAGATGTATTAATGATAATGTACAGTGGGCTCTTGGTATTTTCCAGAGGCGTAACATAGTCCATTCAATAACTTTTCAGAATCGCTGGCAAGAGGACGATAATTATATTTTCCGGTCTTTTTTTAACCCTAATGTCCGTTTTGAATCTCCGAATTTTTTTTTTTTATGTTGGTTCACCTACGTATTTTTGTAATGTGCTTCCCAACTCTGTACTCCTCGCTTCTTAGTTATATCTTGAAAATTAGCATTAATTACATAGCACAATGTATATGCTCTTCTGCAAAGACTCAAAATAAGTAATTTTCTGCTTACACTTTTAAAGGGTTTCTGTGTGTGTGTGCATACTGTATATATGTATGTATATATATATATATATATATATATATATATATATATATATATATATATATATATATATATATATATATATAATATATATATAATTATATCTATAATATATATATGTATACATGTGTGTATAATTGCTTTTTTGTGCATATATGTATGTGTGTGTACTTAATATTCCAACAGCAAAGGACCCCTAGTAAAGGGTTGTAGACTCCTTGATGCTTTCTATTTGTCATACTCTTATACTTTGTCAAAGTCGTCACTCCGAGGAAAATAAAATATAATAAATTTCGTTAGTTTTCATAAATAAGTCAGGCAGACTGGGTAATTGGACCTCAGCTGTATGCTGAATAATTGCTAGAGCATATTTTTTTTTTTTTTCACGGAAACCAACGCTTGTAAGTACTTGGAAGCGATCTCCGTAGAGGGGTAGTGCCGTCAGTGCACCTCATGCGGTGCACTGTAGGCATTACTTAACGTTCTTTGCAGCGTGCCTTCGGCCCCTAGCTGCAACCCTTTTCGTTCCTTTTACTGTACCTCTTTTCATATTCTGTTTCTCCCATCTTACTGTCCATCCTCTCCTAACAATTGATTCATAATGCAACTGCGAGGTTTTCCTCCTGTTACACCTTTCAACCCTTTTGCTGTCAATTTCAGTTTCAGCGCTGAATGACCTCATAGGTCCCAGCGCTTGGCCTTTGGCCTGTATTCTATATTCAGTTCAGTTCACTTGGAACAGATATGAGTTATGATTTGGTTAATGGACGTCCTCATTGTTCGTGCGTGTTTTCACTTCTAAGGTTATTACATTTTTTTTTATAGAACTGTCAGCTGTATTTTTCCTGTCAAATGAATACCGTGGTTTTTTAATACTACTTTCAGCTTATATCATGATTTTTTCGTGATGTGAAATATGCCAATATTTTTTCTTTTGTCTCGAGTCTAATAATTTGGCCAATGCCATAAAGTATATAGCACGAATATACTTACGAACTTTGGTATAATTTCTGTCCTTCATTCTTTTGCATTTTTTCTCAGACTCTCTGTTATCATTCTGTCCTATTCCACTGCATTATTGTCCTGACTTAAATGAACTAGGAGATTTTTACGATAGGCTAGGAAATGGAATCAGAAATTTGATTCTCTGGTCTCGGCACAGCTGGTGTGGCCATCACGAAGACGAGAAATGACCATAAGTCACTCTCTTTATGGAATGACTTTTCTGTCTCTCTCTGTGAGATTATTGGCAGAGAAAATTAAAATTGTTATGGTTTTTTGCCTTTTAAAAAAATCAAATGTCTGGTTTACCTTGGCCTACATGAGCGTGCAAACACTATGGGGTCTGTTAAGTTCATGGGTCTTAATATAGCGTACTAGGCCGATTCCCATACGCGTGAATTAACGGCATAGTGTAATAGTTACTTTGATATTATTCAGAACCCCTGTGGCAACCGTAACAGATCGATGGCGGCGTTCATTGACCATGAGAGAGAGAGAGAGAGAGAGAGAGAGAGAGAGAGAGCACCACTCTGAATAAAGAATGAACTCGGTGGCGTCGCTGATTCGGTTAGAACCCGGAAGTCGACTTTCAAATATCATCGACCGTTGATGTATTAGCAGCGATTGTCGGATTTGTTGAACTTTTCAAAACGTGTTCTTTTTATTTACCATCTACAAGGGTGAAAATGATGCTCCGATCAGTATCTCGATACATAGATTAAGCCCAGGACCCTAATTAGGCCTACATGCTGAGACCTCATTGGTATTGGCTGTTATTTCTCGGGAGTCGCCACGGCTTCCTGTAAGAGCAGGTATCGAAACTGAGCTCGACTTTCATTCATTTATTTGATTGTGTTTTGTATCTTGCGTTTAATAAGGCAGCGTTAGTGTGCTCTGTTAATTATTCATTTAAATGTACAAGCTTGCTTACTTTACCTAGTCGGTTATAATGTCCTAGAGTTTGTATGATAAGCCTATTATGCTACTTCACTTTGCTTACGGTAGCATTAGTAGCAGAGGATTGCTACTTGATAGAGGAGCTAAATAAGGCAAATAGACCGTTCTTCTGTACATTCTTGCAAATAAATCGAGAATGCGTGATACTATTTTTCTGAAAAATTGGTGTGAATTACAATACATCAGAAACTCCAGATTAAGGAATCATGTCATATAGTGGATCATAAATTCATCCAACTATTCTCTTGGGAGAGTTTAGCTCGAAAAAGGTTAGGTACCCAAAATTTGTCAGACCAAGGTATTCACGTGATTTGCAGTTAAGCGGGGAAAGTTTATGCTTTCTCGTTCAAAGACTCATATGAATGTGGTCAGACATGAAGATTTAGAAGAAAAGAAACGAAGGAGGGTGTGAAAACAAAACTGAGAGAAGCAGTACCACAACTAGACATTCATCGTTACATCCAGGTACTTCCGTACTTTAGAGAAATAACTATCAAGGTAATTCAAGCAGTTTGTCAGGCATGCAAAATGTGAAAAAATTAAATGATGAAATGACAAGTAAATAATTAACAACAAAAATATAAGAACCGAAGCAAAAGAACTAGACCGAGTCAGTCTAGACAGTCTACCCTTCGGCTTTGCATCCAAAATGGCTTACTCGGGAATCGGAGCACGGTAAATGCTCAGAACTTTTGTCTTTTAATAGGAACGCACAGTTTCCAGGGCGAATTTCCGGCACTAATTGTGTTATTTATGGCACACCGCTTATAATTTTTTTCCCCGAGTTTGGTTAATGCGATGTTGCTAGGAATACACCCTCAGCCTAAGAAAAAAAGAAAAAAAATCTCTGCGCGTTTTTCACATTTGGCCCGTGTTCCTATTCATGACCTTCTCATACCTGTTAGCGCAAAGAGTAAAAGTGCCTCTCTCTCTCTCTCTCTCTCTCTCTCTCTCTCTCTCTCTCTCTCTCTCTCTCTCTCTCTCTCTAGTTGTGTATACAGTGATTTAGAGCTGAGGTTGGACTGTGTTAAAGATATCAAACTTTAGTGAAAAACCGCTAAATAAAATTCTGTCTAACCCCCTGTGGGGTGGAACCGATCACGTTAGGTACCCCTACAGGTATCTCCATCTGTTGATAAGACGATTTAGATTTATAGTTAAATCTTGTGCATATATTCATGCAAACACGCTTACATACACACACACGCATATATATATATATATATATATATATATATATATATATATATTTATATATATATATATATATATATATATATTTATAAAACTATATATATATATATATATATATATATATATATATATATATACACACATATATAGTTATATATATAAAACTATATATATATATATATATATATATATATATATATATATATATATATATCGTATGTGTGTGTGTATTTGTATCTACTACATTTTTCTTCAACTACTGACTCCTGGATGAACCGTCTGTTTGTAAAACCTTTGCAACATTCACATTCCTTGTTTCATGCACGTACTTGAAAGGCTCATTAGCAACGTGTCGTACGCACACACACACACACACACACACACACACACACACACACAACTGCATTATTCACAACTGCCTTGGACATGCTTTGGTACTTCCAGGTTGTTAATGCTCCTTCTCCCAAACCATTTTCACCCCATCAATCCCCACCATCACTTATCATCTCCGAATTATCCACTATTTTTTTTTTCCAACCTTTCGTCCTCCATTCGCTCCACTTCACCGTTCCATCTCGGAACACTGTGATCCATCTTTTCCCTCAATCTAAATGTTTGAGCACTTCACCATATCTCCACATTTCTCATCTTTTTCAAGCCTTTCTTATCTTTTCAGTTTTCAAGCCATTCCATTCGCCATTTTTTTTTTCTTATCCCACATCTAATACTCTTCTTAATACTGACTCCTTAAATCACTTCATCACTGAAAATAATTAACAGCCGTGGAAACATAACACCTTCGATTCATCCTCACAAAATTATCTCGGAACCTTTTTCAACCAGCAACCTAATCTTTTATACCAAGCGTCCTGACTGCCCTCGACAAGGAAGCTCTATCATTTCTGTCGCAGATTTTTTTTTTTTAAGTCAATGTATGGCACGCACAACTTTTTCTTTTACTCTCAAATTTCTCGCTTCACTGGTTCATAGTTAAGCTTGGTCAATACACTTTCTTTCTTTTCTAAATCCACTTTTTCTCTCCCTATCAATCCTTCTGTTCTCTTGTCTTGCATTCTTCGTCAAAATCCTGCCGTTTACCTCTTCGCTGGTTTACTGGTAACGTTTGGTCTCTGCAGCTCTGTCTATCTATCTATCTATATATATATATATATATATATATATATATATATATATATATATATAATATATATATATATATAAATATATATTATACTGTATATCTGTTGGAAGTAATCACACACAAACATATATAATATATATATATATATATACAAAATATATATATATATATATATATATATATATATATATATATATATATATATATATATATGTATGTATTAAATATATACATTTGTGTATGTATATGTATGTATTATATAAGTATGTGTGTTTGTACATATATGTATAATTATGTATATATATATTATAGGTACACATATATATATATATATATATATATATATATATATATATATATATATATATATATATATATATATACATACATACACGTATATATATTGTAAATAACGCATCCCAAACCTAGGCTGCTGTAATTGCGGAGGCCTTGCAACATTATGAACACTAACTACATACACGATCGTAACAGACGACCATTTTGGCTCATTTCAACAGAGATTAAACCAATGAGACCAGCATAAAGTTTGTGCCAGGCTGGCTGACGGACAGATATGTGTGTGGACAGACTGACAGGCAGTCGGCTGGAAAGCCGGGCAGACGGACAGATGTCCTGACATTCTGAATTTTGACTGACCTGTTAGGTAATAATAATAATAATAATAATAATAATAATAATAATAATAATAATAATAATAATAATAATAATAATAATAATAATATTTATTATTATTATTATTATTATTATTATTATTATTATTATTATTATTATTATTGTTGTTGTTGTTGTTGTTAACAATTCTGACTATGACAGGTACGAATAATCATATATTATCGTGCTGTTTGAAGTTGATTCTTTGCAAGTTACTCAATGAGAGCGATCAACATCAATAATGATAATGTAGTTAGCATTATCAAAATTAAAATCAGGCTGTTAGATCCGTTTAGTGTAAAGAAGTATACAAAGGAAGTTAATGAAGCGATTAAATGGTACCATACGTAGAACATGTTTTATCATCCCAGAAATGAGAATTTTTCCGCCCACGGATACGCTCCCGCTAGCACCAGCAACCCTTTGTAAGTGCTAATATGATCTGCTTGTATCAAATAAGTTTAAGGAAAAACTCCTTATTTATTTATATATTTATTGATTTATTTATCTATTTTTTATTGGTATTGAGTACTTAATAACCACGGTTCAAGTTGCAGGTCGTTAGACCAGATTCTCATAAATCAAATCAGTGTCTGGGATGGCTAAATAAAATTTCAAATAAACCCTTAAAGCGTCTGTGGAGAAGGGCATGGGCCTTGTAACCTCACTCTAAATATTCTTTAATTAAAACTCGATGGTTAGGACTTTTTTGGAGTCACCCCGCTAACGGGGAAGGCGTGAAGATGGCGGAATTTAATTTAGTACCACTCTATCGAAGCTTCAGTGTCCACGTACCTTTATGGTATGCTAGGCTGCGTCCACACTGTAGTAAAGCATGTCATGAACCCACGTCGGTAACTTATTGCATAGACAACACAGACAGGTTGAATGAAAGTTAATTACTTATTAGTAGTTCTAACCAGTACTTCGTGCGATTATCCGGTACTGGACAAAGATTCGCTTTCCACTTAAGGTCGCTGACTTGTTTTCAACCTGTTTTTGATAAGTAAGAGATATGTTCTGCCCTAAAATGGAAAATGCAGTGTCTGCAAAATTTTCGAAATTGAGATATGCCACCTATTGGGCTCGTGAAACTCAAAATACACGAGTTACTGCAGTTTCAGAATGATTCTTCAGTGCTTTCCACGAGTATTTAGGGGGTCCCATTTCCAGTATCTGCAAAAGCAGTAGTAAGGCAAGGGAAAACTGCAGTATCTACCATTTTTCTCAGTTTTGTATTTTTGCAGATACTTCAGTCTTCCATTTTAGGGCAGTGTTGCCGCCGTGTGCTTATGAAATGTTTTACTGTAGAAATTATCCTTTGAACTAATATTGTCACACTATTTGGCTAAGGTTTAAGGATATAGTGTTCCTGCGGTATTCCAGTGGGTTCTGCTGCATTTAGCCATTTCTTCAAAGATCTTTGGTGCTCGGATGAATGACATCGCCTCTGAAGTGTTACAAAATGTGTACTTCAGTTATTTTATTTCCAAACAGTTCTTTGAGGGCCCCTGCTTGTAATTTTACCCTCATTAAAATTTTGAATCGCTGATGCCTCTGAAGTTTCAACATTTGCTGAGCTTTTGCTAAAAGACTGTTTGCCGTTTCTTAAACGAAGACTAAACATTTTGCTATGATGGAGAAGAAAAAAAGCGTCCAATATTGTCAGGATTCGTCACTTAAGCTAGTTTTACAAAGCAAATATAAACCATGTTATTATGTAAGTACACAAGTGAATGAATTCAGTCATGATTAAGGAGTACTGATATACAATTGTATTATTTCAAGGGTCACTGATTTGAATATATTAGTTAATCTTTGTGTGTGTGTGTGTGTATGTGAGAGTGTATGGTCGTCAACAGCATTTCTCCAAAGTAGACTGTCAAATGTGAATTGTATAAAACTCCATATGTCTACTTGTTTTAGTCGAGTTTCACATTCTGAAATAACCATCTTTCCTCAACAGAGAAAACTTATAGTTGTAGCAGTGAATAAAGAGCATGAGTTTTGCGAAAGAGCTTAGCAAGATTTTCGGATTACGAAGGCTTCATCTGGATGATCATATATAAGGCCGGAGCACATTAAAACAAGGCTTTAGTCGCATTTAAAACGTAGGATGCTTTGTTTTTTTTTTTCAGTAGCAAGGATTTTTCCTCTGTAATCATAATCTTCTTTTGATATGAAATGAGAGCTAAATTAGATTGGGTGTTGTTTTAGGTCATTACTTAACTCTGGCAAATTTGTTATTCAGTTTGCTTGCGATCTTGTTTGCGTGTGTGTGTGTGTGGGCGTGTGATTTAGTTTCCCGTAAAGAAAACTATTGTGCCGGCTTTGTCTGTCCGTCCGCACTTTTTTCTGTCCGCCCACAGATATTAAAAACTACTGACCGTAGAGGGCTTCAAATTGGTATGTCGATCATCAACCCTCCAATCATCAAACATAGCAAATTGCAGCCCTCTAGCCTCAGTAGTTTTTATTTTATTTAAGGTTAAATTTAGCCATAATCGTGCTTCTGGCAACGCAACAACACAGGCCACCACGGCCGGCTGAGAGTTTCATGGGCCGCGGCTCATACAGCATTATACTGAGACCACCGAAAGATAGATTTATTTTCGGTGGCTTTGATTATACGCTGTACAGAAAACTCGATTGCGCCGAAGAAACTTCTGCGCATTTTTTACTTGTTTATTTTGTGTTCCTTGAGGTGAGAGAGAGAGAGAGGAGGGAGAGGGAGAGGACTCGATGTGTGGATCTTTGGGTCCATATTCAAGTTCCCCTAAGTATGACACTTATAAGACTTACACTTAATAAGACTTTCCTTGTGGATGACACACTAGCTATTTCTTCTCTAAATGACAAATGTTTCCGTGCCAAGGGAGATTTTGTTAATCATATTTTAAGGATTTTCTGTTGTCTATACAATACCTTACGTTGTTATTCATATTTGTTATTCATATTTTTACTCTGAATGTCCACTATCAAAGGATACTTGTGAGTTGTGTGGCTTGCTTGTTAAAACCTTCGATACACGCCTTTGTGAATTAATTAAAATGGCTCCTTTTGATAACATAATATTTATGGTATTTAAACTTCAGCCTTATAATTCTATACGCAGCAGATGCACTTATGCGTGTTGTTTTGTGTACCTTTTGTACTGAAGAGCAAAATACAGATTTTAAAAATTTTGATAGGTCCTCAGACCTCTGTAATGATCACACTGTAAAACTGAGAAGCTGTAGAGAATAACCTTTCACACCAGCCATTTCACCTTAATGAACACTTCTTAGCTTAGAATAATTATTGTCGTCAAAATCTCCCACGTTACTTCAAGAAATATATCATAACAGGTGTTGCTTTTCCATATGCAGAATATCTGGTTGTCGGCCGCTATCTTCACTTAAGTGAAGTAATGGGTACGAAATCTAGCTGTGCTTGATGCAGTCTTCGGTTTGCGCGCGTGCTTGTGTTTACGCGAGTGCAAAATATACGCTGAGAAACATTGTAGCGTCTCGTCTGAGTTAGAGATTAACGTTAAATCAATGTCGGCTACCTGAGCATGAATGCGTTACCCTCAAATATTCATCGGTTGTGCAGAGTTCAAGGTGAAGGAGAGAGCGATCTGGTCGAACCATTACCCCTAACTCCACCCCCTCCTTTTTCCCCCTTCTTCCCCAACCCCACTTGAATAGATAACGTTAGGCTTCTTCTGAGTCGGGTTCCACATGGAAAAAAGTATGGCATGAAGATCTCGC
>NC_089742.1:58201770-58219270 GCF_040412425.1 Macrobrachium rosenbergii
GTTATTGAGGTTTTATCCAATTTGACATTTTGGAATTGTAAATGATCAAATGTGGATAACTTGAAGGGAATGAATTGGTCATCAGGTCCGGAAAAATTATAAGAAGGCGAAGATTATATGCTTTATTGGGTCAGTAATTATTCGAAAGAATTAAAGTTTACGAGGAATGCTCTGCAGTTTAAACACCACGGTATTGCATCTCTCTCTCTCTCTCTCTCTCTCTCTCTCTCTCTCTCTCTCTCTCTCTCTCTCTCTCTCTCTCTCTCTCTCTCTCGGTGAGTCTCTTAAGCTTTTTAATGTGAATAGCGGATGATCATGAAAAATCAAAAACCATGTGTTGGCACATCTTTGAGCGATTTAATATCATTAGACAGCCCTACCGTTAATTGCTTAACGAATTTCATTAACTTGCGAGCATGATATACTTTCTAATGAGTAAAGACATTCCAGACCTCGTATTTCCTTTACTTTTGATGTTTCAAATTGTTAAGGTATTCGTCACTTTTTTTTATGCCATCACAAATACCAGTTTTCATTTTATGAGATTTCCAAATGGTTTATCAACTTTGTCAGACGGTATCATAGAAATTGGAGTAAATATTCTTAAATGGTGTATGAATCTATAAATATACTTACATTCAATGTAAAATAATGTAAAAACTAACAGTTATCCCACAGGAGGATAAAACTGCAAGAATGAAAATGTCTAGGGATGATTTCTGCCACGTCTGGCTTGTGTTTTTTTTTTTTTTTTTTCTGCTTAGAAATTTGCATTAAAAAAAAAGAAAACAATGTTTTTTTTTTCTTGGGAAGAGCATCCGTATTTTATGAAAACGGGTTTCTTTCGCACTTTACTGCTGTCCCCTTTATGACTACGTAACGTTGGGTTGTCGGTCATGGAATTCTGCTGTTTTCATTTGTTTTCGTTTTATGTTTTGTCTCCGTGCGGATTTCCAGTCATTGAATTTCCATTTTTAATTTTATTGTTTTTTTTGTCTTTCTTTACTTCAGGTCCCGAAAATGAAAGAATTATGTCAGGGTATTTTTAGCGATTTTGCATCTTTCGTTTGCCTCCTTTTGCAGAGATACTTCGCCTTTTTACGGGTTTGTTAAGGGTCTCTCTCTCTCTCTCTCTCTCTCTCTCTCTCTCTCTCTCTCTCTCTCTCTCTCTCTCAAAGTTAAATACCTCTAGAAGATACTCATAATTACAATTTCATAGATTAACTCTCGTTGAAAAATTTTTTTTAATCATATGCTTACGCTTACTCTCGTAATTCAGTGTAACTCATTTAGCCCTGAATGGAAAAAGGTTAAGTATACCTTAGTTTTCAGACCACTGAGCTGATTGACAGCTCTCTAGGGGAATATTGAAGGATTAGACTTATTTAACGTGGCTAGAACCAATTGGTTACTTAGCAACGGACCTACAACTTATTGTGGAGTCGAACACATTATAGCGAGAAATGAATTTCTGTCACCAGAAATAAATCCCTCTAACTCTTCATTAGCCGACCGGGGAGTCGAACTCTGGCCTAACGAGTGGAAGGCCGCAACTCTACCGACTCGCCTAAGGAAGAGCTCAGAGACACGTTAAGTGTGACTATCGACATAAAACTAAGATTAAGCATTACTCCCCGACAGTGTTATAATGGAAACCTCATTTTTATGAAAAGTCGACAAACAAAGCCAGAAGGCCGTTAGGCAATTTATGATAGTCCACTTCTCGCAGTTCCTCTTCTTAGGTTGTCAAGAAAAAGATCTTCACGCTGGATCATTAAGTCTCAGGCACAACAAAGATTCAGCTGCTCAGTTATGGCTCCATCAATTTCCTGAATCCTACTGGGCACTGGAAGCGGAATCATTTCAGAAACTTGAAACTTGGTCATAAAGACAACGACCACTACACAAAGCGTTTAGGATATCTTCCCCATAGTGCTGACATGTCGCTTGAAACTCTCCTCTCAAAAGTTATTCTTCTCAATCTCATTGTTTTTCCCATTCTGTTATGGCCTGTCTTGTTTTTTCCCTCCTATTTCCCTCCCTCTTCTTTAGTTTTGTGTTGAGATAAGGGCATTCACGCTTATTTGTCATCCGATAAAATCTAAAGGCAGCAAGGCCTAAGGCTGACACTTACGCCAGAAATGTACGAGGTCGCTGGAGCAGACCAGATCATTCAATACGGGATTTCATACCCAAACTCCTATAAAACTACAGCTTCATTTTCTCTGAAGAGTCATTTGGTATGGCGTTATAGTTGAAGTTTCTGAAACTGACAGCAGTTTAAAACATCAAATCTTCAAGAGAACATCCTCCCTTGAGCTATATAGGCTTGAAATCGTTCAGTTGTAGCAAATGTCAATATCAGTGCCACTATATTCAGGTTAAGGGGATTTAACTCACAAATATTCACGCCATGATCAAAATATTATGTCAGGTAGTAAATTTTCAGTTAAAAGTTAGTCGTCGTATTTACATTATATTTTTAAATACATAATTGGTAAGCTGAATTACAATAATATTAACATTTTATAAATGGCATCTCTACAGTATAAGTCAAATTGCAATACGTAGGTAGAAAGTTTTGAAATCTCATGAAATGGAATTATACTTTGTTTCCTGCCTGAATAAAAGAAATGAATTTTGATATAAAAAAAATAACAGAGTTGGTGCGTGAATTATTGGTACTTGAACATTCCACGTACTTTATAAAATGGAAGTAGTATTAACGTAGGCATTTTTAATTAGGAATTTTAGACTGCCAGACGGTCTAAATTATCATGTCTTATCATCACTAAAAGTTGTGAAAGTAATGTCAAATTGTTTTTGATATTAAACAAGTAAAAAATGCGCCGGAGTTTCCTCGGCGCAATCGAGTTTTCTGTACAGCCGCTACAGCGTATGATCAAGACCACCGAAAATATATCTAACTTTCGGTGGTCTCGGTATAATGCTGTACGAGCCGCGGCCCATGAAATTTCAACCAAGGCCGGTGGTGGCCTATCCTTTATAGTTGCCAGGAGCACGATTATGACTAACTTTAACCTTAAATAAAATAAAAACTACTGAGGCTAGAGGGCTGCAAGTAGATATGTTTGATGATTGGAGAGTAGATGATCAACATACCAATTTGCAGCCCTCTAACCTCAATGGTTTTTAAGATCTGAGGGCGGACAGAAAAAAGTGCGGACGGACAAACAAAGCCGGCACAATAGTTTTTTTTATACAGAAAACTAAAAAACATTGTTAGCTTTAAGCGATGGCTATGTACTTGGGTTATCTAAATTCACACCAATAATTAAGGTCACTTCATTCTAAATTTTTACAGTTTTTATTTCATGCCAGTAGACCAATTATACCAGTAGACAGGTCATTTGTGTATGGTACAGTATTTTTAAATTGCATCATGCGTATGTGCAGTAATATATAAAGTATGACAGGGAAACATGAAGAGCTGTAGGCTACGATTTTGGAAGTTGATAGGCTTTCCTTAATTACGGTGTTCATTCGTAAGATTATTTTGTTTACAAAGCTTAAGTCTATAATCTCCCTAGGCGTATGGGAACCTAGTTAGCAAAATGTGGAAGTCGTTCCGTGACCGTTGTCAGTAAATCTGTAATTGCTGGTAGTTCCTCGTTGGACGGGTTGGAATCGCTCTCGACTAGCACTCTGCTGGGCCCGCGTTCGATTCTCCGACCGGCCAATGAAGAATTAGAGGAATTTATTTCTGGTGATAGAAATTCATTTCTCGTCGTAATGTGGTTCGGATTCCACAATAAGCTGTAGGTCCCTTGCTAGGTAACCAATTGGTTCTTAGCCACGTAAGATAAATCTAATCCTTCGGGCCAGCCCTAGGAGAGCTGTTAATCAGCTCAGTGGCCTGGTTAAACTAAGGTATACTCAACTTTTTCTTTGTAATTGCTGGCAAGTATACTGTGCTATCAAACATATACACACTTACGAACATATTCGCGTATGTATCACTATTTTCAGTTCGTAGTGTGCACATTTCGAAGAGAATACCTAGAATGTTTGCGTGTGACAGTTACTGCGCCCATGTGTGTAATTCTCCCAAATAGGAACTCGATCCACGACCTTCATTCCAAAGTATGAATAAAGTTGCAGCGTGAGCAATGGGATTTGTCCCTTGAGAAGGAATTGCTAATTTATTTTCGCCAACTTTACGAAAGATTTGGATGGACATCAGTTGTTTTCGAAAAAGCACGGAATGGATGACCTGCTGACGATCGCTTTCTGCACCACCGATTTCAAAGTTAAAAGGAGTCTCGATTTTAACAGCTGTTATTTTCTGTTCCTCTTATTCTATAGATGGATGAATGGATACATAGACACGCGAATAGCTAGAATGGGTAACAGGCGCAACGTTTCCGAAGAAATAACGGTTCCAGCGTGGTTAACGGGATTCGCAGTATGGGGCTCTTGGGATTAGAGGAATGGGTGATCGGAATTTCCAAAATATGATATTCTCTCTCTCTCTCTCTCTCTCTCTCTCTCTCTCTCTCTCTCTCTCTCTCTCTCTCTCTAAACTCGTGTAACACTGACCAGGAAAATATGAGGGGACTATCTCAACCTTACAAACCTTTTAATATTTATCAAAACAGTTTAGGGGTGAACAAATTAAAATGTCCAACAGCATTTTGGTTCCAGACCCATTAGCCTTAAGGTAGAGAGACCACTCTCAAATTGGCCTGGGTCCGTTGAATAATCTTAATTGCAATTCACACACCGAGAGATCATCTTTAAATCAATCTGCGAAATAACTTCTTTTGTTGTTGTGTGACTTTTATGTTTTTTCTTTTAAACTTTAGTCGGAGATTTGATTTACATTCTTCTGAGGGTATCGAATATCATCTTCTTTTTTTTTTTATTTCCTCCTGATGCCAAATAATAGTTTTTTTTGGGTACTGAATGACATTGTTTCCAGGGGCTGTTGGGAGGTTATATCACGACACAGAATGTTGTTTCTTCTCGACTGTTCAGTTTTTAGAATGGTGTTCTTTCTGAGATGTTTTTGGATGCTGCACGAATTTGAGATTGGAGTTCCTTCTGGAATGCTGCACCAAGACGCTGCACCAATTTTAAAATGATGTTGTTTCTGGGTTGTTACACGAATTTTAGACTGACGTTTCTCCTGGGATGTTACTTGAGGTTTAGGCGGATGTTACTTGAGGTTTAGACTAATGTTCCTTCTGGGATGATGCACGAATTTTAGACTGACGTTCCTACTTGGATGTTACTTGAGGTTTAGACTGATGTTCCTTCTGGGATGATGCACGAATTTTAGGCTGACGTTCCTACTTGGATATTACTTGAGGTTTAGACTGATGTTCCTTCAGGGATGATGCACGAACTTTAGACTGACGTTCCTACTTGGATGTTACTTGAGGTTTAGACTGACTTTCCTTCTGGGATGATGCACAAATTTTAGGCTGACGTTCCTACTTGGATGTTACTTTAGGTTGAGACTGATGTTCCTTCTGGGATGATGCACGAATTTTAGACTGGTGTTCCTTCAGGAAAGCTGCATAAATTTTATACTGAAACTCATTCTGAGATGCTTCACTCATGTTAGACTGACCCTCTTTATGGGATGCTGCATTTTTGGCGAAGTGCGGCATACGTCACACATATTCAGCCATGTAAAAATGTTGGCAGTTATCGGTATAAGAAAAAGTAAAATACAAGTATTTATTGCTAAGATACAAGTATTTGTTACTCTGGACACGATCATTATTCTCATCATTAACTCACTCGTCTCTCACATTCGTCGTAGTAACGATAATGACAATTATCAGTGAACCAAAGAATCGAATTATGTTTCTTGCACTGACCATGGTAAAAATAATAATGTATAATAATGTCCAAAAAAAGTTCGGCTAGACGTTTCCTAATTCGATTATGTCCAAAGAAAACAAGTGTTTCCGGCGTCCATTCCTATTCATGCTCTGAAACCTGTTTTGATATTAAGCTATCTTAGGTTTATCAGTTAATTGCCTTCAGATACATGTTCAGGGAACCGGGTCCAACAATGGCCTATTTTCATCTCCCGCATTAAGGCATCGAACCATTTTGGGAAACGGCGAATGTAATAGGAAGTTGGCATCGATGACGCCCCCAGTGATCGCCTGCGTCTTCTTTCATTTCGCTTCGTCTCGTATTTGTTCGTTCGTCTTCCGGTACTTAATTACGTGTTAGAGTTGCGTCGTTCGCTGTTTTACTTGTATGTTCATAGAACTTTATTTTTTAGTCACTTTTTTACTTCAGCTTTGTTCCTTCTCTCTCTTTTTATCATGTTTGCATTATATATTTTTTTAAATTTTCTATCCATACATCCTTTTCTTTCCTTCTGTTGCTCACTGCTTTTTTCAAAATTTTATTTTCCATTTTCTTGTGCCTCTCTCGACCTTTGTTCGTTACTTTTATTTTCCAGTCGTCTTAGTTTTTCGTTAATATTTTTTTAATGTTTGCCCTAAATTACATAAATACTTTGATTTTTTCCGGTTTTTCCATTATTTGAGAATTTTTCTTTTGTTTCCTTGGTTTGTCCTCCATCGATTAGTGTTTTATTACATTTCTCGTTTCCTTCTTTGTTCAGAAAGAATTTCAATAACCTTTAGATTTCTTTTTGTGCAGTTACTCATCCGTCCTTCATCAGAACTCTTTGATCTACGTGTATTTTTTTGGGGGGTTTCTTTACTTTTATCACTTGTCTCATTCTATGACATTTCAGTTTTTATTGAATCATTTTCTACATCTTTCGCTTTCGCTCTAATGTTTCATCTCCCTTTTTCTTATCCCCATCTGGTTCTCCTTCCCCCTCTCTTATCTTGAAGAGGGAGACAGGAATAGAACCACATAGTAAACATCATGTTCAAGCCACTCTGCTTAAGACTAACACATGCACGGCATACCCGTCACCGTCAAAACGAGAGAGAGAGAGAGAGAGAGAGAGAGAGAGAGAGAGAGAGAGAGAGGAAGGGAAGTATAAAGTGTGGGTAGGAAAGGGGAGAGAGAGAGAAAAGGGAAGTAGAGAGAGAGTGGGGATACTGAAGGTGAGAGAGGGAGAGAGAGAGAGAGAGAGAGAGAGAGAGTGGGGTAGGGAAACGGCGGGGGAGAGAGGGAGAGAGAGGGGGGCTAAGGAAAGGGGAGAGAGAGAGAGAGAGAGAGAGAGAGATGGTGGAAAAATACAGTTGAAAATATAATAACCAAACTCATTACTTGCAGAGAAAAATATTGTGATAACGCCTTACTGGTTCCTGCAGACGCTTAATGGCCCTTAATGTCGCATTTTGCCAAATTTCTTTGGTAGTTTAAGTTATCTTTAAGTGCGACTGTGTTTACTCAAGGTAATTTTAAGTGTATGTTTATTCAGCTCGTTTTTATGCGCACATATGTGAGGATGTGGGCGCGCGCGCGCGCACTTTTGAGTTTGTTATTCCATCAGCGAATATGAGACGTGATGAAATATTTTCTTTGCAAGACGATCCATGTTATTTAAAAAAAAAAAAATATTGACAGGTGTCGATACGAGGTATTGATTAAAGAATGGCAAATGTTTACAGGAAGGTACAGTATATGAGTGAGAACTGGCAAATGTTTATTAAGTGAAAATTAAGAGCAGACTAGCGAATTTTTATAGCTGAGTATTAACAAGTAAAAAGTGCGCCGAAGTTTCTTCGGCTCAATCGAGTTTTCTGCACACCCGCTACAGCGTATAATCAAGGGCACCGAAAACAGATCTATCTTCCGGTGGTCTCGGTATAATGCTGTGTCAGCCACGGCCCATGAAACTTTAACAACGGCCCGGTGGTGGCATATCCTGTATCCTTGTCAGAAGCACGATTATGGCTAACTTTAACCTTAAACAAAACAAAAACTACTGAGGCTAGAGGGCTGCAATTTGGTATGTTTGATGATTGGAGGGTGGATACCAATTTGCAGCCCTCTAGCCTCAGTAGTTTTTAAGATCTGAGGGCGGACAGAAAAAGTGGGGACAGAATAAAGTGCGGACGGACAGACAAAGCCGGCACAACAGTTTTCTTTTACAGAAAACTAAAAAGGGGTAGCCATACGATTATAAAGAAATATTTTTAAAAGATGAAGAAATTTTTTTATGGGATCGTTAAGGGCAAACTGGACAGATCTTTGCAAGTGAAGTGGAATCTGTCGCAATCAAAATCAGTAGTTTCAAGGTTACCCTTCTTGGAATCTGGTTACGGTAAGAACTAAAGACCTTTTGAATGAACTAAAGACCTTTTTGCATTCTTAAACTCCTATCAGATATCATCCTAGAAAACGAACTACGTGCAGCTGATCTGCTTGTCTGAAACGTCTGGTCGATGCTCCTTAAGCGGCGACCAAAACTGGGTTGTGTCAAAACTTGAGAAAAGTATATAATATAATATAATATAATATAATATAATATAATATAATATAAAGTAATATAATATGATATAATATAATATAATATAATATAGTTTATATGTATATATATAATTCATACACACATATATAATATATATATATATATATATATATATATATATATATATATATATATATATATATATAGAGAGAGAGAGAGAGAGAGAGAGAGAGAGAGAGAGAGAGAGAGAGAGAGAGAGAGAGAGAGAGAGCGAGCCTAACTTGTGTGGACGATAGGTTGGTGTCACTTTTGTTGTCTTCCTGATAGATTCGTATTCAGTACTAGCTAGTAATTCATGACAAAAATATTCATACACCGACATCTTTGGGATACCAGCATTGTTTCTACCTATCATTCCAAGTATCTTCTTTTTTCCAACTTTAAATATTTTTATAGGTACCGCACGCACAAACAAATGCACACAAACACTTCTTCTCTCTCTCTCTCTCTCTCTCTCTCTCTCTCTCTCTCTCTCTACATATATATATATATATATATATATATATATATATATATATATATATATATATATGTGTGTGTGTGTGTGTGTGTGTGTGTGTGTGTGTGTGTATGAATTATATATATACATATAAACTATATTATATTATATTATATTATATTATATTATATTATATATTTTTCTCAAGTTTTGACATAACCCAGTTTTGGTCGCCGCTTAAGGAGTATCGACCAGACGTTTCAGACAAGCAGATCGGCTGCATGCAGTTCGTTTTCTAGGCTGCTTTCCTTTAGTTTCATTGCAAAGCTTGCGTTTATATTTAGGTAAAAGAATCAGTTAATCGATCACATTCTAGTGATTATTTCCTTCTTCCGTGGCTGATAACCTCAGTACAAATTGAACCGTTCAGCAGTCTTCAAGGATACAGTGTTCAGTTGCAGTTTCACTGAGCTCACGTTTTTGACAGACGCAACAAACACACTAATGATGATACCATTTCGGCTCATATATGGATACTACAGATGTTTAATTTTGACAGGGTATAACTTCTCAAGTTATACCCTGTCATAAAATACATTTTCATCGGGTACACTGGATTGCAGTAAGATACGTTTACTAGTATTCAAGGGGTAAGCTGCTTTAACAGTCTTAATTTCTCTCACTTTTCAAGAAAATCACCATTATTGTAAAAATCGCTGATGGCTTTGCGTCATAGCTTCATGCAGTTAATTATTATTACTGACATGTTTAGAGACTACTTCACATTAAAAATATTTATGGAATTCACTACGGAAGTCTCGTTTGAATTGCAGAAATTACTGATTACCTTTAAAGAAATAATAAAAACTACAGATTCTGAGATAAATGTCCGGAACTGGATCTTTTATTGCTTCGAACCATACTGAGCTTCTATCTAGAGCACAAGGGTTTCAGGTGAAATTTCTGGTTAGAATTTGCCATTGACCTTTATGCCCCCTGTTCACCGGCCAGGGGCATCTAGTAATCGACCTGTCTGTCCGTCTGACCGTCGCTGTCTGTCAATGCATTCCTCAGTATGTCCGGTATTCCGCTATGGTTGAAATTTTTTTTTACTTGGGCCATTACTTTCGAGCCATACTCGATAGAGATTTCATATATGGCGTTCATACTCTCCTAATGAAGGTCAGTCATACTTAAGGGTCAGAGGTCAAATAGGAATTTTCCCCTGCTGAGGTGCTGTGTAATCCAAACACTTCTTGTTTCCTAGCAATTTTATAATGTGTGGTTAGGAAAAAAAAGAGTTCTTTGCTGATATATCGGGATAAAAAAAAAGTTTTTCACGAACTAAGAATTCCTTTTAATGAGGATTCGCTGACATTTAAAAGGAGCCTTTGGAGGGAATACAGTTCATTTTCATGTCCTTTTTAAAATGATGGTTTATGTGTCTGTAAGACGTCTTAAGGAAAGTTCCGATAGATCACACTGTTTAATTTTTTCAAAATTTACTAGTTAAGTATCGAGTAATATCAGGCGTTGTTATTGTTCGACCTATTTTGCAGTTTGCTTTGCTAATACCTAACTCTTCTTACATGAAAGAATTAGAAGCTGACTGTTGACATTTTGTGTCCTTTTCTTGGTCTTGTGCATGTGGCGAAAAGATAAATTAACCTCCTCTCTCTCTCTCTGTCTCTCTCTCTCTCTCTCTCTGTCTCTCTCTCTCAACATACACACACACACACACGAAGGAACTGGATGACTGAAATATTCTGATACGTTGCCCTTTGCTTTAATTCTCATAAATCCTAATTTCCTGTGAGTGCTTTTAAAGAGGCGCTGTTGTATCCTGTCCGATTGTATCCTCTCTCTCTCTCTCTCTCTCTCTCTCTCTCTCTCTCTCTCTCTCTCTCTCTCTCTCTCTCAGCCAACCCTAGTCTAATTTGAAAAGAATACATTGTGATTACATTTTTATTAGCTTAATCATTCTGGCTAGTATGTAAAAATAAATCCATGTACAGGTCATCATAATAACAAACCTAATCAGTCCTATCTACTACACAGCCAGTTACGAAAATGTTTTCGTACCATTATAGCTCGAAAATATTTCTGGGACTTAGGAAAACGGTTTACACTCGTCATTTCTTTGTTCTTAGTCAACTGCTTATTTTGGCACGGGACTCATAAATATTCGGTATCCTGAATATTATTTGCCAAGTTTACCCAACAAAGTATTTAGGCTCGAGTTTAGTTGGGGGCAAAGAGTATACTCGAGATAGAACAGGTTCTCGTCCTGTGGCCACCTGGTGTCGGGTCTTTGTTTATTGGTAAATTTCGAGGCTCTTACTCTTTGGAGTATTTTAAGGCAAGGGGGAGTGCTCGTGAACGACAGCCCTCAGGAAGTAGGTGGGGGGAAGTTTATGGACCGGGTGATATGGCCGGAAATGACGAATTATTATGTTTACAGAGTGTTTTTTTTTTTTTTTTTTGCTTAATAAGGTGATTTATTTACTACTGCTCACCTGTTTGCAGATGGGCTTCATACTGTTAAATCGGTTTTCCAGCGTCAGATTTAACAGTCTCTTGTATTGTAACTAATCATAGATAGCTGTAATCTCAAGCACATAAAAGTTCACGCACTGCAAACATTTTTTTTTTTATCATACGCTTTATTACAGACTTGAAGTGCTTTTGTTATTAAAGGCCTATTTTCAGTTGATACATTAAAATGGCAGGTAGAAACAAAGGATGATTTGTACTGTACAAGTGGAGTTTCCATTCCTTAAGGTACTGTCTGGAATTCTCAGTTTCAGTAGTCGAGCTTTCTGCCTTCTTCTGTGTTTCCTAAATTCTTTTATGACAAAACCCAATCGAACAGACATCCCAATACCATTAGCTAGTCGAGACCCGAAAAAAAAAGAAAAAGAAGAAAACTTTAAAGGGCCAGAAGAAAAGGAAGCAGGAGGAGAATTCCAAGATTTATCAAAATTTATCTTATGAGTTGACCTTAAAAACTAGCTAGACCCTTCCGAGAGAGAGAGAGAGAGAGAGAGAGAGAGAGAGAGAGAGAGAGAGAGAGAGAGAGAGAAGGGACGTAACCAAAACAGAGGGAGGAAGGCGAACAAAAAACATAAATGAAAACAAGCTGTTCTTCTCGGAAGTATATGCAGAGAGAAAGGTTAAGAAACTGAATAAAAGAGGCAAATTGGGACGGCTGTCAGAAGTGAACGCAGTCAGGCCTGGGTCGATGAAGTTGATACTTTGAAGATTTGTTGAATGAGAGAGATTTGAGAAGAAGCAAAGCTGGATGACGCAAGTTAGGAGGGTTTAGTGTTCGGTTGAGGATGCTTGTGATGGGACTGTTGACGATGCTTAGAGGGCAATTGAGGCGTCGACAAATGGAAAGACACCAGGAGATGATGTTATTATTAGTGAAATGACGTAGTACCGTGTAAGCAAGGTATGTCAAGATAGAGAAAAGTTCTGAAGAGAGAGGCTTGGGTAATAATTATTTCACTGTATAAAAGCAGAGGTGGAAAAAAAGTTTTAAGTATACCTTAGTTTAACCAGATCACTGAGCTGATTAACTGCTCTCCTAGGGCTGGCCCCGAAGGATTAGATTTATTTTACGTGGCTAAGAACCAGTTGGTTACCTAGCAACGGGGCCTACAGCTTATTGTGGAATCCGAACCACATTATAACGAGAAATGAATTTCTCTCACCAGAAATATATTCCTCTAACTCTTCATTGGCCGGTCGGAGAATCGAACGCTGGACCAGCAGAGTGCTAGCTGAGAACGATACCCACCCGTCCAATGAGGAACTAGTAGAGGTGGAAAAGACATCTACAAGAATTATAGGGGACAGTGTTACTAAGTATACCAGGGAAAGCGTGTGGTAGAATTTTGATCGAGAAAGTGAAATAGATAACAAGATGATTGATTAGGAAAGATCAGTGTGGGTTTAAACAAGGTTGAGGTTGCTTGGATAATACATATGCTATGAAGCAGTTAAGTGTGAAGTTTAAAAGTAAAGCGAAAAATCTTGTTTGTGGCAGACATGGACCTACATAAACCATACGATAAAATCGATGGAAGATGTGTTGTATAAATGGCAATCTGTATGAAAACGATTAAGTTTTCATGATGGAGGCGAAGTCTTCGATTATGTAGATGGGTGAGCGACTGGCGCGGTGTAAAAGTTGGTCTGAGGCAACGGTAGGTTATGTCTCCATTGCTTTCATTGATAATATATCATGGATGGAGTGTTGCAAGAAGTCAGAGAAAGGACAAATAGATGTTGGTGGAAAGCTGAGAGTTAAAAAAATATATATATATATATATATATATATATATATATATATATATATATATATATATATATATATATATATATATATATATATATATATATCGTAATCTAGTGTGAGATTGTTGATATTTGCAGATAATGCAGTGAAGACCAGGAAAAGTTAAAATTTTTATGCTAGGTGAAAGTTGAGAATAAATGCGAACACGAATGAGGTTATGATGGTAAGTGGGAATCGTGAATGTTAATAAGATGGAGAAATAAAGGAGGGAGTTGATTTCGTACAGGTATTTGGGAGTAAGTTGTAAATGATTTAACGAATGACAACAGGGTGAGAAAAGAGGTGAGTCACAGAATAGGTAAAGCAAGGTAGGTAGGAGGCTTAAGGCATATGGAGAAGATTGGGAAGGGGATTTTGAGTACCCATGTGTGCAAAATGAGAATGTATGACGGTATTGTTGAGTCATCTCTCCTTTATGGAAGGGAAATGTGGATTTTGAATGTGGATGATAGAAAATGAGATTGAAACTGCCAAGATGAACTGTTCGCATAGTGCATGTGCCCGAAGAAAAATTGAGAGGATGAGGAGTTTGGAGATGAGAGGTAGTAAACAAAGTTAGCGGCGTAGGGAAAAGGATGGATAAAAGTATTCTGAGACGGTTTGGTCATGTGAAAAGAATGGTGGGTGAGGCAGTGTTAAAGAGATTGTATCATTTTTGAACGTTACAGGTGTGAGCGTCAAGGGCTTCGTCACCTTCTTGATGAGCCTTCTGGGTAGGTGCATCAAATAGCTGGTGCTTAGAGGGAGATCTGCACGGTGGTTTATCCATGATTCAATAGTAAATAAATTGTGAATATGGCAGTGACCGTTGTGGTTTGATGGTTAGTGTGATCTACTGAAAATGTTGATGAAAATATCGGTCACATATTTATTCTACATTATATCGAAATGTCATATCACATTTTCGAAAAGGTCATTACGGTAATTTCCTCTCTTGTTTTATAGTTGTTTATATAAGCTTAACAAATGGAGCAAAAAAAAATATCAGAAAGGTTGGATTTTTTATATAAGATTCCGGCTACAAACGCATATAGTCATTGCTGTTCTATGACATTTCTGAGTCTTAAGAGAACGACTTACAACTAGTACTGCGTTTTCAAATAGTTTTTATTGGATGTAATAATATTTCCCGGGTAAAGCATGCAAATATGATATAGTGAGTCCATGCATATCTTTTAGGCTGCTTGTAGTTCCTCATTGGAGGGGTGGGTACCGTTCTCAGCTAGCACTCTGCTGGCCCGCGTTCGATTCTCCGACCGGCCAATGAAGAATTAGAGGAATTTATTTCTGGTGATAGAAATTCATTTCTCGTTGTAGGTCCCGTTGCTAGGTAACCAGTTGGTTCTTAGCCACGTAAAATAAATCTAATCCTTCGGGCAAGCCCTAGGGGAGCTGTTAATCAGCTCAGTGGTCTGGTTAAACTAAGGTATACTTAACTTTGGCCGCTTGTGTGAATGGATAAAGAATTCCGAAAGATTTTCAACCTCAGTCTTAAGTTATCTATATTAAGATAACGGCCTCTCTTGTAACTTTTCTGAAGCAATGCCCGCATTAACGGCAACGCTTACCCTGGCAAATCACTCAACCCTTTTTGTGTCACATTTGTGCCATGCATACATGGCCTACAAATCCTGCGTTTCTCGCAGGAGGAGATGAAGCATCGAATAAACAAACCTCTCACGAGGCAGAATTCAAATTCAAATTGTCGGCGAAAGAATGTAGAAGAAGAAGAAGAAGAAGAAGAAGAAGAAGAAGAAGAAGAAGAAGAAGAAGAAGAAGCACGCCCCCGGTGACCACCTGGTGTCGGCTTCTTTGTTTATTTGTAAAGTTTGAGGTCTTCGCAGTATCTTGGGGCTAAGGAGGTCGTGAAAGAGAATCTATCAGGAGGCAGGAAAGAGGAAGTTTATGAGTGAGGAGGTAAGGCAGGAGGCATTATAAAGTATTTTACGCTTTGCAAAGTATTTTCATCGTTAGCTGAACTGGATATAATTTGCCCGTTCGTAGGTTGGGATTAACAATTATTTCTGTTTAGCATTACCAGATTCAATCAGTTTGTTTGTTTATCTGTTTTCCAGTACAAGGTTTAATTCGTTTGTTTTCGTTTGTTTAATCCGTTTGTGATTTGAACGATACTTCGTACAAAAAACTATTGTTATCAGGAACGTTTTGTAACAGGTAATTCTTTAAGAAGTACACAGGAATTCATGTATTTTCTCAAAAGATTTATAGTTACTTTTTGCACTTCATCGCTGTACGAAATTGCTAAAAGCTTAAAATAATAAAAGACATTGGTAAAACTTGTAAAAAATAAATTTACCTAAAGTTACATAAAATAAAAATGTAAAAAGTAAATCAAATGAATTGGTGTAAAAAAAGTAATATCAACAAAGTAGTAAGAAACAATAATTACAATATAGTCAGTAGGAATGGGCTAGCATGTAAATTTAGTGGTGGTCTTCAAGCTGAATAGTTTCTAGGTTCGAAGTTCATGTTCATTCGAGGATTTCACAAGAATATAAAGAAATTCTCTTTGAACGGTCACGTTGCAAATATTTTCACTCTCCCCTTGTTTTATCGTCAACTTTGTCATTTTATGTTATCAAGGGGTTGCTTGTTCTATTACAGATGATTTAAAGATATTAAGATATATTGATCCTCAACAATAACAGTAAAATTGTAACGCCAGTTTCGTGAAATCATGTAATCAGGCTGAACCTCTCCACTAATTATTTTACCTGACATTTCATTTCTGGCATGTTCCGAGTTTCAAGTAGGCTGCTGTGTCCTTCCCGGATTCGTATCATAATAAATTTTAGTTGAATTTCTTGTTTTTATCTGAATCCCTCAACCATTCCCGTTCCTTAGCCAATTTTAAATAGTGTTTAGTGTTGAATTTGTATAAGACCTACTTAAGATATTTGTTTCATGGGTTTCTTTATATTGTTCATAATTGCAACACATACATACATACACACATATATATGTATGTATGTATGTATGCGTGTATATATACATATATAAATGTATACATATGCATTATATATATATATATATATATATATATATATATATATATATATATATATATATAATATATGTATATCACTAAATCCCACGTCGGAAGGTGAGTGAAAACCAGGACTTTGAACAAGTACTTTTCGTAGTTTATTCTACATTTTCGAGTTCACACTGAACTTAAAAATGCAGAATAAACTACGAAAGTACTTGTTCAAAGTCCTGGTTGTCACTCGCCTGACGTGGATTTAGTGATATTCTCAAGCACGCGTTCCTTCAAAAGTGCTGCATCGATGTACAGGTATATATATGTATATATATATATATATATATATATATATATATATATATATATATATATATATATATATATATATATATATATATATATATATATATTGGAACAGGCCTAGGTGTTCCATATATTAGGGAATCGAACCTGAGACCTCGCAGTAGTGATGCAAGCACCCTAACCGCTGTACCGCATGAACGCAACTCAACTTGTGTCCCTCCTCTATGTTTATCATACTCCTGCCGATTTCCACCCAAAAATTGATCTTCTCGATGGTCCTTCTGTTGCTTCCGTGCCCATCAAGCTAATGAAATAAAACACCATTAGTAGTGGTCTACTTTTGATGGTCATGACGTCAGAGAAGGTTGCGGCCAGAAAGGTTTCCTGTTTATCTTTATATTTGTGGGAATGTCATCACTAATATTTGAAAATGTCATTGTATTGATGGGGGTTTTTCTCGTTAATAATTTCATGCTGAGTTCTCAGTTTCACCGCCCTTCTCTCTTCTCTCTCTCTCTCTCTCTCTCTCTCTCTCTCTCTCTCTCTCTCTCTCTCTCTCTCTCAATGCGCCGCTGTTTGTACTGCTTACCAAAAGAAACTGGAAATTAAATGTAATTTGTCACTATTATCAACACATCGTGATTACAGAATCGGGTTTACACTGCAGAGTGATATATCAACGTTCTATTTATGCTGTGGTTTACAATAATAATAATAATAATGATAATGATAATAATAATATTATTATTATTATTATTATTATTATTATTATTATTATTATTATTATTATTATTATTATAGCCCAAATTTCGACTGATATTTTCAAACCGCTAACGTGATTTCTCATTCATGTAGAAAAGAATTTTTAAAGTTAATTGTAATGTCATGAATCTCCGAAAAGATTGGCTGGGGCACACACCCACGTCGTCTCAGAGATGACACCACAGA
>NC_089742.1:58224270-58254270 GCF_040412425.1 Macrobrachium rosenbergii
AAGCTGTACTATCATTTCGCCGCCCTTGTTGTTTCGTTGTTGGTTTGCAAAACCTGGTTTTCATTCTGTCGTTTTCGTTGTTTCTTTGTTGTTCCGCAAAGCTGTACTATCATTTCGCCGCTCTCGTTGTTTCCTCGTTGGTTTACGAAGCCGGTTGTTGCGTCGGTGAAAATATTCGTTGGTGCACCAGATTAAATAAACAAATCAATCAGTCAACCGATGCTTAGACAAAGAATAGTGGACTTTTGCTCTGTTCTCTTAACGTTTAACAAGATTTCCGTTTCCACCTCTCTTTTGTTTTAGATTATGGCACTAACGTCCATTTTTATTTCCATTTAGTTCTGTCTGTATTTCGATCATTCCCCGTTTCAGTTCGTATTTGCAAATTATGGGGTGAACTTATTATTATGTTCTGATTTTCTCTATTTTTGAATATTTATGCACTGCGCAATAATTATAGTTATTTACCTGAATACAGATACGTTCTCATTTATTTGCTTTTTTTGTAATTACTGACATTATTATTATTGTAGTTGTTAAAATTATTGAATAATAGTAGTTAGTCCTTGCTTTCATATGGCCGGCTTAAACTATCATAGACTTAGTAGTAGTCAGAATATGAATAGATACTGGATTGCCACTGAGAATACCGAAATAGTTCATTATTATTATTATTATTATTATTATTATTATTATTATTATTATTATTATTATTATTATTATTTCCCCGTAGGTCGCATTTTCTTTCTCAAAGAAAAATCTATTATATTATGAACTACTATAACCAGTTCCTTGCGTATTTCTTCCTTTGTGATTTTTGTCACAAATCCACTTTTGAAGTCGTATAACTCTGCAGTTCATTGCCTCATTGCTTTAAGATCAGTGAATGGTTTGTTTCGGGAATAAAAGCAAAGTATTCAGTTCGTTTTGTGATTCAGTAAATACTGTAATATTTTTCATATTTCGTTATTGCTTTGAATATTGGATAAGTCTACCATTTCAGTGCTGAATATCCGCGATTCATTTTTAATATTTTCAATTCGGTAGAAATATTTTGTGAATGTTGTGATGGTAGCTTAGAAATCGTCGAATACTGAGACTTTTACTTCACAATCAACAATTGTTGTGATATTTAAAAAATCAAAAATGGTTTAATACGTATTATTGAAATGATAATAAAGTCATTTTAATGTTTTTTTAATTAAATATCACTGAACTACAATGCGCGTTTTGACTCGATTGAATATCTTGTGAAGTTCTGACTTGACCTCCGACATTATATCGTCACAATGTTCTTTCTACTGTCATAAAAAAAATTAATTAAAATGTTGGCGTTCACCCCAGCCTCAAACATCTTGGTAAAAGCTCTCATCTTGGTAAAAGCTCTCATCTTGGTAAAAGCTCTCAGAAATCTATAATTACAATCATGTTACTAATATTATTACTGAAGTGTTCGATAAATTGATAAGCAATATATATAACGAAAGATATTTATTTACCTAGCAAATCACCTAAGTTACTGTCTTCCAGCATGGCCCAGGTGGGAAACTGCGAGTGGTTCGCTAATCTTGCCAATTCGTTGATTCGCTAATCTTGCAGTTTGTTTATCCCATTATCTCACTAATGTTTCTTTGGACTGATCGGGGAATGCGTTGATCAGCGATTGCGTAAGTTAAGCTGTCAATAAACAACAAGCACTGTATCCTTAGGTTGTGTAACAGATTGCGGGAATGTATCCGGTAGTAATTAGGCCTATACCGGAAATGTATCCATTAGTAATTAGGCCTATAATGGAAATGTATTCGGCAGTAATTAGGCCTCTACCTCGGCGCGGTAAATCTTAACCTTCATTTGCTTTTATGTCGGTACTTTAAAGGTGGAACTAAATTGAATTGTCCAGATTAACTCTTATGTCTCCAATACTTCTGCAGCCATGGAGAACGGAGTCCTGTGTTTTTGAGACTTTTCCTTCGTTCATTGATTGTTTTTCTTTATTTAATTTGTGGTCTTTGGTCCGGAAAGAGATGTTTGCCGGAACAACAAAAATATAAAGCGATGGATTCCATTTTTCTATTAATAAAACTTACACATAACTTGTTACAACATTAATTTAGCGTCTTATTAAATCTGTTGATCACATAGTGTTTAATTTAACATGAAAAATCTTTGGAAACTGTCTCTGGCATAAACTGTTTCGAACAATATTGTGGTTTTCTCCACTGAAAACTTTTAACAATCAGAATAGATACAAAGCAGAATATTCTCCTGGTATTCCTGTTCCAAGCCACGCATGTGTGATGGCATGTTTACGCCCTTTTAAGTTTCCTACACATCTGTTGGCATAATGGTCCGGTATTAGACGTAAGATGCGCTTCTAACTTAAAATCGTAAAATACTGAAGTCTTCCAGATCGATGTTTAGAAAGTGAAAGAATCTCTCTCTGTGCTTGGCAAGTGAAACTATCACTAGCGAGAGGTGAGCGCTACGCTGCACGGGGCAGGAGGGCAGTTGAAGGATTCCCTGTTTAAACGTGGCTGCCAGTCGTGAACTGGGGCCTTCGTCTTAAGGACTTCTCTTCGGGTGTTTCATTGACCTCTTACAAATCAACGTTGCAGTACCTATGGTCATCGTCGCCATTAATAAATAATATGGCCTCAAGGGAACAAAAAATATAACATTTCCAAGAAATTGATAAAATGGTAAAAATAAATTGACGATACGTTATAAATTTTCAAGAAAACCAGCTTCCTCCATGAACTTCAAAATATCCTCTCTGGGATCCCAGGAAGGACGATAATTACCCTCTACGTCAATGAGCCCTGAGAAGAAACGATTTCTCAATTTCTCAAGGTTGGGGCACTGAATCAGCGCAAAGTGCTAGGCAGAGATTGATGGCAATAATACGAAATACACTTTCCCCTGAATGAATTCTTGGCATGGGAGAATTATGATACAAACTAAGTGATGCAGAGTACAATACAAAAATAAAAAATATTTTAATCATCTGGAAAACAGAGATAAAGTATTAATGGGAAATCAAGCTGCAATGATTTTCTTAACAGATCTTCCAAGGAATCCTGCCTTCCTCTTCTGGAGAGGACACTCCCCTTCAAGGGTGCCCTCAAAGAACTGGCCTCCCTAAGGAGCCTTTGGCCCTCACCAGGCCCTCACCAGGCCCAGCCTGGCAGGATACCCTGCCCTCAAAAGCAGCCTCTGGGTCAGACCCTTCCCTTCAAGGCTATCCTCAAGAGACTGTCGAGCTGGGGCTTTTGGGCCTCATCCTTGAAGTTCTTGGGCCCTCTCCAGGCCCACTTCCCCAGCCCTGGCAGGATACCTGCCTTCCCTGAGAAGCAGCCTCTGGGTCTGACCCTTCCCTTCAAGGCTGGCCTCAAGAGACTGTCAAGCTTTTGGGCTTTTCATCCTCATTCTGAAGTTCTCCAGGCCTCTAGGTTGCTTCCCAGCCTGGCAGGATACCTGCCTTCCTCCGAGGAAGCAGCCTCTGGGTCGGACCCTTCCCTTCAAGGCTGGCCTCAAGAGACTGGCAAGCCTTGGGGCTTTGGCCTCATCCTTGAAGTTCTTGGGCCCTCTCCAGGCCTCTTCCCCAGCCTGGCAGGATACCTGCCTTCCTCCAGGAAGCAGCCTCTGGGTCGGACCCTTCCTTCAAAGCTGCCCTCAAAGAGACTGGCGAGCCTTAGGGGCTTTTGGACCCCTTATCCTTGAAGTTCTTGGGCCCTCTCCAGGCCTGCTTCCCCAGCCTGGCAGGATACTGCCTTCCTCCGAGGAAGCAGCCTCTGGTCGGACCCTTCCCTTCAAGGCTGGCCTCAAGAGACTGGAAAGCCTTGGGGCTTTAGACCCCATTCATCCTTGAAGTTCTGGGCCCTCTCCAGGCCTGTTTCCCCAGCCTGGCAGGATACCCTGCCTTCCTCCGAGGAAGCAGCCTCTGGAGTGGGACCCTTCCCTTCAAGGCTACCCCTCAAGAGACTGGTGAGCCTTGGGGGCTTTTGGACCTCATCCTTGAAGTTCTTAGGGCCTCTCCAGGCGCTTCCCCAGCCTGGCAGGATACCTGCCTTCCTCTTTGGAAGCAGCCTCTGGGTTGGAGCCCTTCCCTTCAAGGCTGGCCTCAAGAGACTGGTGAGCCTTGGGGTTTTGGGCCTCATCCTTGAAGTTCTTGGGACCTCTCCAGGCCTGCTTCTCAGCCTGGCAGGAGACCTGCCTTCCTCCGAGGAAGCAGCCTCTTTCGGACCTTCCCTTCAATCTGCCCTCAGAGACTGGTGAGTCTTGGGGCTTTAAAACCCTCATCTTGAAGTTCTTGGGCCCTCTCCAGGCCTGCTTCCCCCAGCCTGGCAGGATACCTGCCTTCCTCTGAGGAAGCAGCCTCTGGGTCAGACCCTTCCCTTCAAGGGTGCCCTCAAGAGACTGTAAAGCCTTGGGGCTCCTTGGGCCTCATCCTGAAGTTCTTGGGCCCCTCTACAGGCCTTTCTTCAGCCTGGCAGGATACCTGCCTTCATCCGAGGAAGCAGCCTCTGGGTCGGACCCTTCCTTCAGGCTATCCTCAAGAGACTGATGAGCCTCTTGGGGCTTTTGGGCCTCATCCTGAAGTTCTTGGGTCCTCTCCAGGCCCAGCTTCCCAGCCTGGCAGGATACCTGCCTTCTTCGAGGAAGCAGCCTCTAAAACTTCGGACCCTTTCCTTCAAGGCTGCCCTCAAGAGACTGGTGAGCCTTGGGGGTTTTGAAGCCTCATCCTTGAAGTTCTTGGGCCCTCTCCAGGCCCCTTCCCAGCCTGGCAGGATACCTGCCTTCATCCCAGAAGCAGCCTCAGGTCGGACCCTTCCCTTCAAGGCTGGTCAAGAGACTGGTGAGCCTTGGGGGCTGTTTGGGCCTCATCCTTGAAGTTTTGGGCCTTCTCAGGCCCGCTTCCCAGCCTGGCAGGGGATACCTTGCCTTCCTCCTGAGGAAGCAGCCTCTGGTCGGACCCTTCCCTTCAAGGCTGCCCTCAGAGACTGGTGAGCCTTTGGGGCTTTGGGCCACCATAATAATAATATAGTTCTTAGCCCTCCAGGCCTACTTCCCCAGCCTGGCAGGATACCTGCCTTCCTCCGAGGAAACAGCCTCTGAAATCACCCTTCCCTTCAAGGCTGGCCCTCAAGAGACTAACGATAACCTATGGGGCTTTGGGCCTCATCCTTGTTCTTAGGAGCCTCTTTTTTTATTTTCCCCAGCCCCAAGGATAGGCCTGTCTTCCTTGCAAGGGAATTTTCCTCTGGGTAGGACCCTTCCCTTCAAGGCTATCCTCAAGATGACTGGCAAAAAGGGCTTTTGGGTTAACTCACCCATTGTCCTAGATAGTTTATGAGGGTGGTCTTCTTGAAAAAAGATTCATCCTCTTCTCCTGGATTTCCTTTTTCTGTTGTCATTTGATGCAGTTCTCTTCAGGAAGTTCTTTTGCTTCTTTATTTTTCTTTTTAAATGATCTGTTTTGATATCAAGTTCCCTTAAATACTCTTTGCTTTCTCTTACCTGCTGGACCAGATGGATGGGACACATGCTTTTATATTTCAGGACAATTTGAAGCACTCGGAGATTGTTCCTGGAGATTTTGGACATTTGACTGGCTTTCTCTCTCCATCCGCCAAACGCCATGAAAATATCCGTGTTAGAGTGAATATAAATAAGGCCATTGCATGGTGAAACGTTCAAGAATACCATGAATGCCATGCCGCTCTTCTCAAGCCATTGTTGAAAAGTGTGGGAAGCTGACCCTTATATCTTCCAATAGGATTTTGTTCCCTGCAGCCACGTCCTTGAGGGAGATTTCGAAAAGTCCGAAGAGCTGGGAGATTAATACAGATGGCTTCCTGCCAGGCTTTACACAATTGACAGCTTGTTTCTGATCCTCGGTCCCAGCCAAATGTTGAGCCGCTTCGAAAGGCCTTCTGGATTTTGAGTCCATTTGAGGTTTCAAGTTTAGGCTCCTCTGAATGCGACCTGAAGAAGTCTCGCCCAAGGCATTGAAAATCAGCGAGAAAGCTCCTGTAGAATCCTGAAGTGCGTCTCATTGTATCTTTCAGACTTTTAGGTGCAGTTTAATCAAAGTGAATCGTAGGTTTTGTCCATTGCCCCTTTTATTGAGCCCCTTTTTTGATCCTTGGCTGATTTTGGATCTTTGAGCAGATCTATCCGACCATCGTCGTCAAGTGAGCCTCTAAAACAGTCAAGATTGGCATTCAATATCTTTAAATCCGGTGAAGCAGATAGAATCTGAATCTTATCGCCAGGAATGCGATGGCTTCATCGCCAGCCAGGAACCTTCAGCGCATTTTTTCCATCTAATCTCATTTTTGGAAGAACTGGACTCGACAGATGACTGGAATGGGCCAGAGTCTGTTTCTTGATCAGCACTTCTTAATGAAAAAATCTGATCACCTTCGGATTCGCCTACTTAAGCTCAGTCGATGATCTCCCTTTCCTGATGCAGTTAACTTTTTATAGTCAGCTCAAAATGAAATTTCTGAAATACGTCAGTGAAGATTGTAATAATAAAAGACAAATTCATTGTTCAAATGTTAATGTTTAATAAGATTTTAGGAACATAATTATGCGTTTCAGTGCAAAAATTAAATTTCTCTCTCACTCTTGTCTCTCTCTCTCTCTCTCTCTCTCTCTGTTCTGTTTTATAAGATTATTAAACAGCAATAGTTCTTACAGGAATAATTTCTTTCTCTCGTTCTCTCTTTCTCTCTCTCTCTCTCTCTCTCTCTCTCTCTCTCAGGATTCCCAAAAAGGCAATAGTTCTTACTGGTATAAGATCATTCCCCCTCCTCTCTCTCTCTCTAATTCTCTGGGTCTCTGCCTCTCTCTCTCTCTCTCTCTCTCTCTTTCTCTCTTTCTAAGAGGGTTCCCAAAAGAGGCAATAGTTCTTAGTGGTTTGGAGCCTAAATTCTCATAAAAATTCATTTTGTAGTAGTTTCTTGTTCCAGTTCTGATGTATATTAACATTAAGTTCTATAACAGAGTAGTATTTACTGTGATCAGTGCATTAATTTATGGGGCTCTGGGTAGGGAGCATCAGATTCTTTTTACCACCTTCACTGGCTTAATTAAATTCCATATTCTTTGGAAGCTTAAACTTTCAAGTCAGTGGTCAAAAGCAGTGTTATAGTTATAGGTATAACACAAATGAATATTTTTGTTTATGATAATAAAATAACTTAATGTTATAATAATTATAATAATATGTGATTGAAACTAAGTTACAGTTTTGAATATAAATGCAATTTGCTACAATATATCTTAGAGTTAATTTCCAGTTACAAAGATGAAAAGACGGGAATGGGATAGGCTGAAATTGTACTCGATTTTCGAGGGTCATAAGTCTTTGTGTTGTTGAGGACAAAATTATTTTTATATATTTACGACAGCGATATTAGACTATGTGGTCTCAAAATTTTTATCCAGAAATTGGTAAGTGTTGCATATAAGGTTGTGAGGAAATTTGACAAAAGTATTCGACAAATTTGCTATAAGAGTTGAAATTCGAATTAAAAATTGCACAATGGATTTCAAAGCTAAAAAACTAATTACAATAAACCCACCTTTCATTCACATGGATAAATTTCTCACAAAGTATATTTTACTAAAGCCCGGATTGGACCAAGTTTCGCGTGTAATTTTTCTATCGGACTGGCAAAAAAGATCTGGGCCCCACCAAATGACCCCAACAAATGGAATGAAAACATTCACACACTCTTTTATATAAATTTTACATACATGGACATATATACATACTACATACATATAACATAATACATAGTCAAGCCTCCTGGTGGATACATACATACATTTCTAAATTACATTAGGACACGTAAAATACCTTCCACTAGGTATAAGGGCCTCAAACATCTTTAAAAGTTAAGAGAGGGTGGTAAGATGACATGGAAGAAATATTTAGGTGGATACAAGTGAATGCCATCTACTGTACACTAGCGCGCGAGAAAGCTTTCTATGAAAGCATTCGTGAGGTCAACAATGGTAAGCTGAATAAAAGAGTTTTCGACTATGGCATGATCGGTAGTAGTCTTTGGCCTGTAGCTTATCTGTATCTTGGATGCAAGTTCAAACCACTTGATGTCTGAAACTTATGCCTTAAGTGCCAGTTATTTTAAAATTCTTATATATCACGCAGAAAAGCTAATTGATAATGCACCGTTTTACAAATTTATTCACTAATTCAAACAAAGGCACTTTTTTATTCAAAACACTTGGCTCTTTATTTCTAAGAACAACACATATATATATATAATTATATATTTTATATATATATATATATATATATATATATATATATATATATATATATATATATTGTATATAATGTATATAATATATATATATATATAAAAGGGATACCTGATGTATTGTGTGTATGACACAACAAACACACTTCAAAAATCAAAATGCAGTTACCTAAACAGGACCGATCGGACTTTATATTTGGCCATAATAGATCGCTCGTGATTCCCCTAAGGAAAAGGTGCTTTATCTTGCCACTAACTCCATTAGCTTTGTAAACTCACCACATACCGGTATTTCAGTGCATTCCCACTTTATACAAGATTCATATGTTTGACAGTATATACTTGAGAAGAACTGATCGCAGTGATCATGGACATTCAAGTTTTCATATCTGAATTAGATTAGTGATTTTTTTGGTGCTGTAGTATGTTACGAAAATGTATTTTGTGTTCAGTATTTAGTTAACCTTAAAGTCAGTCATGTTAAGCTGTGGTGTCTTGTTTTACTGATGCACTTATCCCCCTTTTCTTCACAACGTTTATTTTTGATTCATATATATATATATATGTGTATATATATATATATATATCTTTATATATATCGTATATATATATATATATATAGTATATCTATATACGGTATATATATATATATATAAATGAAAATATTACTAAAGGACCTCATTCAAACTGGATGGTATCTAATGGAGTTTTTATTCAAAAAGTTACAAGCTTTTTCTTGGACAATACAGTCCCACATTATCAAGCGGATTTGATAATGTGGACTGCTTTCTGTGAGCATAGTTCAGCTCTGAGTTTGAAAACTCCATTAAAAAAATCCAATTTGAATAGGAGTTATCTTTCTATTCTCTAATTTTCAGAACAATGTGTGTATGTGATAAAAGTTAATATATATATATATATATATATATATATATATATATATATATATATATATATATATATATATATAGATAGATAGATAGATAAATAGATAAATAGATAGATAGATAGATATAACCACACCTATGTATATATATATATGTGTGTGATTATATATATATATATATATATATATATATATATATATATATATGTATATATTGCTGTGTTTTTTAACATTTTTCAGTGATTCCTTTCTTGTGCTTTTCAAAAGCCACGGTTAATCTTTATTTTAGGAGAATGAAATGAAAATATTTTCTTTTTTTTAAAAGGTCACTATTTATAAACCTTTACGAAATTTATTTTTCCATTAACTTTCACTGGAAAAGAACCAACTTTGTAACTTCCCAAAATCATCAGCTTAAAAATTTCGACAATCCGTCACTTAAAAATTGTATTAACAATCATGAATTGTTACCAGCCCAGTCTTAGAACTCTGAAATTCATCAATCCGTAGTCTTGAAAAAATTCATCTATCTAAGATTGTATTCCCAAAAAAGATACCAAGTGGCTAACTTACAAGCCAGTAAGATTGAGTCTTCTTTTTCTTCCTCGAGGAAGATATCAATTTGGGAACGTATCACTCAAGAGGTTGAATCTATTTCCTTCCTCATAAAGAGGCCAGTTCACTAATTTATCAGTTAATGGGTTAGAGTATTTGTTTTATTCCTCGAAAAAATTTTCACTAACAGATCATTCCAGTTGGGTTCGAGGATCCAGAGAGAGAGAGAGACAATCCCGCATCAGAGTCGTTCACTGATCATCACCTAAAGGGCTCGTAGTAAAGCCCATAAATTCCTCTGGGAGTTGGAACAAATAGGATAATCATTTTCAAAATCCATGTTCAGTATCGAGAGAGCGAGGCGTTAGGATCCTCATATTTTGGAAGACTTCAAATCTCCATTGACGAGATCGAGACAATTTTTTTTTGGTCTTCCGTAATTTCCCGAGCCATAAATTCGCTCTCGGCATAAAACGGCTTTGAAAATAAAACCGATTTTCTTCCAGGCCATCCGCCTGCCCCTCCTACCCCTGGGTCCTATCTTCCTCGTCTCCTTGTTAAACCTCAACCCTGAATAACATCCCCAAGCTCCTTCCTCGTCGTGTACGTTTAAATAAAATGATGAAATAGTTGAGAAGATAGGAGGCGTTTTTATTCGTTTTGTCTTTACTTTCGTATGTGCCCTTTCATTCCAGCGGTTCATAAAACTTACAAAAGTCCATAAAGTCAGAAAAGTCCGTAAAGACAGCAGAAAATTTAAACATCAGTTATGTGGTTGTTTCCACATCAGAAAAGGATGACGTCATATATATTTATTTTTAATTGTCTAGAATGTTGTTGCGTAGCCACAGAGCATGGACTTTCCTCGTCAACATCCCGGCAATATTACCCACATGTCATTTCAACATATTTGTGTAAATATTTGGGTAACTGCTCAGTCTCACGGAGGGGCGTTTAAATCTGAGCCGTGGAGAATAATCATTGATTCCAATAGTATTTTAAAAGAAGTAAAGTTTGTTGAACAACGTTCATATTCATTCTTTTGTGGTTCTGCTCCTCATAGGTACGACACCATTCCTCGGAAGTGATATTATGGGTGTAAGATAACAACCATCGTCGTCAGCTGTAATAGATTACCCTCTCTCTCTCTCTCTCTCTCTCTCTCTCTCTCTCTCTCTCTCTCTCTCTCTCTCTCTCTGGCAAGGTTTTATGACGCTCGTTCACTACCGAGAGGTCTCTAGTTCAGTTCCAGAGTGAGAGACAACGATTTTTGCACATTTTGTTGAATCTACAGTAGATGTTCTCTGTTGACTCAATGACTTCTTATGTATTTGATAGGTAGCAGACTGGTGGTTTTCAGCCAAGTTATGTTGCGTGTGGACCTTCTGTACCTTTTACATGTACATTTCTGTATTATATCACACACACACACACACACACCTGACAATATAATATATATATATATATATATATTATATTATATATATATATATATAATATATATATATATATACACACACACACACACACACACATAACAATATATATATATATATATATATATATTATAATATATATATATATATACACACACACGGGGGTTATATACACATATATATATATATATATATATATATATATGTATTATTTATGTATATGTAAAGAATAATCCCCATTAAACCACACATAAGCATGCACCCAGTGGTCCAGTGGTTATCAAACTCATCCCACCAACAAAACTCGAGATTGATCCCAGCAGGTGGGACTGGGTGATTTATGCCTGTTTTCTAGAGGATCCTTTTTATTTTTTTTGTCTATAAAGTGAATTAGATGCCTCATAAACAGTCGATTGTGGCGGGTCGCAGTCAGGAGACTAGCGAGCTCATCCCAAAAGACTTTCAGAAAACTGGGAGGTTAGCACCGTTTGGGATCAGTATCTGTAAGACGAAAAAGAGTATAGTTGAGCTTTTTCTATTTTTTTATTCATCCCTTTCCTTTAAATGGGAATGGCTTCATAGAAGAAGAAAATAACAGTACAGTTATCACCACTATACTTAATTTTTAACCTGTGCAGAAATCTTCCAGAAATCTTCCTCAGCTTTTGCTGCCTCAGTCATCTACAAAAAAAGATCATCTCTCCGCCGCAAACTTTCGGGCACACTTGTGCGTCCTAGATATTTAGGCTATTCCTTTCCATTCCCTCTTCCGATCCGTCTGTCCAGCAGTTTCAATGTCCTCCTTCCTCCTAACACTCCCGAATTATAGACCCTTCACCAGCCTGTCATCAGATCACACGGATCCATCCTTTTACCTACGCTAACCTTTCTGCCACTCCTGTATATCTCCACATTTCTCACCCTTCCAGTTTTCTTACGCCACAAATACAACGCGAATAATAATTCATTTCCACAGCTGCAGCCTTTTTCTTTCGCACACGTTCAAACATCCACACTTCACTTCCGTAAGGGAGAGTTGGCTCAACGGTCCCTTCAAATATTCCATCCTTGGTTTCCATGGTCACTCCAAATCCCTAACCTGTCGGTTGCGCACACTCTTGGCACCTGTCTTGCTTCATCTACTCCGTGTATCAACTGCCCTCTCATCATACTTTAATCACTTATATTTACTTCCAATTACTTATAAACACATGTTGTAAATGACTTGGAAAGACTCCAAGACACTTACTGTAAAAACTAAATTCCAGCATAGGCTACCAACACTGTTATTTCTGACCATTCTTCCATATATACAAATATGCTATATATATATATTATATATATATATATAGATAGATAGATAGATAGATAAACAGATAGATAGATAGATAGATAGATAGATAGATAAGATAAACGTTGTTCTCCAGTTCAAAATGAACAGCGGCAGAATCATCTCCTTTCAGTGGAAACTGAGTCTTGGTAGCTTTCCTTTGTCGGTGTTATGAGAATGTCCAGGTACCTGAAAGTGAGCGTAAGATTTGTGATAGTTTACAAACATCATTAGTTGCCATGAAACTGTATAGTAGCACTCCAGCTATATATCAGCATCAAAGTGCCTGGTTTATATCAGTCAGCCTTATATTTGGTCTAAGGTTACAATTTATTTAATGTTGTCTGTCTCTAATTGTCAATGGAAATGCTGTTGAGACATAAGTTATCTATTAAAGCTTATTTATAGTTTCAGAATGGTTCCATTATTTTTTTTTAACCACCCGATATTTTTTAAGTAAATTCTTATTATTTTTTCATGGCTGATTAATTTTGGTGTACACAGAAATGTCAGTGATTTCCCTTTATATGACAACAATAAAATATAAATATCGAATTTAAGTTTCTTAGTCAGATTCTATACCTTTCCCTGAAACATACATTAATTTTATTCCCTGAAAATAGTATAGCTCATTCTTTAATTGTTATTTTTTACATTGTGAGGTTATTTGACAATGTATCGTAGTAAACAAGTCGCCGGATGGCTGATGTCAAACGGACCTCGTATTTATATTATATATGATATTTTGTACTGACATAGTTGTGGATATATCGATAAAACTAAGCCGTCCTATGATATCTAGTAAAGTACTTTCCCCAGAGTCCTTGAACGTACTGCCTGACAGTGCACCTAATAACTCCAATAATAATAATAATAATAATAATACGTAAATGCTAATAATAATAATAATAATGTTACTAATAATAATAATAAATAATACTTTATTTAAGAAAGTAAAGCAAGACAATCTAATACAATGTGGCTCATGTCCTAAGAAACCAGCCAGTCAGAATTTGGTCTTTCACAGAATGTTTTGCTTAACGCACACAACTTCTTCTGTTCTTCTCGTCTCTCTCTGTGTAATTTTCTCTCTCTCTATTCCCCTCTCTATCTTGAAAAAATTTATCCGTTAGTTTATGGGTGTGATTTTGAGGGTTCCTCGATATTTCGGTTTGACTGAAAGACCGACATTCATTTGATTTCTAATGATAATTCATTTGTCAGATTAGATTTGGTATTCGCTTTATTAAATGTGAACCGATCTTTAAAATCTTTTGCGTGGCAGGAAGACAGATCGGAACAACAAACCTTCTTCCAAAAATGGGTTGAAGAAAGTCCGTCTCCTGTGAGAGAGAGGAGAGAAAGAGAGAGAGAGAAAAATGAAAAGACTCTAACGAAAAACAAAGACGTAGGCAAGCGTTTTAACGATCAAAAAAGGCTAAACCCATTTTCACGTTGCAGATTGTTATATTTTTTTCCTCATGTTAACAGAGATTGTCTCCGATATTCTTCTTCTTGTTAAAAAGTTGGAAGAAGAAAAGGAAACAGTTTAGTCGGCGTTGCCATTTACGGTGTCTTTTAAACCATTCTCTGTTGTTTTACTTGTTGACAGTTCCTTTTTATTTCTTCTTAAAAATAAGGATCCTTTGTAGCTTTTTTGATTAGCTTGGTTTAAAAGCATTCCTGATTTATTGTTATGAGAGTCATTTAGTTTTTGGGTGAAAAATTGAAATATTACGGATCATATGACCATCTACAGCTACGTTTAGTTATATATACAATGTATATATATATATATGTATATTATATATATATATATGGTATATAGCTCATCCCATATATATATATATATATATATATATCATTGGTCTTGACGTTTCTTATATGTATTTCTATATTAATTTGTATATCAGCTTGCCTTATATATATATATATAATCTTATAAATATATATATATACTATATTAATATATATGTCTCCATTTTATATATATGCTCATATCCATATATTTATATAATATATATATATTTATATATATATATATACATACATGCACACACAACACTAAAACTTGCCTTATACACATAATAACTCATAAGGAATGTATCTTGCCAGAATTTTATGCTAGATGATAATCAAGTGATTTCAGTCATGTCTCTTGATCTTTCCACAGCGTTTATTACAGAATCACATATGGCTTTTTTAGATTCTCATGACCACAAAGTTTCCTCCGAAAGCCAATGATTTTTCAGACTCGTTATTTATCTCTCTTGTGGATATTTGGACAGAATAATACCGCCCTTAGTATAAGATTTCGTTTAGAACATTCTTGCAGAGTGACATAGGCTTTTTAGCTGTTTTGAAATCTCGTTCATTAAGTCTCTCTTCCAAATATTAGTTGTTTAGTTCTGTATAAAGCCTTGTTTTATAACTCAGATTGGAGCCTTTGTTGAACAGAAGCAATAGAACTTTTTAAAAGTAAAGGGTCGTCACTTAAAGCTAATATTAGTATGTCGAACTCATAATAGAAAAGGCAGTTTCGATACGCATAATGGTTTTTATTATTATTATAATTATTTCTTATTATTGTTATTCAGTTAACCGTTATTATTTATAAATTTCATCGTGTGATCTGTAGCGTGATCTCATCTCGTTGATGCCAACGAAATGATAACTAAAAACGTTTTATAATGTTTTATCTCCTTTCACGATCTAGTTGAATAATAATAATAATAATAATAATAATAATAATAATAATAATAATAATAATAATAATTTCAGTGTGATTCGTATGATCTCATCGAATTGATACCAATAATAATAATTGAAAAACTTTTGCAATATTTTATCCCCTTTTACTCCCTGGTTGAATTTGTTATAATAATGATAATAATAATAATAATAATAATAATAATAATAATAATAATAATAATAATAATAATAATAATAATAATAATAATGAGTTGTAACGTATGGTCATATAAGGAAAGAGGAAACCTTTCCCCAGTAGCATGATCACTCAGTTCCTATTACTGTACCTCCGTTCATATTCTTTCTTCCCTCTGACTGTCCACCCTCTCTAACAATTATTTCATAGTGCAGCTGCGAGGTTTTCCTCCTGTTACACCTTTCAAACCTTCTTACTGCCAATTTCCCTTTCAGCGGTGAATAAGTTAGGTATACCTTAGTTTAATCAGACCACTGAGCTGATTAACAGCTCTCCTAGGGCTGGCCCGAAGGTTTAGATTTATTTAACGTGGCTAAGAACCAATTGGTTACCTAGCAACGGGACCTACAGCTTATTGTGGCATCCGAACCACATTATAACGAGAAATTAACTTCTATCACCAGAAGTAAACTTCTCTACTTCTTCATTGGCCGGTCGGAGAATCGAACGCGGGCCCAGCTGAGTGCTAGCCGAGAACGATACCAACCCGTCCAAGGAGCGGTGAATAACCTCATAGGTCCCAGCGCTTGGCCTTTGGCCTAAATTCTATATTCTGTTCTGTGATCACCAAGTGGCTTGTGTGTGTCCTCTAATCCACTTCCAACGCTTCGCCACCCTTATTAAAACCTTCATTTTTCAGTAATGAAACTCAACCACTCCCCTCGGCATATGCATATAAAGATTTGAGTTATTGCTCGCTTGCGATTCAGCGTTTCAGAATTATTAAGTCGCGGCGGGGACCAGAGGAGATTGGGGTGAGGGTGGGGGAGGTGGGTGGGGAAGTATGATAAAAAAAGACAACGGCAGGATATTGGAATGAGTGACGCGGATGAATTATGGTGAGATATAATGAAAGAAAATGTGGATAGAAGTTGATGATGATGATGATGATGATGATGATGATGATGATGATGATGATGATGATGATGATTATATTATTATTATTATTATTATTATTATTATTATTATGCGAGAGAGAGAGAGAGAACACTGAGAATATTTGACGAATGGCACGACACAGTGGTTTAATTATGATGATGATGATTATTATTATTGAGAGAGAGAGAGAGAGAGAGAGAACATTGGGAATGTTTGGCGAATGGCTCAACACAACGGTTGGAAGATTACCACATCAATGTCCTACCTCTTTTTATTATAATGTGGTATCTATATCTTCACAGAGCACTGGCCACTCACGGCTCTTATTTCTTTTCTTTCCACCCCGAGGCTGCGACCCAATACAGTCGACTTACTAGCTAATAGCTGACTCCCTTTGTGCCATGAGAGGCACTATGGGTTAGGATCACGAGATGCGCCCAAAATTGAGAAAGAGAAAAGAGTAAATTAAAGAACTGACCTAATAGACTCTTGAAATTTCCAGGATTTCTTTTCTTCGAACGTATAAGAAATTCTTGTCATCTTATGAAATGGCGGTCTCTTAAATTTTTAGATGCGATTTTAAGGCTGTAAAGGTTCATCCAGTCCATATGTGCTTTGAGAAGTGATTGGATGTCTTCTGGTTTCACTTAAATCGTTTGACTTTATTTCTGAGTGTAAGTGTCTCACAGAAATATAAGTGCCTCCAAAAAAAAAAAAAAAAAACTAGAGCCCTATTGTGAAGTCCTTTCATTTCATGGGTCCTGTACAGTTTTTGAACAACTTATTTGTACTAATTAAATTTTGAACAAGTAATTTATACTGATTAAATATTGAACAATTTATTTATACTAATTAAATTCTGAATAATTTTTATACTAATTAAAAATTGAACAATTTACTTATAGTAATTAAATTTTGAACAATTTTTATACTAATTACATTTTGAACAATTTACTTATACTAATTAAATTTTGAACAATTTATTTGTACTGATTAAATTTTGAAAAATTTATTTATAATTGAATTTTGAACAATTAATTTATACTAATTAAATTTTCAAAAATTTATTTATGCTAATTAAATTTCTTAAGACATTTTATATAGTTCCATCAAGCGCATCCAGTGCCCGAAAAAACTTAAAAATAAACCGTCAGCCTTATCAAAAGGAGTTTTTACCGCAAATAAAAAAAAAATTTTAGACACTTCATGACGATATCCATCCCCACAAACGATTTTTCCAAAACTGTGGCCAGATCTCCTCTTTACGCCAAAGAATAATAAAAATGAAAAATTATTTTGATAAATCGAAAATGTGAGAATGGATTTTGTCACAAAGATTTTACAGTTGTGATTCTTGCTTGTTTTGCATGTCTTAAATTTGTATATTCCATATGCATTATTTCTTGAGTCTTCTAAGAGTTAGTTCATATTACATGCAAAATAGTAATATCTCTGGAATATCTTTTAGTCTTTCTCTTGCTAGCAAAAATTACAAAATTCAGTTAAGATTTTTCGTATTGTGGCCTTCCCTCAGTCGTAACAGCGATGAAATTGCCACATCCTATGATACTGCCTACTGATCAATCATTAAATCTTTCGCTTTCTGAAGTTCAGTGAATTATTATTATACTCTTAATTGTCAAAATTCTTTCATAACTGCACGCGTTATGTGATGCTTTTACTTGTTTCCAGTAACATTGCCTTAAAGATAATTTTGATATGCAACGTTCTTTTACGTGACTGAAATTCTGCTTTGCATTCATTGAATTTATCTTGCGTCCAGCAACCTACGTAAAATCTCATCGCACGAACTTCAAAAAACCACTTAACGTGGGAAAGGACTGATTTGAGGACTCTGGATAAAGGATAGTTACTTTCCTCATCCTGGCACTCAAAGTGGTGATGTACCCAACAACCCCTGCAGCCATTCTAAAAATTCCTCTAAACATTTGAACCTATCATGATTTTATCAATACATATCCGTATGTTCAGCATGCCGATATGAAGTTTTTCAAGTGAACATTCATCTTTAATTTCATATGTTGTTGGTAATGTAAGCTTGTTAAGGTTTGTCATACGTATCTTACTTTATAATGCTCAAAATATAATCAAACTTTCTTCCTCATTGATGTAATTGCGTGCTGCCTTCGTTGGGTCAGCTCGCTTTATTGCTTTATGTGTTTCTTTAGTATTTTCATTTAACAACTGATTTATGGTTCATGATAAATAATTTAACATTGAAGATATTGCAATTTTGTGATAATTGAATGCGGTAGAATAATAACATGTCGTCCAGCATGATTTGTTAACGATTGGTATGGGTTATATACTGATCTCTTAACTTGGCAGTTAAAAAATAGTTAAGGCCAAAAGGTAAAGGACGGTAAAAGAACTCGGTAAGGGACACGACTCAAGCAATCAGGTCATAATGTTTTAAATGGTAACTTCCACAAGGTTGCTTTCATTTAACGAATTCTGACGATAGGGCTGAAGCACCTAGCCGATGGAATAATATGAAAGTCAAGTTTTAGTATCCGTGTTTGTGTGTTTGTGAGAGAGAGAGAGAGAGAGAGAGAGAGAGAGAAGAGAGACTTCACATTGAACTTATCGGGATATGTAAATTTACAGAGAAAGATAGGATGTTTGGAGGCCCACTAAAGAGGAGGAGAGAGAGAGAGAGAGAGAGAGAGAGAGAGAGAGAGAGAGAATTTCATATCGAACTTATCGGGAAACATGTAAGTTACGAGAAGATAGGATGTTTGGGTCCATTAGGAAGGAGAGAAGAGAGAGAGAGAGAGAGAGAGAGAGAGAGGATGCACAAAAGGAAAGCAGAAGTTGGAGAAAACATTTTTCCGGCTGCAGTACTATTAGGCTTAAAAGCAAAATGTGTTTCCCAGACTATTAGTAAGAATGTATGACAGCTTTAAAGAAAAATTGTCCATGAAGGTGAAAATAATTAAATGAAAAAAGAATATCGTTGATGACAAAACAGAGAGGAAATCCAGTAGGAATAAAGTCCCGTGAATATAAATATGTTGTACTTCTTACAACACACTAATATTAAAGTTTTAATATACGTATTAACCTTCTCTCGTGGCCTGCATTCTCTCTCTATCACTCTCTCTCTCCTTCTTAATGGACCCAAACCTCCTTTATACATTTCTTCTGATAAGTTCGATATAAATCTCTCTCTCTCTCTCTCTCTCTCTCTCTCTCTCTCTCTCTCTCTCTCTCTCTCTCTCTCTTTGAGCCTACAGGAAGAATGCGATGCAGTCGCACACACACACACACACACACACGCGCACACGCACACGCACATATATACACACACACAATCACAAGCCTAATGCTGCCAGACACCCTTCCTCTTAAATTTTACAAATCTAAAGATAGGAACAGTCTTAAACGCGCTCGCGCTCTCTCTCTCTCTCTCTCTCTCTCTCTCTCTCTCTCTCTCTCTCTCTCTCTCTCTCTGGTTTCTTAATGGGCCCAAACATCCTATCTTCTCGTAACTTACATGTTTCTCGATAAGTTCAATATGAAATTCTCTCTCTCTCTCTCTCTCTCTCTCTCTCTCTCTCTCTCTCTCTCTCTCTCTCTCTCTCTCTCTGTCTGAGCCTACAGGAAGAATGCGATGCAGTCGCCGACTTTTAAGAAATCGATAGAGTTTTGAGATCACCGACACCATTGCCGTTCCACTGTTTGCTGCAGAAACATTCTTATCAGTGGAATAATCTCCCTGGGGAGGGAGAATAGCCCTCTCTCTCTCTCTCTCTCTCTCTCTCTCTCTCTCTCTCTCTCTCTCTCTCTCTCTCTCTCTCTCTCTCTCTCTCTTTCCAGGGAGCTCTCTCTTACATGGGAATACTCTTTAGGAGATGGACCCCGGTATTGTGTTAGGGTATTTCTTATTTAATACATCTGCTCTATGTATGAGTACATTGTAATGTTGCAGAGTATCTCTCTCTCTCTCTCTCTCTCTCTCTCTCTCTCTCTCTCTCTCTCTCTCTCTCTCTCTCTCATGACCGCACACAGAAATTCCTGAGCATTTCTTTCGGGACCAAATTGTAAGAGCAATGCCAACAGTTACATGAAGTCTAGAGGAAAGTATGAAAAAGCAAAGTTAAACATTATTATTATTATTATTATATATATATATATATATATATATATATATATATATATATATATATATAGTACATATATATATATATATATATATATATATATATATATATATATATATATATATTGCCATACATACATACACATATGTATATGTCACAATAGCACCTTCACTAACCCGACTGGTTCCCGATAAGCAAAGATAAACGGCGTTGGGTCTGGTCAGATCTTGGGTGAGTGACCATCCAACAATGCCAGATGTCGTGCGCACGTAAACTTTCGTGATAACCCGCCTGGCCAGGGATAGGGGCATAAATATATAACACCTTCGTCCCTGAACGTCTTCGTCCCTTAACATCTTAATCCATCCCTTGAAAGAGTTATACATTGGCGGATAGATGGAAAAGAAAAATTATGTATTACACTACATAAATATGTATGTAAATATAATTGTGCATATACTGTATATATATAATATATATATATTATATATGTATAATATATGTATATATGTATTTTCTTTATATGTACAGTATATGTGCATACATATATGTGTATATATAAACATACATATATATGTATATATACATTTATATATGTATATACACATACGTCATACATACATACATACATACATACACACACGGGTAGAGAGAGGAAATTGTGAGCAAATGGAATGCTACTTGCAAGTTTAGTGAAGAAGTTATATTCATTTTAGCGCTTTAATTAGTCTGATTTTCTCCAGTTTATGCCATTTCTAAAACAAATTTAAGGCTGTCAAGTTATTATGAATTAGAGAACGTGTTGGGAAATATCTATATAGAATTCCTTTGTATATTTAGTTCAAATAGATTTCCGGCGCCGAAGATCATAATTATTGTGACGCCTGTCCGATCAAGTCAGCTAATTAGCTTATAGACGAATGCCTCTTATGTATCTGTGTATGCATGATCGATTATGCAAGAATTACCTAGAGGCATACAGTCAGCAGCGGACAGTGTATTAGTATGTATTTATACGGCTCTAAAAGTTGAGGTTGCTGTGATGATATCATCGTTGAAAAATTGAAGGCTTATAGAGAGGAATGCATATATTTATTAAAAGTGTTTTAGCAATTTTTGTATCATGGTATCTTTCCAACGTATTTTCATTATCATCGTCATCATCACAAATTTGCGGTAGTAGTAGTAGTAGTAGTAGTAGTAGTAAAATTAGTAGTATTAGGAGTAGTCGCTTTCATGAAACAAGTAAGTTTTATGCATCTCCAAAAGTTGAGGTTACCGTGATGATATCATCGCTGAAAGATTGAAGGCTTATTTAGAGGAGTGCATATATTTATTAAAAGTAATATAGCATTTTTTGTATCATGGTATCTTTCCAGCGTATTTTCATTATAGCATCACCATCATCATCACAAATTTGCCGTGGTAGTAGTAGTATTAGTAATAGTAATGGTTACCCTTTCATGAAACCAGCAAATTTTATGCATATCAACAAACAGTTTACTAAAGATCTTTGTTTACTAATTATGAACATTCATTTTCATAATTAGCGCACCTCTCCTTCCTAATCAATACAGCCGATTTCTCTTACTGTATGTCCACGTGTTGACAAAAGCCAACAAGTCACGCGATGTCAATATTAACCTTGTGTATGCGTGTGGATATTGCCATTTCGAAAGTTGAATGCGAGACTTTTTTTATTTTTTTTATTTTTTATTTATTAATTATTTTTTTTTTAATATGTGTGATGTCTTTTTTCTGTATTTCCTTTTACCTTCTCTTACTTCGTCCTAATGAACTCCATATTCTTTGGAAGTTTGAATTTCAAGTCAGTGGACCCTGTGGACTTGTTCCATATGAGTAGGGTTCATCTTCTGAATAATAATAATAATAATAATAATAATAATAATAATAATAATAATAATAATAATATTCTTTATATTTCAAAAATTTTATTCGCATGGCTTATGCAGAGCACTGACGACCTCTCTACGACGGGGAAGATTGTTCAAGCTAAAAATTCATCACGGGAATGGGAGTCTCAAGCGACCTGAATTTCATCATGCAGGCAATTTTGGCAGCGTGTCAGTCTGGCCCGGTTTCTCTCGAACTGGCAGAGGGCAGTTCTCTGAGACAGTCGGACGGCGTGACTGACCAGCTACGTAACAGGCACCATAATCTATGTCGTCATCGAGAAATATTACGAACAACGGGAAAATTATCAAGGACGTCGTAATGATACGCGTGGTAAAGTAGACGCCAGGAAATTCAAGATTGCGTCCAGAGATGGCGCCACTGGTCTGCACGACCCGCAATCGCGCTGTGTGCTTTTTGCACAAAATTCATCATCAGTGAAATTTTGATCAGAAACTTTAACATTTGCAATTAATCCAATTATAAGGTGTTTTAAAGACTGTAATTTAATTTGCAAAATATAAAAAAAAACTGTTAATATAAGTAAAAGCCAGCCCTGTGAGAGCTGATAATCAGCTCAGTGGTCTGGTAAAACTCTTTTAATAAAATATAATATTAATAATAACGATTTACATTTTTTTCGACATATGTGCGTGTTATATGTGAAATTGTTCGAACAAATGCCTTTATTTGTATCGTATACATATTCCTAATATATTGCAATTACAGATATATGATCCACACACTTCCTTCTTTGACCCATATACTTAAGTGTAATCCGTGTCATATTGGTAATAGAATTTTGCTGATGGAGCATTCGTGCTTTGTCTTTCCTCATGTGAAAAATCCTTTAAAAAATCTCATTCTTGTTAGTTCAGTTTTACCACATATTTCAGTCCTTGAAGAGAGAGAGAGAGAGAGAGAGAGAGAGAGAGAGAGAGAGAGAAAGAGACGAGACGTCTCAACAGTCAATGAAATAAAAACTATAAAAAGTATGTGTGAAAGTTTTATACATAAAGATCCGTGGAAAGAGTAAACGAAAACGAGTTCCTTCATGATTTTAGCATTATTTTTCGCCTAGAGACAATATTTTTTCTCATTCCATTCATCCAAAATTCAAAACAGAAAATGAATGAGAAACTCCGCTTTAACCCTCTCTCGAACACGGACTTATTAAACAACCCATTTTCATTTGTGATGAGAAGTGTGTGTTTGTGTGCGTTTGTATGTTTGTTCTGCCTGAATGTAATAGCTGTTTTGTAGTTATTCCTTTCCTTTATCCACTGGCTCTTCAAGAGTAAGTATTGATGAGATAAGATATGAATCCATTCCTAACCGTTTCTTTATCGTTATTTTGATGCCCTGAAAGCTGTTTTGAAATATACCATGAACCTGTGATAAGATAAGATTGTCCTTAATAAGCACTCCGCTCCTTATTAGTGTAGTTGGCTATAGAGCTCCTTTCAAATGGGAAAGTGTAAGAGTTCCTGAGATAAGAATCAGCAGGGTGACACATTGCAAGAAAATGCAAATTAAAGCACTCGGTCTTATTGCCTTAAAGAAAAGTGGTGTGATTACATGCGCGCACACACACGTACTGTATAATATATATATATATATATATATATATATATATATATATATATATATATATATATATATATATATATATATATATATATATATATATATATATATATATATATATATCACAAATAAGAATCAACAAGGTGGCACATTGCAAGAAAATGCAAAATAAAGCACTTGGTCTGTATGCCATGAAGAAAAGTGGTTTCAGTTCATGCTCATGATATATCGCGCGCACGTACACACACACACACACACACACACACACACACTCTCTCTCTCTCTCTCTCTCTCTCTCTCTCTCTCTCTCATATATATATATATATATATATATATATATATATATATATATATATATATATATATATATATATATATATATATATATATATATATATTATATTGTCTCTTCACCACATGCTGCTTCCCTATACTTGCATTAGCTCCAAAAGGCAGTAACCATCATGTTCATGGAAAGTTGCTCTGGGATAATGTTTAGCACCACGTCTGCCCTAATGTGGCTGCAACCCGCCAGAGTCAACTAACCCCCAGATGCTTTTAATACCATCCTTTATTTTAGTTTATCGCATGAACTCAACATTCTGTATTGGTAAAAATTCTCTAGAATCACAAAGCTCAAGTAGAGTGGGGGTGGGGGGGGGAAGGAAGAGAAGAGAATGAGTTTTAATTTCTAAAACGAAATTATTTGAGTTATTTCCTCATGAGTTTGGCAACCCTTCATTTATTATTCATTGCATGTTAAGCTCGCGTATTTAAGAGATAGTGGCGAGTACAAAAATTGCGCGTGAGATTTTTTCGTTTTGCATAAAATTACGTCAAAATATCCTCTGATTCATTATTGATCCTCTTTCTGGGGCGCGAAAGTTCGAAGTTATTTTTCATTGAAATATCGAAATCATTTTTATTGCTGTTTTGTATATGTACTATATATATATATGTATGTATGTATGTATGTATGTATGTATGTGTGTGTGTTGTGCGTGCGTGCATGTATATACATTACTATATACATATGTATGTATGTATGTATATATATATTTTATACATATATATATATACCGTACACATATATACTACATATGTATATAGTAATATATGTATATATTGTAAGTATACACATAAATATATATATATATATATATATATATATATATATATATATATATATATATATATATATATATATATATATTAATATATATATACACACATACATACATAGTACATACATATATTTACATATACATATATATGTACACCCACACACACACACACACACACACACATATATATATATATATATATATGTGTGTGTGTGTGTGTGTGTGTGTATGTGTACGTATGTACAGTATGTGTGTGGGCTCACTTCTGTATATACTTGTACGTGAACACCTATAAATAATTATTATGAACATCTAAGTGATTGACGCTTTTGTCCAACATGGCACAGTTTTGTTCAGTCACACCCAAGGCAAACGATTCTGAAGTGCAAAACCTTCCCTTTCATTGGAAGAAATACTTCGAAAAGAAATTAATTTTAGGTCGATGTTAGATTTGAGCCGAAGGCCCTTTCCCTGAATATCAAGGTTGTCAGAGTAAGAAATTACGAGTGCATTATGCAGCAATCTCCAGTGCATCGGTTTTTGCTTTCACTGCTTGAATATTGATAACTGACACTTCTTCGTTAGTTAGGTAGTAGACTGTCTGTCTCTCTATCTCCTTTGAGCTATAATAATTCTCGTCAAGTTTTGCCTGATGCTGTGGTCACTAATATTTCAATTCTCACGTGGTGCACTGTAGGCATTACTAAAGGTTCTTTGCAGCGTCCCTTCGGCCCCTAGCTGCAACCCCTTTCCTTCCTTTTACTATACCTTCATTCACGTTATCTTTCTTCCTTCTTGCTGTCTACCCTCTCCTAACAATTATTTTATGTTGCAACTGCGAGGTTTTCCTCCCGTTACACTTTTCAGACCTACCTACTCTCATTTTCTTTTCCAGCGCTGAATGACCTTATAGGTCCCAGTGCTTGGCCTTTGATCTAAACTCTATATTCCATTGCCTCAATAGAACCATAATTATGCACATTGAAGAGATTTTGCAAACTGAAATTCATCTCTAGATAATCCAGACATGACAGAGAAAAGTCATTTTCCTTGAGAGTGCAAAAACATATGCAGGAAACAGTTTGCTAAATGTTTTTGATTATGTATCCTGTAACTACTGTAACTACTGCAGTGTAACAAGTTTTTTTTTTTTATTAATGTTCTTACGGGCTGCCCAAGAGCAAGAGCCCGTGCCAGCTCAAGAGACTGGCTTTATCGAAAACGTTTTGATGTTCCTCTAATTAAATTGGGTGACCATAGTCCGTAGACTTTGTACATAGAGCGACTGTTTGGTGACAACGTGCAATCTCCTTTCAACTCGTTTTGTCAACGATACTGCAATTATTATTATTATTATTATTATTATTATTATTATTATTATTATTATTATTAAACTGGGTGAATATAGTCCATAGACTTTGTATATACAGTAGATTAAATGTTTGGTGACAGCTCATTTTGTCAACGATACTGCAATTATTATTATTATTATTATTATTATTATTATTATTATTATTATTATTATTATTATTATTATTAAATTAAACTGGGTGAATATAGTCCATAGACTTTGTATATAGATTAAATGTTTGGTGACAACGCTCTTCGTCATTAACGATACGACAATTTTTATTATTATTATTATTATTATTATTATTATTATTATTATTATTATTATTATTATTATTATTATTATTATTATTATTATTATTATTATATCACTGTCTTCACACTTCAGACCAACCAAGAAAAGGTGGAAAAAGATGTGAAGAGCCAAGTTTATTTTGCTGTCTGCACGCAATGTGCGACCCAATTGCTGAAACCAGAAGATAATAGGCAATGTCTGGTCATGACCTTAATTCCTCGAATACTGTGCATGCCATTGAGAGGCTGTCGTGACGAACGAGGACATATCAGGAAATATGCTTCTAATGAGCCCCAGAATTTTACTACGCCCTGAAAACTCCTGTGCCAGAGGTTACTTATGTGTCTGTGGCGTCTGTCTGTCTGTGTGGTCACTTTCTTATCATTAAGTGGCATCGTCAGTGAGTGCAAAAGCAATTTTTTTTTTATATTTTGCAAAATATGATGCATGGTATTTATAGAGATCTCTGGAGTGACGGGTTTCTCATCGTTATGTGGTAGCTTTTGCAATTGCAAAATGGTTATAACAAATTGGCAAATGTTTGGCAAAATATGATGCATCGTATTTATAGAGGTTTTTCGGTGTTATGTGGCAGATTTTGCAGTTGCAAACTGTTAATAAGAAATTTGCAAATGTTTTGCAAATTTGATGCATGGTATTTATAGAGATCTCTGAAGTGATAGGTTTCTCAGTGTTATGTGGCAGCTTTTGTAATTGCAAACTGTTTGTAATTTGCAAATGTTTTGCAAATTTGATGCATGGTATTTCTAGAGATCTCTGAAGTGATAGGTTTCTCAATGTTATTTTGGCAGCTTTTGTAATTGCAAACTGTTTATAAAAAATTTGCAAATGTTTTGCAAATTTGATGCATGGTATTTCTAGAGATCTCTGAAGTGATAGGTTTCTCAATGTTATTTTGGCAGCTTTTGTAATTGCAAACTGTTTATAAAAAATTTGCAAATGTTTTGCAAAATATGATGCATGGTATTTATAGAGAACCCTGGAGTGATAGGTTTCTCAGTGTTATGTGGCAGCTTTTGCAATTGCAAACTGTTTATAAAAAAGTTGCAAATGTTTTGCAAAATATGGTGCATGGTATTTGTAGAGATCTCTGAAGTGATAGGTTTCTCAATGTTATGTGGCAGCTTTTCCAATTGCAAAATGTTTATAAAAATTGAAAATGTTTTGTAAAATATGATGCCTGGTATTTATAGAGATCTCTGAAGTGATAGGTTTCTCAATGTTATGTGGCAGCTTTTCCAATTGCAAAATGTTTATAAAAAAAATTTGCAAGCAAAGAAGTCCCATACCGACTTCTTTGGCTCGTTATAATGTACAGCAAAGACGCACAAGTTATTGTGTACCTAAAACAGGACATTTGAAAACGTCTCAAGTTTTTTTTATTTCAAAAAAGTTCTTTTCTGCATAGCTTTAAGCATCAGCGAGGTATATTTGCAATGCATTCATTGCCATAAAGCATCTTACAATTAAATGATTAATGTATTATTTGCTTGTTTGTTTGCTCAACTTTTAATGTCATATCTCCTAGTTTCAAAAGATCCGTAAAAGAATCGTATACTCTATATTTCATCAAAGAAACGTAAAGTGACAGAAAAACATAACATTATTATTATTATTATTATTATTATTATTATTATTATTATTATTATTATTATTATTATTATTATTATTATTATTTTGCTTTGGGTCTAGTGAAATTAACCTGTATTCACTCTTCCCCACATTCCTGTAGCATAAATTTTCTTGTTATGTCAAAACATGTTTGCCAAAATTTTGCGCATCAAAAGTTCAAACCATGCAAAGTGTGGGTGATCTTACAAGTGGTCTGTGCAACAGGGGCATTGGGTCTGAGATTCTGTCATATAAAAACCCTGCCATTTGTTTACTAGAGAAACCATCGATTCCGACCTTAATAGGGGTTACTTGTAGATCTTTTTAACCGTCATTTTTTCGTGATAATGTTGATGACAGTAACATATATATAGTGTGTGCCCTTTTTTTGGAGATATTTTACGTGCATTGCTTCGAATATGGTGGCATGGACAGTTACTTATTCTGTAGTAAACGTGTCCTCTTAAGGTTACTTTTATGGCATGACGAGTTACTTTTTCTTTTTACGTATTTAATTTTTTACATATTTAATTTTTTGCCCCCTTTTCCTTACCTTGAAGAAGACTGGAACGCCATCGGCTTCCTTCTTGATCGACATGGTGACTTTGAAGTTGGTGTCGCAATCCATCCTCGAGATCGAGAACCGAACTTTCTTTTTGTTCTCGCCGCAACTGCGTCGCCTCTCACTCCCGCTCGTGACAATGATCGAGCCTCGCCTCGAGCTGTCTCCCGAACTTTTCCTGGCGTGGACAGAGCACAGAGTCACGTCCTCTGACACCAGCTCTTCTTCGTCGTCCTCTTCTCTTGCTTCTCGTAGGAAGCTCTCTTCTTCTTCTTCTTCCTGGTCTTCGTTAGAGGACGAAGTCGCTGTTCTGAGCCTTGGTCTTTGCTGCTTTAGCTGCTGCTGCTGCTGCTGCTGCTGCTGCTGATTTCTCTCGAGTATTATCCTTTTCCCTGTTTCTGGCAGGTCCCCTCCCCTGGGCTTTCTAACTCTACCATCCGACTTTGCTGCGTCGCCAGCCGTCGTGTCCAGGAGGTCCGAAAACTACGAGATGGCTCTTGAACGGTCTGCTCTATCAAGGGCTTCTCAAAGGGACGTCGGCCATCGACTTGGGGCGAACTTACATTGACTCTTGATCGACTTACACTACTCCTCTCTACATTCTTCGTGTGTTTCAGTGTTACTTTCCTTTTAAAGTTCTTACGAGCTAGCTCCCCGGGAATGAGTGTCTCCTACGATGAATCCTGGTCGAGTAATGGAGGAATTCCAGGCAATAACAAGTTCATTGCATGCTTAGAGTGCCTGTAATGGCGAGATGCCAGTTCGAAATTACACCCACTAAAAGTTATTACACTTTCATGCAACTTGTAATACCGGACTCCTTTAAACTTCCAGAGTCAGATAGACTTTCGAATGCACCAGCCCAAGATTAATGTGATACATCCCGGTGAAATGCATCGGGACAGAAGTCCAGCTTGTTAACTTTCATAGACCAATTAGCCGTCAGCTTGGTAGCTGCCTCTGAAATGCTTCAGGGGGGGTCGGGGAGCTGGGGAGGGGGGGAAACTGGGCGTGGCAAGGTGTAGTTGACGTGTGGTAAAGGCAAGGTCTCGGATGGAGGAGAAGGGTGGGAGGAGGAGGAGGAG
>NC_089742.1:58256770-58271770 GCF_040412425.1 Macrobrachium rosenbergii
TGCTGCGAAAAACTAGTAGTGCCCTCAACAGTTTGCCGCTTAAGGCACACTGTAAGCAGTAAACCCCTGCCCGACCGCCACAAATATTCTCAGAGGAGAGGCTTCAAATCCAGCAATAATATACAATTGTGATCCTGTTATAAAAGTTAATGAAACTTGTACGATTTTCACTCCTTCCTCCTCCTATTTTTATATATATTGTTATCCAAGCGTATCACCTTAAAGATTTCTTTTCTCTTATCGGCGAATTCCCGTCAAAGTTATTACCGCCATAAACGAAACCCCCTGATGGCCGTATCGGCCAACAATCCTTGAAGCTTTATGAATTATCGCCTGGTAAATGCAGACGATCTCCCGGGGAATGCAGGGTTTTTGGTGACGCTATCAGACCCATCCTCGGTGCTTGGGTACCTGTTCTACATCGCCTTATCTGATGACTGACTGACTGTCCCGACCGCGCCCTTTCTCCGCTGCATTTTCCACCAGTGCTTATTTAACTACACTCGCAGCTTTGCTTGGCGTCACATCACTGGCCATGTCACGCTTTAGTTGTTATAACAAACCCTCGAAGTAATTTGTTCCCGAAGGGAGTAGTGCCGTCAGTGCACCTCGCGCTGTGCACTGTAAGGCATTACTTCAGGTTCTTTGCAGCGTCCCTTCGGTCCCTAGCTGTGACTTCTTTTACTGTACCTCCATTCACATTCTGTCTTCCATCTTACTTTCCATCCTCTTCTAACAGTTGTTTCATAGCGCAACTGCTAAGTTTTCCTTCTAACAGTTGTTTCATAGTGCAATTGCGAGGTTTTCCTTCTATTGCAACTGCAAGGTTTTCCTCCTGTTACACCTTTTAGACCCCTTGCTCTCATTTTCCTTCGAGTTGAATGACGTCATAGGTCCCAGTGCTTGGCCTTCGACCTAAAGTGTATATTCTGTCTATTCTGTTTATCTGGAAGTAATTCATTACGATTCTGGACCGTGGAAGAAGCCCAGTCAGTAGACCGTAAAGCATAGTTTGAAAAAAAAATAAACTTTAGAAGTCTTAAGTGGATCTTGGAGTTCTTTTGAGAAAAAACAAGACGTAGTTCTACTGTGATTTATGTGAGGATCGGCACTTAACCCTGTTTGTTAAGACTCTTTCTACTCCACCAAGTTTAGAGCATGAAGAGTCATCAAAGTAACTTTGTCTAACTTATGATTCCGATCGTGTGGTGTGGTGTCCTTTCCGAGTTGAATTTCTTTTTTTTTTATTTTTTATTTCTTTTTTCGTGTGGATGTTTTACCAGCTGATTTTACAAAATGTTCCAAAGGGAAAAATCCATTCATAATTTCCTGAAGTTCTAATGTCGGAAAACTTTTTGCTCTCATGGTTTCAATGTTGCTAACAAAAAACAGATGCGTTTTTAAAACTGTTTCATAGATAGTATATTTTTTTAAACAAACTTCTCGTTCATCGATTTTAGTCTTGTGTTTCAGGGGAATATATATATATATATATATATATATATATATATATATATATATATATATATATATATATATATATATATATATATATATATATATATATATATATATATATATATATATATATATATATATATTCATATATTCGAAGAGTCATAATAATGCGAATTTTATATCTCAGACCGTCGTTGCCACAGTTCCTTCCTTCAAATTGAAAGCTCGCTGACTGAAAGCTTTTTCCTCTCCATTCATTATTCAACTTTGCCTCTCACAATTTCAGCTTTGTCTATTCTTGTCATATCTATATATGCATTTTTCCTTTTTATGTACCACTGCTCATCATGGACAGGTTAGCGCTTTAAATGCGTGTCTTCTCGGCTACATAGTGACCATAGAAAGCTACAGAATTTATCATAAATACAAGGAAATGAAATATTTATTTGATTTTATTTTAATTCGGTGTTTTATATAAAAAACTAATTGATTTTGTGTAGTTAAGCTTCAAATTATGGCAAAGGTTTTCATAATCCTCCAAGGTGTTTAAAATACCCTTTAGGATGGCAGAGTACACAAAAAAAAGTACACAACTTGCATCTTGATAGGTTCCGGTCGTTTAGGCATTTAGTAAATTACGAACTTCCCGTCGGAAGTGATTCAGGTACTTTTTGCGTTTCACTTCCATTGGTTGGAATAATCGCCGAAGAAACCGATTCTGTGAATATGTGATGGATCCATTGTAGAGGTTTTTTCCCCTTCGCAAAGTACAGTACGTTAACATACACGACAGTGGAAGTATTTCAGCTACAGGCATACGCTCTCTCTCTCTCTCTCTCTCTCTCTCTCTCTCTCTCTCTCTCTCTCTCTCTCTCTCTCTCTCTGGATGATGTCTTTGTGTTTTTATTTTACTAATCGCCTATCACAATATTACATTACTTGTAGTTCTTCGTTGGGCGAGCGGGTTCCGTTCTCAACTACCACTCTGTTGGCCGCGAGTTCGAATCTCCGACCGGCCAATGAAGAATAAGAGGAATTTATCTCTGGTGATAGAAATTCATTTCTCGCTATAATGTGGTTCGGATTCCACAATAAGCTGTAGGTCCCGTTGCTAGGTAACCAGTTGGTTCTTAGACACGTAAAATAAATCTAATCCTTCGGGCCAGCCCTAAGAGAGCTGTTAATCAGCTCAGTGGTCTGGTTAAACTAAGATATACTCAACTTTGTAGCTCGCGTTACCTGTTTGCCGTTGTACCAAGGATACGTTACACAAGAATGTAAATATGAGAGCTAACCCTAAAATAAAATAAATATCATAAGTATGGAGGTAAATTATTTTTTTTTTGTGAAATGAACTATCAGGGACTGGTAAAGAACAGGACTCTATCTCAAAACAATCCGTTAAAAAACCTCATCTCAAAACAATCCGTTAAAAAAAACCTTATCTGAAAACAATCCGTAAAAAAACCTTATCTCAAAACAATCCGTTGAAAAAACCTTATCTCAAAACAATCCGTTAAAAAACCTTATCTCAAAACAATCCGTAAAAAAACCTTATCCCAAAACAATTCGTTAAAAAACCTTATCCCAAAACAATCCTTTAAAAAACCCTATCTCAAAACAATCCGTTAAAAACCCTTATCTTAAAACAATCCCTTAAAAACCCTTATCTTAAAACAATCCCTTAAAAACCCTTATCTTAAAACAATCCCTTAAAAACCCTTATCTTAAAACAATCCGTTAAAAAACCTTATCTCAAAACAATCCGTTAAAATACCATATCTAAAAAAATCCGTCAAAAATCCCTTTCTCCTTTTGAATAAGTACCGATTTCTAATGTGGATAAAGTTGGAATAAGGTGCTTTCCGTTCCGTCATAAAACAAGGAAATCACGTGACAGTAAAGCTGATGTTTGTTTGTCGATAAAGTTCATAAGTTTGGAGCAAATTCTTTGAAATCCAATATGTAACTGAGAGGGATCTTGACTGAAAAAGATTTTTCAAGTTTAGAAATATACTCTTATAGGGCAAGATAAAGGCTTATGGCTTTATATATGCATATATATATACATATACATATATATATGCACATATATATGTACATATATATATTATATATATACATATATATATGTATTATATATGTGTATGGATATATACGTTTATAAATATGCTTATCATATGTAGATAGATAAAGTGTAAAATATGAAACGGTTCTTCACGGTTTACAAACATATGTGTGCTAATATGGATTAAATGTATTAGGTAACATGGCAGCATTTACAGGAAAATGGCAATTAAACATGGTTCCTTTAAAAAAATCTATGGTAGTGGAATTTTTTTAATGAATAAAAGCAGGTTATGATTTTCTAATCTCTATCCTGGTTTATAAGTGAAGTCTTGGATGTGGTTGTTGATACACACACACACACATATATTTATAATTATGAAGTGCTTGGATGTATTTGTTGATACACACACACACACACACACACACACACACACACACATATATATATATATGTATATATATATATATATATATATATATATATATATATATATATATATATATATATATATATATATATATATAGAGAGAGAGAGAGAGGAATAAAAGGTTCAAATTACCACTTTCATATTTCAAATGCAGGATTTGGAACTGTATTTAATGTCCCCACTTTTTTAATAAGAGGATAGTGAAAGTATTAGGGCAATAATTAATTAATTAACCAGCAAAAGGAATCATAAATGGTCGAAGAGAGAGAGAGAGAGAGAGAGAGAGAGAGAGAGAGCAATAAGATGGGGAACTAAAGATTAACAAAAATGTGCTTGCCAAGGAACATCTTGGATTATCACGCACGTACCCAATCTGGTCGAGATGAGTGTGGGATTTTCTTGTCACGAATTCTTGCTTGTCCTTTGCTTCGTTCTCTTTCGCTTCGGTTTTTTCATTTTTTAGGGGAAGATCTTCATTCATGACTCGAGAACAGTGGACTTTGTCGCTGTGAACAAGTTCGTATAAGACTTAGAAATTTCTTGTGATAGATAATGGCCTTTTAAAAGTTTTCGTAAAAGTCAAATCTGACGTATTTCTCGCTGGTATGATTATGCCAAGCAACTCCCAATTGCATTGTTAGGAAAAGAATATTTTTTAATATTTTCCATAAGGTTGGGATGATAAATATGGTTTTCAAATTGCATCCAAGCGACATCTATCAAAGGACGGTTCAAAGGGGTTGAGGTTTGGGGGGGAGCGGTCACTGCGTTCGTCTTTGTAAGACCCCATTGTACTGAAACTGCATCAACGAATAGGCATTTTCTTCAGGGCAAACTGCGTACACCACAGTTCCAAAAAACACAAACAATGATAAACGTTAGGAGGTATTCTGTAACGAATATAAATCCGTTTGCATCAGAATTCTAGAAGCAAATTCAGAGTCAACGGCCATCAATCTCTTGAAGTGGCAGTCATGTGGACTCTGCTGACATTAAATGTATGCAGTCCCCCATCACTGTGAAGAGGAATGTTGCTACCGCATCTTTCTGCAAGATTCGGTGAGGTCGTTGGTTTGTTTTCGTTTTCAGCATCTGAAGAGGATGCAAAAGAATGTAGATAGGTTTACGATGACGTTTTAAATAATACTGGGGCAAATGGCGCAACAGTGATTTTGCTTACATTTTTTCTGAAGGGAGTTTGCTAATGTGTTATATATAATGGTTGATCCGTATATATTTCAAGGCTTTATTAACAATTCATCATTATTCTTTAGACTGCAGTGTACGCAATCAATTTAGCATGGAATAGATGATAGAACAAGGATAGTGATGATGATGATGATGATTATTGTACTGTAAGCATATCAGTCTCGCTTGGAGTAGTGCTGTGACAATGAGATGATGATGATTATTATTTTTATCGTTACTGTTATAATTGCACAGTAAGCAAGCAGTCTCGCCCTGAATAGATGAAAGAGCAGTTATCATTATTAATTAATATTGTTATTATGCTTGTGCAGTTCTGCTCTCCCATTCTAGTTCTTCACGAGGAATTTAAAATTGTACTCATATGATAAACAAGACGTAAAAGAGAAAGAAGAGGAAGCGGAAAAATAAGAGGTAGTGATAAAATAAAAAGCATGACATACAGCAGAAATCAAGTCCATAAAAATCGGTTAAACATAAAACTTTTTAATTTAACAAAAGTGAAGAAGAATGACAATGAAAATCAGATCTAATTTTGAATCCTCCAGGTCTCAATTGTTTTAGTTAGAGTGCTTTTTACGATAGGTATTTGATCCCAATATTCGTTTGCAATGTTTCTTCGTTAATATTATTTATATTATTGTTGTTGTTGTTGCTGTTGTTGTTTTTGTCAGTGTCGTATTGTGATTGTTGTTTTTGGTTTTGTTGCTGCTGTTGTTGTTTTTCAGTCTTATATTGTAATTATTGTTGTTGATTTTGTTGATTAATTAATTCATGAATTTTAGGCATACATGCCAAGCACTGGGGCAACTAAGGCCATTCAGTGCTGAAACGGAAATTGACAGTGAAAAGGTTTGAAAGGTGTAACAGGAGGAAAACCTAGCGGTTGCATTGTGAATTAATTGTTAGGAGAGGGTGGACAGTAAGATGGAAGAAAGAGAATATGAACGGAGGTACAGTAAAAGGAATGAAAGAAGTTGCAGCTAGAGACCGAAGGGACGCTGCAATAACCTTAAGTAATGCCTACATTGCACCGTATGAGGTGCACTGACGGCACTATCCCCTTGCAGGGTGTTGATTTTGTTGCTGCTGTTGTTTTTGTCAGTGTTATATCGTAATTATTTTTGTTAATTTCATTCCTTCGCATCCAATTGCATCACGGTTTCTCTGAACACTGCCCTTCTTCCATTTCATCAGATCGACTCTGTTTATTTTGGTTTATCTTTCACCCTGACCTTGGATAGTGATGCTTACTTTTGTTTTTATCTTTGACCCTGACCTTGGATAGTGACGTGGACAAGCCATGCCCCTCTTCCTTGACTCTCTCGTATCCTGTTGCCGCACAGGATATCCTTGTAGATACACGGAAATGTTTCTCTGGGTTTATTTATTTCCCTTTTTTTAATTACAAAAGTTGTAAGATTATTATTGTTTTCACTAGATGTTGCCTATTCTTATGAAGATCTTAAATTAAAACAGCGTTCTTAAATAATTGGCAATACTGTGTAAAAGCTAAAGCAATGCACATACACACGCAGAGGTGCAGATAAAGTGTCATACCTATGCTCAAGTGTTGTATAAGTGTCGAGCTTAGGTGCTTTTCGTTTGTATATAAATAGTCTTAAGGAAAACACATATCGCCCGTAGGCCCATTCTGAAATTTCTTTTCACGTAGGTCATGAAAAACGAAATATATATTTCGGCCGTTCTATACCATTCTTAGTTCCCTTAGAGATGAGCAATGAACAATGTTTACTAAGTTTCATATGTATCAATATTTGTGGCCTTAAAGAAGAACAATTTACAGTGATCGGTTTACTGAAGCTACGCCTCGCAAATGATATAAAGGGGACAGGCATCCAAAAAACTAGCATTTTGCCAGACAAAACACAAAAAAACAAAACAATTGATGATATTTCCTGCTTAGCTTGTCGACGGAGCATGAGAGTCCATAGCCGCCCATATCCTGCGGTGTTGTGTTTATACTGCTGATTAAACAATGGTGTGATGCTATCCTGACCAACTTCCTTCCTTCCCTCAACCAAACCCTTGGAACCGGCGACGTGTTGATGACCGAATACAGAGCAGGGATATCGCACCCACGCTTTGATACCCGGGGTTTATATAGGGTGATAGTCCACGAGATATAGCCTATATATATAAGCAATTGGTTACGTTATCAACGGCAGTACAACGATACTGCGGTCTGTCTTCGTCAGATCAAAGGAGGCATTGCGCTAGGAAAACTAGAGGAACAGCAGTGGTGAGTTTGTTACGCTGTATTTGTTACGCAGATTTGTTTATTTGTGTGTCTTTGTCTGTTAGATTTATGTCTTATAAAATGTCAGAAATATGTCTTGAAATAGCGTCGATACCACTGATGTAGGCTGCCTTCACGTTTGATGTTAACCGTCTTCATTAAATATGATTGTTTTGTTGAGAGGTTTCACCCTCAACTGAGCATTTTCACCAAGACAACAAATTGTTTCGAAATCTCTTTCATTAACGATTTAGCATTTCCTATTTGGCTTTTGTAATGTAACTGCCACCGTCTGTAGACTTTTCAGCTACAGCACTTGAAAAATCGATGACCCATACGCTCTTAGCTTTTTATATTCTTAGCATACCATCGTCCCAGTCAGGTCGGAAAATAAAGCACGACATTTCTCCATCATAACGTAAGAACAGGCGCAACAAGAAACTTTAAATTTTGTATTAGTGATAGTCATCTCAAGGGCCCAAAAGCCTATTGATTTTGGAATTCAGGCTGCATTGATCGTTATTCTAGTGTAATGACTGGTTATGTACCTCGAACTTTATAATACCAAGGAAGGACTTCAAATGTTATTGCTCTTGACGCTGGTGCAGATCGAATAAGCAAATAATCCTCTCGAAGCTGTGACCAACCAGGAATCTTTGTTTATTTTATTTTATCTTTAGACTTTAGGCAAGGTTATCAACTCCATATACAGAGAAATGGTGACTCGTGTTGTAATATCATTAAAGGTGCGCCTAGAATTTAAAAGCTCTACAAGGTCATTGTAATGTTACGCCCTCCTAGCAGCATCAAAAGCTCTTGCCCATTTTAACCAAAACGAGGTCCTGAACACGACTCAAATTTTAATGGCCCCTACTATCCAAAATAAAGCAGTGGTTTAGCAATGGGACCCTTAATCGCTGGAGAAGGTATCGAGACTTTATATCCAGAATCAGAACTCCTAAAGACAAGGGCTGGTAGGATTCGCCAGTCAAAAAATTGAGGTTGCCTCATATTCCAGTTCTCTAGTTCCTTCTTCCGAATGACAGCATGCAGATCACATTTGAAGGTGGGCTTTTTTTAGTCCAAATTCAATAGGTTTCGTATGTTGTGAGTGATAATTCTTGCCAGAAAATATTACAAAGTGTCTCATAATACTGATTAACGTGTGATGAGATCTCTTTCCTCACATAATAACAGAAGCCCTAACGATCCCAGGACTTCAGATGTCGACAGAAAGCTTAACATCTTCAAAAGGGTTTTATTCATCGACAGGTCAACGATGGTTCCTTCTATAATTTTGCTGAGCCTATCTTGCGTGGCTGCGTCAGTAGTAGCAGGGGCAACCAGATCGAATCTCACAGTTGAAGCCCAGACTTCCCAACTCAGGGAGAGAGAAGAGACGACAGAGAAGAGCGCCCCTCAAGTTGTCTCCTACATCCCCACCACCAGTACCCGGGGTCTCGTCTACCCTAGCACCACTTACAATCCGAGTCAGTACAACCCGAACACCATTTACCAAAATCGAATCTACCCGACGAACTCCATACCCTACGACAGCAGTAATCCTGCCAGCAACCCGGCTTACAACCCATCCGTAGTGCCCACCCTTTATTACCCAAATCGCTTCTACACAGCCACGACGAATGGCGGGGGTTACCTCGGTAATGGAGTGACGGAGGCCTTCACTGTGCGCCGGGCATCTCCCTACGTCAGGGCCGGGTCCAAGGTCGTCTTCACTGAGACAGTGACGCAGGTTAGGCCTTGTTTGGTGACCGTGTGTTTCCATAGCCTTTTTTTTTTATTATTCCTTGTTTGTTTATGAATGCAGCTGTTGTTATTCGTTAAAACTAATATGTAATTTCTTTTTTTCAAAGAAGCGCTACGCATTCTTCATGAATGCAAAGCTTAGTCATGCATTTTATTTCATTCATGTTATTTTCTTCTAACTTCATGTAATGTTATTGCATTTCATAACTATTCCGGTGTTTTTAAGTACTGGTATGCGTCTTGACGTGGTATATCATTAATAAAGGTCTTGCTAATTCCTCTATTTGAAGGCTCTGTATTTATTTGATAATATTCAGTTTTACTTGTCCTGGATCGGTAATGAAAGGTAACTGTGATGTTTTCTCATCTACATGTATGCCATTGCAGCACTTCATTTGTGCTCTGGATTCATGTATATATATATATATATATATATATATATATATATATATATATATATATATATATATATATATATATATATATATATATATATATATATATAAATATATATATATATAAAATATATATATATAAATATATATATATATATATATATATATATATATATATATATATATATATATGTGTGTGTGTAAAAATTGCTTCTTTTTCCAAACGATGAAGACTGGAACGGGCTGGAACACAGCAAGAAGTGAATTCGTTGCCACTACCGCTGGACTCTTCTTCTTCACATTTTCAGCAGTATCTGATCGTTACTCTCACTTCAGGTAAAAATCGGGTGAATGAGAAGCTGTGCTATGTTCTATATGTTCTCAGTTGACGCCAGAAGGAATAAAAGTTAATTTTAGATTCATATAAACTATAAAGCACTGGAATTTTATAACTTGTGATTTTGTCGATCTTTGTGTATGGTAAGGTTGTAACACCTCAGTAGCATTTGCTTTTAAAGTCAGCGTAATTATTAATTTTGTTAGGTTATTGCTGCATTCGCACTGCTTATTGCTTTCAAAATGTCTTTGATGAGCGTTTGTTACAGTACTACTGTAATTTAGCGTCATTCTTTTTGGTCTCTTTGGGAACTGAGGTTGTAATTTATCCACGAAGCTATGATTTTAATTAAGAATTTGATCAGATTAATCTTTGTTGTGTTGTGGTGACAATCGCTTGTTGTAGTGATTACAACCAGATGTAAGTTATTTCATTCTTATTCTGTTGTCTTTCTAATTGCATGTTGTAGTGATTTCAAGCAAAATGTAAAATATTTATAAATTTTGCTCGTGCCTTTGTGGTTATTGTAGTTGCAATCTCGTGTTCCGGTGGCACTAACGCCTTTCGAAATGTCCTTTGCCCAGGGTCTCCCTCAAGAAAAACGAGCAGGACGTGGTGAGCGCCTTCGGGGATGCCAGTGGGTACCAAATGGGAAGCCAGAGTGCTTTGGTCAGTCTCTCGCCGGGAGATCGCGTTTACCTTCAGCTTCAGGAGGGCCAGTTACGCGAGGCAGCAGCCTCCTCCAGAGCTTACACCTCCTTCACTGGATTTCGAATTCTGTAGATATCGACCTGCAGAAGGAAAGTGGGGTCAAATTGCTGTGGATTTCGAAGATGTAGACTTTCACTGTAGATTTCGACCTGCAGATGGAAAGTGGGTTCAAATTGCTGAGATTGCGATGATGTAGACTTTCACTGTATTCAAAATAAAGACTTCCCTGATAGAGAATTATACTGAGAGCAGAATTCTGTAGATTTAGACTTACATAATTAAACCGAGTTCAAATTGCTGTAGATTTCGACATTGCAAACTTTCACCTTATTCAAAATAATGACTTACTGATGGAGATTCATATTATGCCCAGAATTCTATAGATTTCAACTTACTTAATTTAACTGGGTTCTAATTGCTGTAGATTTCGACGATGCAGACTTCCACTGTATTGAAAATAATGACTTCACCGATGGAGAATTACATTTGCCCAGAATTCTGTAGATTTCGACTTACATAATTAAACTGGGTTCAGATTGCTTTAGATTTCGACGATGCAAAATGTTATTGGATTCATAATACTGCAGACTATTACAATGCAGAATTCCTCAAGATTCAAGATTCTATAGGCTTCGAAGAAGAAGAATTCCACTGATTGATTTTCTCATCAGGGGCAAAATTGCACTCGCTGAATCTCTCCTCGTGAACCTATATAATCAACTTACTGGATTTATGAAGTGTGTTGTAAAATATGTCAAGTATATATCAAGCCATACTGATTAGGAATAAAGACTAAAACAGCCTACAGTTTTCCATTCTTTTTTTTTTTATAAATTACACAAATTGTGTTAGCAAAATATTAAATGAGAGTGCCTCGTATTGGGTGGGGAATTTTTTAACACTATGTAGCTCATAGGCACCCGTATGGGACTGGTTAAGAGTTGATATGTATGTCTAATGTTTGGATAGACTGTTGGCGTAACAACAGACGTTAAAATTAAGCACCAACATCCCTCTCCCGCACTGTCGCAGTTAAGGGTCGCAGCTTCATGCCATTTTGCTCGAGCTCGAGCTTTTCCAATTAGTAATATAGGTGACCATTCTTTATTTCTTTATTATATATATATATATATATATATATATATATATATATATATATGTGTGTGTGTGTGTATATATATATATATATATATATATATATATATATATATATATATATATATATATATTATATATATATATTTATATCAAATATAAAGCCCATAAAAACACCAAAATGTATGGGCTCCTTATATTTGATGGAAATCTGTTTTAACAGAAAATATTTCACAGTCATATTTATATCTATATATATGTTAGGTATATATAATTTTTGTGTTTATGCACTTAATCATCTTTTACTGAATAATAATTTTCGTATTTTCTAATATTGTTTTGGTATCCGTCCTTATTTTAACATTTCGATGTATGTGTGTGATAAACATCCCTGATAATACAAATTTTGGATGTCTTTCTCTTTCACCTTTGTGCTCCTTTGACTGAGAGAACGAAAAATAGTATAGAAAACTCACTTACCGAGAATTTAATGCTGTTCGTTCTGTGGATATTTCATGGATATGCAATTTAATTTCTTTAAATAATTTATGGGTTGACACGCGTTTTCATCTTTTTTATGATGCAGTTTTCTGTCGCTTTAACGGTCTGGAATGCTTTACAAATTTTGAAAAATGTAGTTAGAGGTATTGTGTCATTTAGTATAACCTTGATTATGCTTAAATATTGTTGATCATCATTATGTAATGGCCGATCCTAAGGGAATTCTGCCTCAGGTATCGTAACATGTTTTCAAGTTTTGAATCTAAATTTGACTAAATACTTTCTTAAATAAAAAAAATATGTTTCGGTTACTCCTTTATTTGTGTTGTCTGTTTACCATATAATTTCACAGTTGTAATGCAGTTAACACATTCATCAGCTACAAAAGATTATTCACCTAGTCATCTTTTTTTTATAGGATCTTCAAAAACTTCCTGAGTTATATATTGTGGTTATTGTTCTTTCCAGTACATTTCAAGCAAAGTTAATGACTTTATTGGATAGCCACATCGACTTCCTTTGCTAGAATATAGATAACTCTGGGGTCCCAGAACCTGAGGTTTTGGATGAATTGTCATAAGCCTTAGATCATCTTAGAGCATCTTTGTTCAAAGCTATAAAGTGAAATCCCTTTTTAGAACATTATCCAAGAAGAAATTCTGTTGCTGCAGAAAGTGGTACACAGAGACAGAAAAAGGTCATCCAGGTAAATCATAGGATACATTTGAACCCACACTTTTAATCTGTCGCACATTAGTGATACATTATTTGCGGTAATTTTCCCGTCCCGTTGAAAGGCTTTGAATCCACCTCCTCCTCAAGCCCACAGATAATCCTTTCGCCGAACTCCATTCCTGCTCTGGAGGCGATCGTCGTGCAGGCTGACACCGCCAGTGTCTCTGCAGCCAGCTGGACCAAGCTCTTTATGATTTTCTTTTTCTCTTCGCTCACTGCCATATGGAGCGCCGAGGGCTGAATGTTAGACTTAGCAACCAGAGCCCCCGCCCCCTTTCCAAGGATCCCGTCCACGATCACGCCCGCCACCGCATCCACCCATTTCCCGGGGTTCTTGGGGTCGCTCAGAGGCTTCAGGATGCCCTCCGGTTTGAACCTGCGAGAAACCCCGAACTCAGACAGAGTGATGATGCTGTCCATGGCGGAGCCAGCGGCCATTCCGCCCAGCGTGGCACCCACGGGGCCACCGACGAAAAAGCCGCCGATGCCGCCGGCTATAGCTGCAGACGTGTGAGACGACGCCTTCATGGCAACGTCACCCCTGTTCTTGTCCCCGCAGGCGTAGTGGATGCCGCCCTTCAGATGACCTACCAACGGCACGCTATCCACAAGGCCGCCCACAACTCGCAGGAACTCTAACTGGGTCCTCCGGGCGGCAGCTTTGTCTCCCTTGGAGGCTTGGACGGCGGAGGTGACCTGAGAAACCACGGGGCATTGCCTAATGAATCTCTCCTGGGTCTCCTTGGCGCCCTTCCGGTCGCCGAAGGTCGCCTGCACGAGAGACTTGAACTGGGATGCTACTGGTACCCAGTCGACCATTTTTGTTGTTGTTCCTAATTCAGGGCGGAAGGAGTGGATACTCAGTGCCTGAAATAAAAGGAAAATATGCTGAAACTCCTTATAATAATAATAATAATAATAATAATAATAATAATAATAATAATAATAATAATAATAATAATAATAATAATAATAATACCTCGGAAGAAGACCCTCTCTTAAACAAACTTCAGTGAACAGAATGACCATCTGGGTGCCGTTGAGTTTATATTGTTGTTTCTCAATGTCTTCCCTATAATTTACCTGCTGTTACAAAAAAACTCATTCGAGAGATTGAGAAACTACAATAATAATAATAATAATAATAATAATAATAATAATAATAATAATAATAATAATAATAATAATAATAATAATGAAGCTTGAGAAACACATTATGGCATGTATCAGAAATTTGATTTTTAACAAATCCATAGTCATAATTTGATGTATGTATTTGATCATTTGAATGTATGGACAGAAGTAAACTAAAAAAAATTATATAAATTATATAAAGAAATTATATGAATTATATAAAAATTATATAACCAAAGGACGACTGCAAGAACAGAAGAATTCAAAGATACAAATAACACAGACTCTTTCCAATTGTTTAGGGGCCTGCTCTCCTTATGGCCAAGATTGCATAGACCCCGTAGGGGGGCAGTACTTTGCTGCAACCCCTCTCATTCTTTTTACTGTACCTCCGTTCATATTCTTTCTTCCATCTTACTTTCCACCCTCTCCTAACAGTTGATTCATAATGCAGCTGCGAGGTTTTCCTCCTGTTACACCTTTCAAACCTTTTTACTGTCAGTTTCTATTTCAGCGCTGAATGACCTCATAGGTCCCAGCGCTTGGCCTTTAGCCTAAAATCTATATTCTATGATTGCATACTTGAAGACGTTGTTCTCTTTAGCCTCTTCCATCATCCCAAGAATCTTTGCTTGGGACAGTAGAAATATATGTAGCCTTACGGGCTTTAGAAACGGATCTGAAAATCATAGTACCCATAATGTCGCCTTATTTACTGAAAGGTCTATTACTGCACAATCAAGAGTCTTCATAGACTATACAATTGCAGCTTCAAATACTGTTAATGGCCAGCTTCAATTTCAGACTCCCGCTTTGGTTGTCATTTTTATTTATTGCTCTTTTATTTTGGATTACACTTAGACTTCACAACTTCCCTAAACTGAACACACACACACACAAACA
>NC_089742.1:58276770-58361770 GCF_040412425.1 Macrobrachium rosenbergii
AGATCATTAACTTTATATAACTTCGCCCTTGCAGCAACAACTCATTACCTGACAAAAAAAAAGTGATTTTTGTAAAGCAAAGGCAACATGGATAAAAAGTATCAATACTAATTGCGAATGTTGTCCTTTAATTGTTTGTCACTGTTTGCAAATCTAGTGAAAACAAGTTTCCCTTTAAATTACAAGACGTTTTCTAATAAAAAGTTTAATACATAATGAGACAACTAATCGTTAGCCAGAAACTTCAGTAACATAACCTTGGTCACTGCAAGAACAGATTTTATCAAAATTTCATCAAGTTAAAACCATGAAAAAGTATTAAAATTGCTTAAGCATTTGATTTACAGCCTATATTTTGGTTTTTATTACACCAGCAAGATGATGCTGTGCTGATAAGCAAACCTTTTTCTCTTTTTATAATGTCAAGAAATCTTTAGGCCCGTGTAAGAAGCTTGAAATATGTTAAGAAAAATTTACCTCTTAATTCCAGAAGTCTTTGTGGGTTATAAGTATTAAAAAAAAAAAAAAAAAACCTGTACAGGCACAAACCGAAATATGTCAGTCTCAAATCTCATCAAAAAACGAGGCCATGTCTTGACGTGCACAGCCAAAAGTACGTGATCGGCAATGAAGGTCATGAGATAATAAACAACTCGATTAGATTTGTTCATTGAATAATGAATGTAGTTATTCAAAAACTTATCGTGTCGCATAAATACTAAAGAAATTCTTTACACATGGGACGCCCGTCGTGCAATGAATTTATAAAATACTTTAAGCGGCCACGTGCAAACCAGGTGGCATTGTAAGTCATGTCAAGAGGCTTAAAGAAAAACAAGTAAGCCTCATAAACCTCTGCAGACAAATAAGCCACACGAGTTTTTGAAAAACAAGTAAGCCCCATAAACCTCTGCCGACAAATAAGCCACATAAGTTTTTGAAAACTCATTTCACCAATAGCCTACTAGTTGCATCAGTACAAACATTTTATATGGTAAAGAAAACGGAACTTCACTACATCATTAGTAACTGTGACCTGCTGGTCTGAGTTTCAAGTGCTTTCAGGAAGCCAAGTCGTGCAACCCTACTGGTTCCTCCCCTTTCCATGATGTTATCCTTACATAGGGCTTACCGATGCCAGTCTCATTGCTTATGAGATTTTCCGTTTTTTCCTTTTGGATAAATCCTGTTCTGTCTATTACATTAACAAGTGGCGTCATCTTTTCTTGCAGATAACTTTCTAGCTTTGCGTACGTCTCTATCTTAAGTATGGTCTATAATCCTCAAATCCCAAACAATCAAATTAGTTTGGAATTTACTGCTGCCGGCCATCACCGCCTTCAACAAACATTTTGCGGCCAAGCAAACTTCTCTTTCTCAATGCGCAAGGTGATGTCTCCATCACCCGCAGCACGGTGCATTTTTGGGCCGGGTATTGCATTGCCAGAACAGGTGGTATAGACACTGTGGCAATTCTCTCAGTATTTCTTGATTCGTTAATGGTATGTATGTTGTTGAAGCTGGCAGAAAACTTTATTTTGATTTTAGGTACACCTCATTCTCGTTTACTTCACGAGATAGTATTTCTGAAGGAAAAGAAATTAAATGTGGCTGCAAACTTATTCACATTTATTCAACGTCTGTAGTATTTCGTAATCAGTTTTGTAAGAGCATTCTTTCTCTTTTGAGTCTGCAGTCCCGTTTGAATTTGCTAGATTATGTCTGCTTCTTTCGCAGGGATGCGGAGACAGCCGTAGTCTCAGCTGATTCGCAAAAGCCCCTCTTCAGCATAATCACTTCCTCTGGCAAAATATTGATACTTACATCTCCGTTTAGTGCTCCTACTGGCCAATACACCGGTAGGCAGCTGATAGTATGAGTCAACCTGTAGGGTATTTATAGTCAACAGCAACGAAGGTGGCGTGTGGAGAATACAAGTACACTAAAGTATGACGAGACGAGAATGGCAATGATGAGACTCTTCTGCCTCCCATGATAACGATATCGGGCGACACAGCCGCTACGGACAAGTTCAGTCGGCCAATCCTCTTCATCAGTAACAGCATTAATTCAGTTGTTTTATTATCAACATGAGCATGCAAGTATATATATATTATATATATATATATATATATATATATATATATATTTATTCCGTTTTTTTCGTAAAGAAATACGAGGTATGATGAAAGAAAATCATGCGTTAGAATTTGCGGGCTAGAGTGTGACTGGTTTAGAGTAAATTAAAAGGTGTGATACGTTTCGTTTCTGCTTAAAAACTTTACTAGTAAAGTGATGGAAGAGTCAGTGAAAGGTCAGTAGATTTAGGTGCAAAGTTGCAACTTTTGCCAATGTTACTGCAATGATTGTTGACAATGGGGAGAAGGTTGCAGAAACTAGAAAAAGATTTTAAAAGAGTTTGCAAGAGTCGGAAGTTAAGACTGAAGTGAACTTGAGTAATGTTATGAGGTTAACAGAGACAAGGGAAATGGAGCAATGAAAGTTAATGTGGGTGATAACAGAACAAAAGTAATGGATTAATATAGCATGTATGAATAAATGTATAGGATGAGAGAAGAGGGGAGTCACAGAACGAGTGAATCAAGAAAGGTAGTGGGGGTGTGCGCAAGAGATTGGAAGGAAACTCGGAGTTTCATATTGACGAAGAGGCTGCAATGTATGAGGGAATTATTGAGCTACTCTTTCCTAAATGTTAAATGTAGAAGTTGAACATGAATGTAGAGATGACTTGTTTATGTAGTAGACGTCACCAAAAAGGACTGAAAGGGTGAGAAATGTAGAAATATGTAGTAGCGAAAAGGTTAAATCAGTGGAAGAGATGGATCAGAATGTTTTGTGATGAAACTGTCCTGTGGAAAGAATGGAGGATAACGGGTGAATGAAAAAGAGTAACAAGACGCGCAAGTATTGTGATGTGGAAGAGGTATGGGAATGAAGAGACCTCAGCTACCAGAAAGCTAGACTATATGGGTAACATAGCTCAATGATACCGTGTATGTATAGGATTAAACACGTTCTGATGAACCTTCTGTGCTGATGTATGGCATTTTTTCATGGTAGTTCTCTCGGAGCTGTATAGTCCAGAAAATTTTATGGACCTCTTACCTCCACGAAATTGTACATTCATTAAGATTCCTACTAAAGTATTGTGTGTGTATACACACACACACACACACACACATGTATATATATATATATATATATATATATATATATATATATATATCGATTATGGAACTAGGATTAACACATTTGAATTATCCTGTATCGATCTCGTTCCAAATTATGAAGACGATTCTAATCCAGCGTATAGAACAGGCAGAAGTCTCGAAATCATTTGTCAAAGACAACTTGAAGGTCTTAAGCCAAACATATGGAATTTCCTACTCCCCTGTTTGTTTCCAGTAGGGAGGAAACATGTAACCTGTGCTGTTAAGGTCCACGGACTAAAATTTTAAATAAAGCCAGTCGTATGCCTACTTATTTTTTCCTCTCCTCTGCGACTCGGGAAGACATGCGCACTGAAACCTGGGAATAATGTAGGCCGTTACTTAAACGTTGTTGACTGTTAAAGCATCTGTCAACCATCCTTTTGTATAGTACAATAAAGGATAAGGAAAGGAAGAGGTGAAATAAAGAAAAAATAACCAATTCATTAGGAAATATCCTGCGCAAAATTTAAGTCGGTGCATCAAGACGTTCTTCTGTCAGCGGAACTTCACTCGCGCAGTGTTACCATACGGAGATTTTATCAGTGTCGTTGTCCATAAGTGACTTTTTAATTTATGGATTTTATTGCCTATTTCTTAATGGGTTGACAACAAACTATCTTGTCACATGTTTCTCAACTTTTATTGTAATACGGGCACTGTGCTTTATAGTATATCTCTTGAAAGTCATTATATTACCAGTGTTTTGCCTGTATATAATGCACCATGGAAATACACACTACAGTATACTGTAGTATATGTATATATATATATATATATATATATATATATATATATATATATATATATATATATATACAGTCAAACTGTGAAATCAGTCATTTCGTGAAATGACTGAAATTTCAGGCAGATAGCCGAAGTGCACTTAGGGACATTTGATCCCCAGGAGCTAGTACTAAACACGGCGAAATACATTTGACGTCCCAGGGGACTAGTACTAAGCCCGGCGAAACAGTGTAGGTGACTCACTGTTTCGCCGTGTTTAATACTAGCTCTGGGATCAAATGTCCCCTAAGTGTGCATTTCGCTATCTGCCTGAAATTTCAGTCATTTCATGAAATGACTGATTTCAGTTTGATTGTAACATATATTTATATATATATATATTATATACTATATATATATATATATATTATATACTATATATATATATATATATATATATATATATATATATATATATATATATATATACATAAAAAGGTCACTGGGAAATCTGTCCAATCCCTTTATCCAGTCTAGATCTTGAAAGGGAAAACTCACAGGCTAACTTAATGGAAACGAATAGCCTGTGTTGTGAAAGAATGGAACCGGTAAATACAACAGTCTGAATAGATTTATTTAGATATCTTCATATATCACTAGATCCAGACCATTAAATTATAATATCATCCTGCCCATCTCGTTTATGAATTCTGAAAATCAATGCAGGTAGAACTAATGCTACATAAGGGTTAAGTAAAAACCTTCCATTTTCTCTCTTCTGCTTTGGGTGCAGCTCTCCAGAATTCCTGTTCAGTGATTCAGCCTATTCGGTATTGTGTCCTTCATGACAGCTATTAAATTCCTACCTCGAAAAGAAGCCATTCCAGATACTCCATCTTGCTTTATCCGTTCAAAAACAAAGAAACATTTTAGTTTCTGTGTTTCCAAAGTTCTTTTGATTTTGTGTATTGCAGCCGTAGCACTCTTATCATCTTTGGGACAGGACTACAAAAGCTCTCGGTGTTATTGTTTTCCCTTCAGTTGTGAAACAGTGCTTTGCAATTTTCGGTTTTGCTTTGTGATAGGAGAAGTCATCTTAATTGCTAATTTAATTTTACTTGGTCTTACGCATTATTGGCGTGGCAAAGATTGTGTTCATCACCCAACCTTTTTATACTTTACACTACTCGATTCACTAAGCGCGTTAATACAGCTCCTAGTACGGAACAATACTTTCTTACAAGTTGTGAAATGAGAAACTATTGCATATTCAAGTATCGATCATTACTTACTGTCATCAATACACTGGGTCGTGCCCAATGATGGAATACGTTGTCATTACTAATTTTGAAATTGTGTCAGGTCACTTGTCCCCAGGTATTTATACCATCTTCTAGTGTGGATGTGCATTAGTAGCAACAACAACAACAACAACAACAACAATAATAATAATAATAATAATAATAATAATAATAATAATAATAATAATAATAATAACGTCTGTATGGACAAGTGGTGTTTCATGGGTAATTCCAGCCGGAGTTTTTTGATAAATGAGTTTTACTGTAAGGCCTTTGTTAATTATTGTCAACTTTTTAAAATATATTTTTGTTACAACTCCTGTAACAGTGGCACGACTGTTTTTTGATGAATGGGATTTTGTTTAGGTAAAAAAAAAGAAGAGGGTAATTGCTGGGATTTGAAGTAATGTGGCTACACTGGATATAGGTCACGTGATCAAATAAAATGGCGTCCGGTGCGCACGACGACGCCACCGTGTAAACAACTTAAACTTGTGACACTTACGGGGTGAATTTCGCCGGTCGGGATTTTGGATATTACCTCCCAGAAGAATATTTAAGGTAAGGGTGACAGAAAGGACACAATTACCGTATTATTGATTGCTGATGCTCGTTGCAAGCCACGAATCTTCAATCAATTGAGCGAGGCCAGCGAAGTTGGTGGGATTAATCATTGACCGAATCGGTGTTTTGCGAATTTTATCCTGCAACTCTGACTCGCTTTTGACGTCGTAGGGTTGCTCCTTAAACCGATGGAGGTTAATTTGCTGTGGGATGAATATTGTGGTGCCACACATTTGAAAACTTGCTTCTGCTGGCCAGGCGTAATCCCAGCCCCACCCGGCATCTCCTCCCCCCCTACCGAGTTTTTTCCCATAAATACCATGTCATTGATTTGCCAAGGGTGGCATGTGAAATGCACTTGGCTCAAGCTGTTTTTGGAGACTTACGTAACATTCAAGTAGGTTCGTTTAGATCCAAGTAAGCTAGGTAACCTAATATGTAGCATTGCATTTTATCTTGGGGCAAAGGATTACATTACGCAGCATATATTTAGCTTAGGGGCTGTCATGCACTTCTTCACTTTCAAGTTCCCTTCAATCCATTCCCAGAGCCATGCAAAAACTTTTTTATTTTTGTAGGTCAGGCTTAGCCTATTTATACTTGTAAGCTACCTCAGTAAATGGCCTAAGACCGTGAAAATCGGCCAAAACAAACTTTCCGAGAATGAAATGTCCTCACCTTACCAGACCTTACCTTCCTAACCTAACTTAGTGCACCCTCCCAAGTAACTGAATATCCTTGCTTCCCTACACTGCATAGCCTACCAGCCCTAACGAAAGCAACCTTAACCCAACCTTTGGTAATTCTGTTAGCTCCGTGCCTGTTTTTACCTTGGAAACTGATTTTTTCTACACTTTTAGGCCTTCTGATATTGGCAGTGCATTTGTTTGTTGTCGGCCAAATGGAATGTCCCTTCGCCGTGTTTAGTACTGGCCGGGGGTTTGGCAGTACCCATATGTTCACAAGTTATTGCACTTGCCGGACGTGATGTGAACCATTCCAAACAGACGTACCTGTGCTCTGTCTTGTGAAGATTGTGTAAGGAAACCTCTATTTGGATGGACTTCAGGGATTAATTACAGGTTAATTACATTCGTGCGACAAAAATTGAAGGTAAATCCATAATTAGCAACCAAAAACTCTAGAAAAAGTCAAGTTAGAAGGAAATCGTCACCGCGGAGCTACTACTTAGATCTACAGAACCTTTTATTGTAGTGTTGGGCCCTTACCCAGTCAGAACGTATTTTTCTAACCTGACTTGGGGTGCCATGCCAGGACCTGACCAGGCGGGCTTCCCTCACCCTTCCGTATAACACTGCTTATTAGATATTGGAAACAGATCAGTGGGACTAAATGCTCTTTTGGATATGTGGCTTGGCACTGGCCATGAACTAACCAAGACAACCTTAATCTAACCTTTCATAATGCATTGTGCCCTGACCTGGCTGGCGGTCCACCCCCCCCCCCCCAAGTATCAACAAACATCGAGCACATGGACTGGCCTAGGCTACCCCTTTTGTAGTAGTAGGTTCAAAATTATGAGCTACTACCCATCTCCCTACTTTACATATTACCCTATTCGGTGTTTTCCTCAATGTTTTTTTTTTTTTCTCTCTCTCTCTCTCTTGAGAATGCACCGTGAAACTGTAGGCTGTCTTCATATTGCAGTTAAAATTAAGTTTTTAGGAGTTGAAAGAATTAATTTTCCTTGACACGTGTATGGCAGCAGTATTTTTTTTGGATTTCTGTCATGCTGTAGGCTAAATATTAGATTAGGTCATACACTTCTGTAAAGTTCCATCCATGCAAGTGATGTAAAAGTTTGTTTGAAATTCAGTTGACTGTTTGTGTGCACTGTTCACCTGGTCAGCAGGTCAGTGTTTGTGTACAAATGTATTTTATGACATTACAAACCTTAAAATATGTTTATACAGTGTACTTTTTTGGCTGACTGCTTATTGGGAAGGTTAGGAGGGTTACAAACTGCCTTGGAAATGGCCAAAAATATGAAAAATCTCTATGTAACGGTTTGGGTGGCAAATACCTATTTAAGCCAGGTCATGGCACAGTGCCTTGGGTCAGGTTAGGATGTACCAAGTTCTTAGGCAGTTTATTGCAGAAACAGTACCTATTTTCCCCTTGATCACCAGTGGCTCTAATTATTCTTTACAGCTAGTTAAACAAATAATAATGAGCTACAAAAAGAATTGGTTTTGCTGTTGCTTGGTCCACTGTACACAGGTTAAGGTGATCCGGATGGCTGTTTACGAATCACTTGGCGTAATTGTAATCGTACAGTCAGAATGTATTTACATAGTGGGTAGTGCACAGTGGTGTAGAATGTAGGGATATTGTTGTGAATCATTGGTATGGTGTCAGTTAGTGTCTCAGTGTCAGTGACTGTCTATCTGGCAGACAGGATTAGGCAGTAGCATACAGCCTGTCATAAATGTATTGTTTATGTTAAGGATATTGTTTTACTTGATTTTTTGTCCATTTCTATTTGGGCATGTAAATTGGAAAATTTTGACTTAAATAGGTATTTTTCATATCCTAGCCAAGTTACAGACAAGACTACAGTATCTATAAAATATCTCAAAACCTACTTGAAATCCAAATCTCGCATTGAAATTAGCCAAGGCAATAAAATGTGTACCACACTTGTCCAAATTGTGGGTTTGTGTACTCTATTTTTATGGACTTCGGCTATTTTAAATTTAATTTTTGGGTTAATTGGTTTCCAATTCCCTTTGCCCCCCCCCCCCCCCTTCTGAACTGTAACTGGACACATAAGACAAGTGAGCTATACCTACTTTGACCCATCATTATACGGTAGTTATAAAGTACCTCAAGTTTGGGATACGAGTCTTGTGCATGTATTACCGATATATTAAAATATAAGTTGGAGCCTGACTCCTTCACATCAAATTGTGTTAAGGCTACTACCTGTTTTTCACAAATGACAGTTGACTAAAAGATTTGTTAGTCCTTTTGTGACTTATTGCTTAGTTTATGTATTTTATTTTATTTTATTGTTTTATAATAAAAGTAGATTGCAGAGCATAACTAGATTTTCAGTGTACGGGGTAGGTCTACTACCAACCACTTATCAGTAAAAGAGGGTGTGGGTGCCAAGCCTCTCTGGCCACAGTAGCAAGTGCAAGTGATTATCAGGCCATGGCTATAGAACTCAGTTTAACATTAAAAGTCAATATGAATCCAGAGTATTTTTGACAGTTTTGACTAGATTAATTGCTAGACACCCTAAAGCCCTTTTTCCCATTGGAAAATTGCTAGACACACCCTAAAGCCCTTTTTCCGATTGGAATCTCTCTCCAGTTGATAGATGTAGGGTAGGTTAAAGTGCCAGTCAGAATGCTGTACCAATGGAGATCAGTTTGTGACAAGCAAAGGAATACTGACCAGTTTGTGACAAGCAAAGGAATACTGACCCTTCATCCCTTCACAGATGTAGAGGCATTTTAATCTCTCAGATAATTTTTGTAGGTATGAAGCTTTGTAAGTAAATATTGTGCAAAGCACACATGTCATTATTTACTTACACATAGGCATGAAGGTTTAAAATTACTTATTTTGCCAAGAGTAGGTACTTGAGTTCCAGCCATGTTTCATCTAGTATCAGTGGAGGAAAATATTAATATCTGAACGAAGTTAGTTCTTTATATTTTTGTAGTTGTGTCCAGATCTAGTTTTCTGCAAACAAAAATTTTTCATTGTTCACAAAACATTGGGTTAATTGGTGTCAGGTGGGTACAAAAGGTAACTTGTTTACTTGAGTTTAATCAGTTGTTTGATGTTACTTGAGTTTTAATCAGTTGTTTGATGTAATTTTGTGTAAATACAAAATATTCTGATTTGAAGCCATGGTTATGAAGTTTGAGTTGAATGAAATCAGTTTACTGTAGTGGTGTATTTTAGCTTATATCCCTCTGCCAGCTTATACAATTTTAATGGTTGTGTCATTTGTTTTTCTTCTTTAACAGAGCTTATTGATAGTGGACCAGAAGTGTGTTGGTGGGCAAAGAAAGTGATCTTAGAGATAGACGATTCATAAAGTAGCATGTTTGTCAATCTATACTTGTAATGTTACGATGACAACACGAACTAAGTCTAAAAAAGAATTGGAAGAGGAGAAGAAGAGGCAGGAGGAAGAGGCTGCTGCTCAGGTAACTTGTCAACATGTTTAATTGCCTAATTTAGTGTTGACATTTTTCTTTAATCATGATGTCCATAATAATGAAAAGTGAAATACCTGTATCTGCTATTGTCTTGTCGAAGTTTCCTCTGGGAGTAAAATATTGAGTTCTTATAAGCTTGATCATCCGAGTAGCTCTTTTACATCATTGTATAAATTTCAGGCATATGAGGAGTTTGTTGCTACATTTGAAGAAAGACCAGCGCAAAAGGGAAAAGTATGGGTTAAGGCTGGTACCTTTGATGCTGGGTCCCGAAGTAAGTTTTTGATAGTTTTCAATGTTCTTTTAAATGTGTTACTTAATTTTAGAGTTGTGAATGCGGGGTTTTGAAAATTTAATTTTTGTAATTCGTTATGTATGTTTTAAGTAAAGTGTTACAGTGTCTTGGCTTACTTTCTGTGAGAGTGGGTAACAGTTTATTCTTTGTTAACCATGAACCCCTTATGTATTTATTGCAAATCTTAATTATTTAATGTATTAGATTTTTTTATGCTCCCAAGTGTCAGTTTACTTGGGAAATGTTTTTTAAGTATATTAGTAATAAAAATTGGGCATTTCAGAGGAGGATACTAAGGAAAAAGGAAAATTATACAAACCTACATCGAAGCTTGCAGAATTAGCAGAAAAGTTCTCCAGTGCAGAAAAAGCAGCTCAATATGCATCAACGTCGCCCAGGGGTGATCGGGATAAGCCTGATAGACCAGGCAAGAAAAAAGAGAAAGAAAAAAAGAAAAGTAATTTGGAACTATTTAAAGAGGAGCTAAAAATGTAAGTTGTATTATAAAATATTTCAATCAGATTAGAATATTGATACCTAATAGCAGCAGTAAAATTATTGGATAAGTTTAATGTTAAACCTTGTATTGCTATTATAATTGGGTGTGTGGTGGTGATGTGTTTGCTGGGCTAATAACCACATTCACTGAATAATAAGATTGTAAAGAGTAAAGCTATTATTTAGTATATGCTGAGTCATTTAGTATGAAGTAGTCTGAGGTCACCTATGCCATTTTGAGATTTGTGTGTGAAATACAGTAATTAGTAGAGAAAAAAGAAAAAAATAAGGAAAGGAAGATGGTTATAAGTTGTACAATTTGCAGTTTGATTCTGTTTTAGCTACTGTTTTAGCTATGACTTTCACACAAAAGACTTAATTAATTTTATCTTTACAGCATTCAGGAAGAAAGAGCAGAAAGACATCGTATTAAGAATATGTATCAAACTCGAGAGTCTGGAAAAACTAGTCGTTTTGAAGCTCCAGAACCCAAGATTCCTGGATTTCTTGGTATGGGTAATTTTGTTTGTCCTCGATTGATGGTCGCTGAGCAAACAGTGTATTTTTGTCAGAAGTAATCATAAAACCATAACCTCAAAGGCCTGGGGGATTCATATAATTTTACTTTTAATGTAGATGTTTGTTTTTGATAATTTTTTGTGCTTCATGTTAAGGAATAATCTTTGTAAGTAGTTTGGCTTACATTCCTGATACTAAATCTGTTTCACTTTAAAGTCTTATTAAAGCTTATGGTTTTATATATTTTGAAATTATTAGAAATAGGCTTACAGCAGTTTTTCAGAAGGATTTTTACATACAGACTTCTGTAGGAGATCAAATGCTAACTAAAATCAACTTTTAAGAGAACCATCATGTCTAGTAATACATAAAGGCAGTCCCCGGTTAACAGCAGGGGTCTGTTCCTGGTGGCGAGTTGTAACACGCCATAAAACTGCTTATAGCACGTGAGCCAGATGCTGTAACCCAAGGACTGCCTGTACCTGAAGCTATATAAAAGACAAAAATATTCAGTATTTTTGTGGGAATATTGTGTTGTATTATATGTTACAAAAAGGAGAATGCTCTGTATTGCATTGTCATTGTAAAAGCATGTTATCTTTGCTAAAGACTGCTGCTTAAAGTTGCCATCCTTATGAAAGATTTGCTAATGGGAAGATGTATAGTTCAGTTGGATGCATTTAGAAGAAAGCCTTACTGTGATAGCCTGGATCAGGTGCCATTTTATTTTTGCCTTATAAAATGGCAGTAGTCCCCACTCCAGCTAATGGCTGTGTTCTGATTGAACTTAGGAGATGAAACACCACCTCTTATGTGATATGAGTTACAGAAGTAGAAAAATGAGGTGCACAAGTGTTTATTTTCAAGCTAACCAAAAGGAGGACAGTGTGTTATTGGGTGGTTGACATCCATTGATGTTTAAAGGGTAAAAATTGTAGAAATGAGAATGACTTTTTTTTTTTTTTTTTTTTTTTTTTTTTTTTTTTTTTTTTTTAAATGTCATCAGATTGCTAGGTTGGTCAGTAAAGGGATATTTTTTTTGGTGTCTTGACAACCAATAAAAATAGTCATTTAGTGCTTATGGAGTATCATATGTCAGCTGTTGTCAAGTTCAGAGTGGTGATTGTGTGGTTTCTCTTGTTTTGCGATTCCAGTTGTAAAATTAATGGAAATTGTTTGTATTGGGTTTTACTAGCAAACTTAGTCCAAAGGAGGGACTTTTTAACCTTAGGATGGTTGCCTTCATTGGTGTTTGAAAGAATGAGGGTTTTTTTATTAATTTTTCTGTCATGTCATCAGAATGCTAGTTTAGTCATTCAGTGTATTAAATTTATTTCGGTCATTCTTTATATTAAAGCTAGTTTGGTCATTCTATATATTAAAGAAATTTTTGTTGTTCCTGTTCCTAAAGGACCTTTGTTTAAAATAATTTCAATTTGTGCTTGTGGAATATGTGAAGTTAAGTGGTATATTGGTGTGTTTACATCTTGTGACAGTGGCTGGTGTATAAACAGAATTGCCATAACCATCATTTGGAGGATGGCTGATGAATAGGTGAAATGTAGAATACGGACATGACCTTACAAATATGGTAACACTGCATAAATGTCTCACATATAATGCTGGAAGTGAGTGTCTGTTGGACACTGATGGACTGTGTAGATGCACTCTAAATGTTGGGATGGTTTGTATTCAGGTGAAAGTGTGTTGTAGATAAAGGCTGTTATATTTTTTTCCTAAATTTATGTTCTTTGTATCAAGATTAATTAGCCAACATGAAGGAAATTATCACAATTACACTATAAAACTTTTTGCCAGAAACAGGCTAATTTATTTAAGAAATGACATATGGATAGCTACAGAAAGTTAGTTAACCCTTTACAAAGCAAGTATTGGGTATGTTGATTTGAACCATGCAATGTAAAAACAAAAAAAAATCTACAAGTAGGGTTTTTCATGTGAGTTTTCCATAACCAGTTTGTATGAGAACCATTTCTACAGCATTTACAGTGTGATTGGCTTTAGTGAATGATAGTTCTGTATATAGATGAAAAGAGCAAATCTTTTTGAGCATTCTTTTCATGGTCAAGAATGTTGACTTAGTGGTTAGGTTAAATTAATGATAATTTAACTTGCTGCTAAAAATAGTAGTAAAATAATATACAGTGAGTAAACTGCAGAATGTGAGTAGGTTATGCATATACAGATAACATTTCATAGAAGGCACTGTAACATAAGCAGATTTTAAGGTGGCAGCCATTGGGTTCAAGAACCAATCCTCTACTTGTGTCAACGGCAATTGTGCTGTATATTGATGTTTTAGCAAATCATATTTGTTTATTAGGTTAAGATTAAATCCACTTGTTTATACTATAGAGTAAGTTGATGTTTTGGTTTAAGTTTTTCTTACCTAATTTTTACAGACTAATGTATTATGCCTTTGTCCAACAGATGATGCAAAGATTGGAAGCTTTGATCCCGGTGACCCTACAACTACAAATTTATACTTGGGAAACTTAAGCCCAAAGGTTTGTTTCGTTCATGTTCTTGATTGATGTTTTTAAAATGTCATTTGAAGTGTTACTGTTGTGACCAAGTTGTAAAATATTTTAACCAGACCAAGAAGTCATGGATTATTTAGTAGTACAACCAGACTACTGTTAAAGTATTAAATTCTTATGGAGCTGGCTATTTATTATAGGAGTGGAGGTTAAGGTAATTTTTTTGACAGATTACGGAACAAAGGTTGATGGAGCTGTTTGGAAGGTATGGGCCACTAGCCTCAATCAAAATTATGTGGCCACGTACTGATGATGAGAGAAATCGTGGACGTAACTGTGGTTTTGTTGCATTTATGAATCGTAAAGATGGAGAGAGAGCTTTAGCTGCCCTGAATGGTAAGTGTTGAAGCTTCTAAACATTTGGTTCATTTAGATGAAGATGATGGTGATGATGATTACTGTTGAGGACAAAACATTGTGAGGTATACTGTTAACAATTCTAACTGTTGTCCTTCTCAGATTTTCAAGGTCTCATAAAAGAGAACCCTTTTTTTGTGAGTAGCAAGACAACTTAGTGTAGTTTCGATTTTATAGTAATGACAATGTTTATCTGTTGATAAATTGTTTAGTTAAAACATTAATACCTTATGTTGCTTTGCCTTTTCAGGTAAGGATATTGATGGCTTTGAAATGAAACTTGGTTGGGGAAAGGCAGTTCCTATTCCCCTACATCCAATATACATTCCCCCTGCTTTAGTCGAACTCACTTTACCCCCGCCCCCTTCTGGATTACCATTCAACGCTCAGCCGGATAAAAGAGACAGAGACAAGGTAATTAGGTTTCTCATTAGTTAGTGGGATAATAAGTACTATATTTCTTGCATTGTAAGAGATGACACTCATTTAAAAAATTTCTGCAAAAATCGCCTGTTATCCTGTACTTCAGTGGTTAGGATTTGCGTATGCCCACAAGTTAGATGTAGCCGCTATTAAACTTAAGTCCAAATCAATTTATTTTAGTCTCCAGGTGACTCCCAAGTAAATCAAGTTAGATAGTATTGAAATACAAAAACTAGTTGACCAAAGCATATCTTCTCATACTTTTTTTTTTTTTTCTAAATATTGTACATCAGAGATTTTTTTTTTTTTTTTCTAAATATTGTACTTGATGTATTTAGCTTTGGTAACACTGCAGGGCTTCTCATAAACATGTTTAGTTTTTCTTTTGGCTGAGTCAGAAATAATTTTGTGGCTTTAAAGAATCTTGAAAGAAGTAAAAGTCATTTTGATCGTAGGTAGTTGAACATGATGTAAGGTTGCTGTACATAGTAAGAGGCTTGTTTTATAATGAATGCTATGATAATATATACAAACTGTACATAAGTATGGAAAAAAGCAAAATAGTAGATATTTATTTCATTGTAGAGTGGCGTTAGTTTCTGCTTGCTGACAGTCGTGTTTAATGACTTTTTATATTGTTTGTTTATGCTTTGTTTTTGGTTTTGAGCTGAAGGAGATCCTTTTACTGTGTTTTCCATTATATTCAGTGCCACTGAAAGGCCTCTCTGGCCCAGTGCTGGGCCATATGTCTGGATTTCATACATTCATTCATAATCAGTTGAGTGATGAACTGGAGAAAAATTTGTACTATCAAAGATTTCCAACATGAATTTTGATTAAGGTATTTTTTAACAGTAATACTAACATAGTATTGATAGTAATAAAAATGTACTGGCTTATGGTAATGTCAAATTTCTAGTTTCAATTGGGATGTTACCTGTGCACATTTTTGCACCACTTAAGGATTAAACTGCAGAGGTAACAAATCAAAGCTTTTTGAGGGAAAGAATATAAGTGTGGAATATATTTTCCTAAATATTTCGTGTTAAATCATATAGTGATATAGCAGTTGTTTTGTACTTATTAATTTGTACAAACTTGTTTGTTCTATTGTAATATCAGTTGTTGGATACTTCAGCATTAGGTTCAACAACAAGAACTTATTCATGGTTGATAGCATAACAGAAAGGAAAGCCTTTGGTTTTATATCATCGTATGAAGGATTGAATTATTTAAAAAAGCTCATTACTCGAGTTTAGTTTTTAAAGACCTGTGGAAAAGTTACTTGTGTTTTATTACAGTAGTAGTAGTTTTAGCAAGTTGGGTTTTGGTATTAACATGCTTGTGCCAGGTAGTTAGTTGTTCACTGATTTGAATATGTTGTTAGTATGTATTTTTTTTGTTCTTTACAGGTGCCACCTGTTGGATCATCATTCCCAACCGACGAGTCCAAGCTGGAGTTGGACAAGGTATTACCAGACAACTTTGCATGCACTATGTTGTCTTGGGTTGAGAAGTGTATATGTTGAGGTTTATAGATCACTTGAATACTATTGACTGTTTTGCTATATTGATTTAATTTGATTAAATGTGAAATTATATTATATTATAAAGCAATGATTGTTTTGTTTGATAATAATTCATTATACGGATACCTCCCTCTTTTCAGTTTGCTGATACAGTCTATATTTTGTTACTGATTTCCTTTTTGGGGTTAATGGGAAGAATGATTGATTTCTCTTTTGATATGTTCATTAATTTGTCATTTAAGTCAGGGACTGATGAATGCCTTGCTAATTATATAATTAGGCTTCAGTCCTCCTCATGTTTGGCATTCACAAGTAAGAAATGATTAGTCATACATTTTAAACTTTACTAACAGCCATAAAGTTTGTCTTTATATCTTACTAGAAGATTATTTAACAAATTTTTTTTTTTTTCTGATATCACATGGGGTGGGGCAAACATGAGAGAAGGGCAATTAAAGATTAATATGATTGTTTATAGGAACAAAGACCAACCCATCTGTTATCTTTGTTGCTGCTCTATTCCTACAGATTTTACAAAGGGCTGTTGTCAAAGTGGTTATCCCAACAGAAAGGTAAAGAGAGAACCCGTCTTAGTTTGTTTACCACTTCTTCCGACTTCCCTGCCCACTGGTAAGTCTGTTCCAATGTACCTTACCAGCTGCCTCATATGTTCATTTGGAAGGCTTTTGCTGTATGGACAATCCCTTGCTTTAAAGCAGGGTTCTTGATAAGTTTGTTTTGTCCAAATGGTAATTGAAGAGTTTAATGATTCTCATGAGAATAAGGTAAGGATTTTTTTTCTGGAACAGGCAGCTGGTAGGGTTAATTAAACTAGACTAATGGATTGGGGGATGTTTTATTTATACTATGAAGATCACTTTCCAGTTACCAAGGATGAGGACAAGTGGAGATGGCATCGGTTGCAGAAGGAAGAAGACTGAAGTTAAGTTATTACAAGTAGCAGTACTTTATTATTACTCATTATTTCTAATTGGTTAACCATTTTTTTATAGGTGCACAAGAGTTTTTTTTTTCTTTCTCCATTTTGTGGACGTTTCTCCGAAATATAATGTGGGTTCCCCCCACAACCGTCTATCCCATACAGCTGTTCGTTGTGCGTGGCGTTTTTCCTTTGCCATTTTGAGGGGCAGTCTTGTCACCGTGATGTTTCTTCAGCGGCATCGACAACTTTTAACTGCGAATTTTGTTGCAATTTGAGCAACATTTAAAAAATCTTTTACAGCAGGGATAGAAGCAGACATATAGGGGGGCTTCAGGGTTACAACTCTATCCCACAGCTTCATCGGGCTGTCTTCTATGGCGGTTGAGGGCTTCATCCGGGTACAGCAGCAGCTGTTGGTCAGAGTTTGGGACTCCTAAAAGACTTCAGCTAGTGCAAACTGATGCAGTGAACTTTTATAGTGAACATGATGGACATGTCTCTCATGGGGTCTCAGCTCTCATGGCCTATATTTGTGAGGGCCCCTCTTAGCAACAGAGCTAGGTACAAAAGAGGAAATTTTGGTTCCCATGTGATAATAGTACTATTCTTCAATAACCTGTCTAATGTGAAACGTAAGAACTCCCAAGGTGATTTATATATAAAAAAATCTCAGCTTTCCCGTCTTTATTTGTGCCATGAAGAATATGCCATGTTCTTCTATTCATCTAACAGGTAAACCTCTTCATTTTGTCCTTGTTTGTATTCTTTTCAAATTGTAGAGAGAATCTTAGGTTGAGCATTGGTTGCAGGACATTTAAAAGATGTAAATTTTGAGTTACTTTACAGGCATGCAAATCATGCTAACATCATTATGGAGGTAATACAATTTAGTCAGTGCTTATGTCTTGAGGATGCTGTATTTCCTTTTTGGAATATGATGTTAGCAAGTATTTGTTGCAGAACAGAATATGAAATTTATGAAATAGGTTCTTGTAGATTTTGTTCATATATTGTCAATGTTTGTTTTAATGCAATAATTAAAATCATGAAAAATCTGATTGTGTTGCTCAAGTCATGTAATGCTGTAAAGATAATATTACCTTGACTTTATTTGAAAGCACTTTAGCTACACTTGAAAAGAAGAAAGACTATAAGTAGAAAACAAACTTAAATAACTTGAAATACCACCACCACTGAATTTTGTAATGTATGTGATTATGATTTCTAGTGTAATCTGTTATTTTTCAGCACACTGAAGATGAATATTTACTTCTTATATGAATTATAGTACTACCCAAAGTGGCTTTAAGAAGAAAATGTGTATTGTATAATCTTTGAACTTGAAATTATGTAACGAAGTAAAATATATGGTTATACATTTATTAGCTCATTTTGGCTACTACTGATAATTCATCCTTTTTATTGTGTAGATTTAATAAATATATATGTATTCTTATATTGATGTGTATACTGTAGAATTTTATTGCCTGAAATAACCAAATTTTAATTCTCTATTTCATCAGATCACTGTTGCAGCTTATACATCGTACTATAGAATTTATTATTCGTGAAGGACCTATGTTTGAAGCTATGATCATGAATAGGGAGATAAATAATCCAGAATTCAGGTGAGATCAGCTTTCTTTTGAAATTTTATTTCCCGTATGGGACCATAAATTGTACAGCTTAGTACGTGTCTTCATAATATTGATTAAAGGATTACAGTGAATAATGTGGCCATGACCTGTACAGCAAACAAAATTTGTGTGTAATACAAGTTGAAGGGTTATAATAAAATTGTGGGTGCAAGGATTGATACAAACCTTTTTTGTTCTTATTAGTATGCACCATCACCTTCTAGATGTGGGAGTATCCTACATATAACCATTACCATGAAGAGAAAAAAGCAAAGGTGACTGTTAGTATGTAAAAAGAATAACAATGCATATACTTAAAAGAGTATTATCTGAAAATTCATACTTCTAGGCCTGAATTCATAAGTTTGCAAAGGGTGATTGTTTAAAAATTTCTGGTAGGGCTGAGGAAAAGAACATTTTTTTGCACGGAAAAAGCGTGACGAGAGAAAGTTGATAGAAGCAAGTGTACAGACTGAATTAAATAGAAGAGAACCCTGAGCACCATAAGGAGAAATAGTGAATAGTTCAAAATAAGGGTACAAACTGAACTGTAAGAAGAAGAGAATCATGAACAGCATAAAGAAAAATGTGAATATTTGAAAGTAAGAATACAAACTGAACTAGAAAGAAAACAATATAAAATAGAGTACAATTAAGAGAAATAGTGAATACTGTATTTTAGAGTAACCTAAGGTAAAAGGGTATGAAAAACAAAACTCACTAAACAAATACATATGTAAGAGAATAAAAGTATGTTTAAACTACTTCAAAATATTATTGAACATGAAAAAGGACATAGGAAAGAAATGAGTGGAGTTGGTTAATGGTTAGTGGACTGTGAGGTGGCAATGTGCAGCAGTAATTTTCTTTCAGCTCTTTTTCACTATGGAACCAAGCAATTATCATGGAATAAACGCTAATTATCATTGGTTAGTTTTGTACTGTGTAAGAAAATCATTTAAGGAAATTTTGTCAGAATCTTTGACAGTTTTAGTTTGTGTAGTTATCAAACTTTTAATTAAGAATTTATTAAATGAAATTTAAAATTTAAACCTCTTGCCAGCCCAGTGAGAGTCAAGTATATTACCTTAGTGGCCTGGTAGAATTATTTATTAATAAAAATAATCATAATTGCTGTTATTACAATTGTGATATCATTGAGTATAATACATGCATCTGGTTATTTAGTGTGAATCCATTATTATTTGTTCCCATAATAAAAGATTTTGTATGTAGGTGCTTTAACCTAAGAAACTGTAGTGAGGGACAATTGGAGCTGATTTATTCCCTTCCCGAAGATGTCTAGTGTATTTTAAATTTTAATTACTGTTATTCTGAAGTGTCGTTTTTTTATGATTTCCAGGTTCTTGTTTGAAAATCAGAGTCCAGCACATGTATACTATAGATGGAAACTCTTTTCTATTCTACAAGGCGATTCACCAAGTCGGTGGTCAACAAAACCTTTCAGAATGTTTGAAGGTAGAAATATTGATTTTCGTGTCTTTTTAACGCTTTTAAGTCTTTGAAAAGGTTTTTTGATAGGTGTAAAAGGTAGACAGCTTGGTGGGAGGAGACAAGTATAGGATTTCCATTGACACAGTATGTTTTCAGTGAAAGAAGTGAATTCAAACTATGTATCAATGAATCATTAAAGTGGTTGGGATCTGATTTCATATCAGTTCTTATGCAGTTCCGAAAAAGAAGTAAGGCAGAAATTGGTGTCATGTCTTGTTATAATCTCCACCATTCGTACCCATGGATATTGCATTCCCAAAAGCAACCATGAATATGGCATGTTCCCACATATTCATGAAAAGAAATTTAATTAAAGTCTCCTGTAGTTCCTTGAAGGTAAATTCAAGCCACAAATAAATCCCATGCAGTAAACCCCCCGCGTGTATTTACAGTAAACCCCCCGTATTCGCGGTCTCACGATTCTCGGACTCACCTATTTGCGGATTTCTCTGTGGAACGTACATGCACATTATTCGTGGAAAATTTGCCCATTTGCGATATTTTTCACTGAGAAATATTCACTGATTATTTTATTTTCTTATCATTTTCATGACTAAATGCACTTTTTGTGATAAACTATTAAAATACTCTGGTATAAGCATTTTTAGAGATTTTTTGTGTTTAATCTATCAAAATAGGCAGTTCTAAGTGTTTTTTAGAGGGGTTTCAAGTATTCGTGGATTTTAGCTGTTCACGGGGGTGTTTGGTATGCATCCTTCGCGAATAAGGGGGGTTTACTGTACTCACCAGCATCTTCATATTGCTTATCCAGGAATGTGTATTTGGATACAGTATTATATTTGCTAAGCTGTATATGCCAGAGTGAAGTTGACCCCTAAAGCTCTGAGATGTAATTTAGGTTTAGGCCCATATTCACCAGTTAAGATGATACCCAAAAATAATGCAGCACCACATTCCTTGCAAATGCAAAATGGAGAAATAATTGTCATTTAGCTTTTTAATAATCAAGAGATAGCCCGCATAGTTCAGTCTAACTAAACTGATGTACATTACCTGATAAAGAGTCACTCATAGGCAACACAGTCACAAGAGTTTTGTGGACTGGTACATCAACAGGAGTTGAAAGTGAATGAGTGAAAACAATGACAATGATTGATACAAGTATAGGTAAAAGAGTGCATGCAATTGCTCTTTCAGTATTATGCTTGCTTTTATTGGAAAGTAAAATGTGACCTTCTTGCCAAGTGAGCTCCATTGTAACTTGGTACTGTAGTCTAAAACTGTGGTCAAAGTATACATAGGAAGTTGCATCTTGTAATTTTGATATAGTAATTCCATAGAGAAAGTTTATGAGTGCAGAATGAAAAAACTATCATCTCATCATCTTCTTCATTGCACATGTCAGGTGTTAGTACTTTTTGTGCCTTTTGTCATGAAAGTGAAAGATTTAGTCGTCATTACTAAATCCCAAATGCCCAGTTTCTTTTACTCTCCATTTTTTTTTCCTTTTTCTTTTGACCTCTTCCCCAAGTAGTTATCTAATCAAATAGTCAAGTTTCAAGGTTCTCAATTGGCTTACCAAAAGGATTTGTTCCCCAATGATAGGTGAAAGTTAGGAGAAGGCAGATTTTAATAAGTTGAGCAGTGAGGTAAGAAGATACCAAAAGGACTACAGTATATAAAAATTACAAGGCTGAAAGTAATGCTGGTTAGGCTCGGCAAAGATTCTTTAGTACCATATACAGCATGCCAAGTAGGCCCACTGTAAGGGCTACTGTGCTCCCTTATGGGGAATCTTGGTTGGCCAAAGTGTTTGCCCTTAAGAACAAATAATTTGGCCAGTCATTATAGGGATCTGTGAACTTTATTCAGGAGTCTGGTTAAACTTTTAACTAATAACTGCTTTCAATAAGGTGTTAATGAATTGACCTCTTCTTTAGCTGGATCAATATGGAAGCCTCCACCACTCAATCCATTTTTACAAGGGATGCCAGAGGAATTAATTAAGATAGAAGAGGAGGAGGATGATAAGAATAAAAAAGGATCACTATCTAATGCGTAAGTATACATAGTTGGTCAGAGAACTCTGTTATGCTGGCTAGTTTTTGATTGCATGTCATTGTCATTTCTCATGAATGGAATAGGAATTACCTCTATAGTTTTACAGAACAGTAGCTTTTACCGTGAATATTATTGTTCATGAGTTTGACCAATAATGTTCTGTGCAGATGGTGGTTTCTGTAAATTAATAGCCCCCTGTGCAATTAGGTACATAATTTAAGAATAATCATGGCAGAATGATGTCTGAAAATTAATCGTCCCTTGTGTAATTAGGTGTTAGATAATCTATGAATAATCATGGTAAAAGTCTCTAAAATGCCTGGACCCTTAACAAGAAAAGTCTGCAGAAATGCAGTATTCAAAAAATAACCTGCTGAGCATGTGGGTGATGGTTACACCATCTGATATAGTGCAGCTAACCTTCTTGATTAGTGATGACTGATACAGACGTCATCCAAATTTAAATCCATTGCATATTTTTGATGAATGCAAAAAAAAAAAAAAACACCTACAAACTGACAACCAAGGTGAGGATGATTGTTGTTAGCATTCCTGAATTTTTTTTTATATGTAACATGTATGTCTACTGTATTTTTCTATAGTCACTTGGCTTAGTGCCGCTTTTATCATATTTTCCTTGGAATAACTACAACTTTTGCATTGTAATAACTTGTTAATTTTCCTGGATAGAAAATAAAGGTATTATCACAAACAGGTTTTTTTGGCAAGTTCTTGTGGCTGAAAGTTCAGAATTTTCCCATATAAATTTTACTCTATTTCACCTAGATAAACTTAATTTGGGCAAGTTTTTTTATGAAATTGCGTAGAGTGATCATTCAGCTGCAGAATAAAACAAAATTGAGCAGTCTACCTTGAAAATTGTTGCAGTTACACATCTTTAAACAAAAAAGGCATAGAGAGTTTTTGGCACTTGTTACATGAGTCTATCACTTTTTATTATGAAAAACGTGACTACTTTGTCATTCATGTTTTTCACATTTTCCTTGTTTTAATTACAAATTTTTGCATTGCAGTAACTAGGACATTCATCTGGGTGTGCTATGGATAAAAAAAATATTTTGGGGGGGGAATTGCAAAATTTTCATGTATCTTAATTTCTAATCGTCATTCCACATACAAAGTTATTTTGGGAGTTGGCTTTTTATGCCATTCTATAGAGTAGTCATTCAGCTGCCAAATTAAACAAAATTGTTGTCTACCTTGAAAATTGTCAGAGCTACATGTCTTTGAAAACAAAAAAAGGTATAAACGTATTTATGCCTACTGCTCTAGTCATTCCCACTTTCCACAGACGTTATTGTTTTTAATGGTATGGGTTAACTTTGCAGCAATCACAGTATTAACCAGTAATGTTGCCCAGGCTTGAAAGATATCATTCCGTTGTCAACAGCCTCGGAGGTAAACTCTTTAAGTTTCCTCTGTGAATGGCATACCACTCTCTATAGATGTAACTGCTGACAGATGTTCCCAATCTTGAGTGAGGAACTTAAGATCACTGTCACAAGCTGTGCTCAAGCCCAGGTGTGCCATTCTTCCAGTGAGTTCCTTTTTTACCATCATGGCAGTTGTAATTGTTGCACGAAGTTTCTCCTGCCATCTTGTTGATGCGAAGTCCCTCTAGGATCATGTTCATCAAGGCAAGAAATATGTCTCACAGATTTTCTTGGTGCCTTTCTAGAAAACCATTAAATGGTTTGTCCCATGCAAATGTATGACCATACAATCTGTGCAGAATATACAGTAGCACAGTGTTGTTCTTGCTTTCTTGCTCATAGAATATGGCAAGAGTAACTGACATCTCTCTCTCTCTCTCTCTCTCTCTCTCTCTCTCTCTCTCTCTCTCTCTCTCTCTCTCTCTCTCTCTCTCTCTCTCTCTCTCTCTCTCTCTCTCTCTCTCTCTCTCTCTCTCTCTCTCTCTCTCTCTCTCTCTCTCTCTCTCTCTCATATTACATGATTATTTATGTTGATATCCTTTGTATTTATCAATAAACATATGTCGTTACATGTTTATCCAATGTTTTAGCCAGTAATGTATAATCACATAAATTGATTTATGACGTGATTTGGACAAGTAAGGATTAGTAAATTTTTGTATGCTATACTATATAAATACACTGCAAGTGTGTACTGTTGTCTACCTCAACACTTTGCATACTCGTACATATACTCATGAACACACAGACACCCCAGTGGCCGAGAAAAGTTCTGATGCAACATGTCTGGGCAGTTTATACCAATACTAATTTGTAATCTGTTCAAATTTTTTCAGTTTGCTGGTATTTCAACATCAGAAAAGCTAATATGAAATTAATAAATGTGGAACCTGAAACAAAGTACAGTATTTTTAAAATAAAAGTGAAAAAGACATTTAAAGGTAAAAAAAGACCTGTACAATCATCCCCATTCAGCTCTTACAGCCTTCTTACCCCTTAAGTATTTACCCTGGCCAACCCCCACCCCTAGCTCTCTGTCTTTCCACAGTGTAAGCGCTGACCATGGCAACTCCCCCACCCCCACAAATACTCGAGCCACTCCAAAATGATAAACCTAATGTCATTGAAGTGACGTTGATACTTTTAAGCCAATAATTGTTACAAAATTTTTCAAGAAATCAAACACCTGCATACCCCTTCCCATCCATCCTGCCCGGCTTTCCCCATGGTCACTTTTTCTTCAGTCACCTTCGATAGCAGACGTTTCATTTTAGCAAGTTTAAGGGGATGTACATTAAAATGTTCAAATTCATATTTTGATGCAGTCATTTTACTCAAAAATTTTTTTTTACATACTACTGTAGGTATTGTTTCTACAATTTGGAAGTGAGCTAGTATGACCAACATCTTGAAAAGAATTGAATTTTAAGAGAAAGTATGTAAGACCCTTAAGTAACTTATGTATGAATAGATTATTGTTGTAGTTTCTATTTGATCTTTTTGAATTTTCATTTTGATTACTCCTGTTGTTAATCAACTTTTAATGTTTTTACAGGCAAAGAGGGAGATTAGAGTGTATGATTCGAAATTTAATGCCAGAAAGAGAAAAAGTAGGAGAAGCCATGGTTTGGTGTATTGAACATGCTGATGCAGCTGAGGAGATTTGTCAGTGCATCACAGAAGCATTAACCAATAATGATACAGCATTACCAAAAAAAGTAAGTTGTTATGAAAATATAAATTTTCTGTAGAGTACCTATAAAATTTAGATATTTTTGTGAGGAACAAACCTCTCACTTATTAGTTTCGAATACCTTTCACCACTAGTTTGTCGAGAGAATGGGCTTGGTAGTTGTGACTATACAAAGAAATGTGTACTGCAACCCTGCTGAGGGGCAGCCCTATGCCCTTGCTGTAGATCATATTTCTGTATAATCATGTAAATGGACTTTTAAGTGTTCATTCATGAGATATGTTTTTCATTCTTTTATTTTCCTCATGTGCTAACACCCCAGTTTACAGGTTTCATTACTTACCAGATATGTTCAAATATGTAAAAGTACAAGCCATTTTATTCCCAAGTTTGTTAAGTTAATGTTCCTAAATAAAATGTGGTAATATGTAAATATTGTGCATGTTGCAGGTGCTAAATGTTTCAACCAATGATGCACTATAGCCTAAGCTATAGTGCTTAGACTTGTTGTTGGGTTGTAAGGATTTTGTAAATGTTTGTTTTGCTGTTCTAAGTAAATGACAATATTGCTGTCATATCTGTACTAAACCGAGTGTGTTTGCATGCACACCCACCTACACCTACACCTGTGCACATGCACTAACACCTGCACATTTGAAATGTTTGCTAGATTTTTAACAAGACACCATAATGCATTACAAAATGGTAATTCAGCATAGAATCAGCAGACAAAAACACAAACTCAAATGTTGAGCATATGTTTGTTTTATATTTTATTATGCCTATATGAGTTTTTTTATTTGTTACAGTAAACCCCCCGTATTCGCGATCTCACGATTTGTAGACTCATGTATTCATGGATTTGTCCTTGGAACATATCTACCCATTATTCGCAGAAAATTCTCCCATTTGCGGTATTTTTTACGGAGAAATATTCACTAAATGCTGTATTTTCATCTCATTTTCATGACTAAATGCACTTTTTGTGATAAAACTGTTAAAATCTCAGGTAATGCTCAAGTTGCGATAATTCACGTTATGATAATTCAGTTCTGCAATCTGGTAAGCAATTAGTACCGATACAACAATATTTTTTATAAAATATTTTTATATTTCGCGCGGGAGCAGGCAGCAGCATAATCAGGCAGTGAGAGACCCCAAATTACAATTGACAACTTTTCCTCCATCACTTTATCCCATCTTCTAGTTAAAAAAGTAAAAGAGAATGATTAAAGTAATGCTATGCTCTTGCATAAATGTGTACAGCCATAAACAACCAACCAGGAAACTGTTGCTTTGCTTATAACCGAATTAGATAACAACAGCCGTTTACCTGGTATTTCAACCATTGTACGGTAATAAACAATTACCATGGTTATGGTACAAATGACGTTAAGTAGAATAGGACTGATGTATTTGTACATTATACCCTTATTTGGTATTGATAAAAGATCATCAAGGAAATATACTGCTAAATTTAAGCTGCAAGTTGTAGCTGAACCTGAGAAAACAATGTTCAAGCTGCTAATAACTATACTGTAAATTATCGTGCATTGGCAACATGGATGAAACTCTATTGTAATTAAAATGGGAGAGAAAGTATTTTAATCATAACTACTGGGCATGAAAGAACACATTACTGCTATTTTTACGCCGATAAACGGTAAATACGTAAAGCTCGTATTATGATGAAATCAGGTGAAAAAAGCGAACGGAATCTTGAATTTTTTTTACACAAAACCAACGCCCCCAAACGGCCATCGTCATCCATTAACAAAAGTGATCGATAAATTAATTTCACAACGAGACGTATTTTAGTTATATTTCGACTTAAAAACACTTCGTATAACGGAAAATAACCTTGCCCCTTATAAATAAAGTATCTAGACTCTAGAGATTCACTTATGCTAACTAAAAGCAAGAAAAGCGCTCTGAACTGAGTTAAATGCAGCGAAGTAAACACCACGTAAACATTTCCAAGCCAAAAATACTGGTCTCTATGATCGCAATTTATAATACAAAAGCAACATAAGAATATATACAATATTATTGGATACAGTGAATTAAGGCATAGCATTTTAAAAGATCCATGGAAAAGATGCATATTCATTATGTTGACGTTTGTATAATACGATGGTGTGAATATACTGTAGAGTACAGTATAATGTAGGCTATGCTACCATGTATGTATACAATATACTGTTTATGTAAAGAGTATATTTTAAAGTGTATGCTGGCTACCATATTATATCTATACATGGTACTGAATACCCTAGTGTAGGCTAGGCTATGTGTGAGGTATGTTTTGGTATTTCTTAACGCTTTTTCCAACAAACGATGGTTTTTTTGGAACCTAACCCCACCATAAGTAGGATAATACCTGCCTAAGCATTTTTAGTTTGTTTTGTGTCTGTTTGAACTATCAAAATAGGCAGTTCTAAGTGTTTTTATAATAGTTCTAAGTATTCGCTGGTTTTAGCTATTCGCGGAGGGGTGTGGTATGCATCCCCCGCAAATACGGGGGGTTTACTGTACTGTGTTTAACAGCCTGCTGGACTCTTAAACTTGTCAATGAAAAGAAGAGAAGAAAGATTGGGACAGATTTTACATGACTGCTGCACCAATTCTGAGGTATTGAATAGGCTATACTACTGGGACTCCCTTACTTAGCTGATGTTATTTATTGGGAGGCCAGACTCCTGGACTGTGTCAAATTGAGGTGCCAGTGTATCAACATCATTGTGAATTATTTCTGAATAAATATGGGTTTTTTTAGATCAGGTTTTTCAGATTCTCATTTCGATTTTTTCTTTATTTCAAGTCTTGAGAGTAGGTCATCTGGTATCACATCATTAGAGAAGCTCCTTTGCATTAGGAGTGTCCTTAGGGTGGACACTTTGGGTTTTTCCTTACACATTCATTCTTTAATCAGTCTTTATGCTATGGATTTGCCTTCTGTGTACCCCCATCATCATGGCTAGCCACTTCGTCGCCGTGGGTATAGGGTTACGATAGTAATCTCATCTTATGGTCATTCATCAGACATAGAGAGTGTACGTTTGTCAATTCAGTGTACTATGCTTCTTATACTACGGGACTACTGGAAGTCCATCTTTGGGTTTTCATTCACTGTAGATGCATTGCGTGAGTGCCCAGAGTATGGAGATCCTTCCATTGCAAATCTTTTGGGAAAGAAGCAACCTTTTTGGATTTGTCCTTCCCATTCAGAAAATTGTTAATGTATGTTTGTGTATAATTAAAATAAATTGTATTGTAGGCATTTGCTTTGCTTAATTGATTATTGGAAAAGCTATAAAGTGGGAGAAAATTAGGAAGGTAAAAGAAACTATTACTGTACTGTTATGAATTGCTCTGAATACTGTTATGAATTGCCTTCACGGCTTAATATCCAACAGTTTTCTTGGAAAATATGTGTAAAGCATTGCAGGTTATTATGAGACTAAAATTTCCCTGCACTGTCATTGTTTGCATCAGAAAAATGAAGGTATTTAAAATTACTGGTATAACTTTTTATCATTGTTTTGTTTAGTACAGCACAGTGCAACATCTTATAAACAAAGTAAACTTTAGAATTATTGTGCTGAGAGAGGGAAATATGAATACAGGCAGTCTCTGTTAATGGTGGTCTCTAACCAAAATCCCCATGAGTAATTTTAACAGAAACCGCACCGTTAACAGGTTTTCTGCATTGATAAACCGCTTTTTGATGCCAATTAACCACTTACCGCCGCTGAAAATCACTTACCGGCACCAAAAATCTGGTTAACAATGTCGCTGGCCAAGACCCGTAACACTGAAATGCCATTAACCCATGCCACTGGTAAGTGGGGACTGCCTGTAATTGAAAATGGTAGTTGCCAGTTGCTTTTTTTCATTGCATCAGACCATGCATAAATTGATTAGATGCAAATTTGAATGTAAAACTGAGTTTAACTTGCTTGTAGCACTGCATCCAATTAATGGGATGCGAAATAAGTGTAAAAGCAAGTTTATATTATATGTAGCATTGCATCTAGTTGCTCAAGTGTTGCATAAAACAGGTCTTGACATAGGAAAACCTATTTTTGGCAGCCACTGTTCATCCTCAAAGGAGTTACACTCTCATGGTTCCCCAGGGCTCCATAAGACAGACCAGCTGATTGCAAAGAATTCTCATATAGTTGGTCTCGACCAGAATACAGTAGTGCCTGTTCTCGGCACATTGATAGAATATAAAGTACTCAGGACAGGAGTGCTCTATCTCCTGTCCTACAATGACTACATAGGCTCTACATCTCACTCGCACCGATGTGGCAACAGCCTGTTTCGGTGCCATCTTCATTACACTCTGGTCTTTAACACTAATACTAATAAATGGTACTTGTAAAACAGGCTTTTATTATATATACTGATATTAAAGTTGACAAAAGGTTTCTAAGATTTGTGATGAAAGAAGAGATTTCCCTAATGAGTACTTGTACTTGGGCTTTAGCCTTCTAATATGACTATGAGACATCTGCTCATATTCTGTAGATTTGCAATTGTTTTTGTGGAAGGCAGACATACATACTGTTAATATGACTTGGTAATGAACTGCAAATTTTAATAAATTTTAACTTGTACTAATAGGTTTCAAGTTACTAGCATATTTATTATAAAGGTACATATTTTGGTCATCTATGTAGCAAATAAGCTTTTAAATGAAAGATCTTTACCTGGACAATCATATTTCTTACTGTATGACTGTGGTATGTTAAATTGCCTGGTAATGTTATGTTTCAGAGTGGATAAGTGGCATTCATAGTTGCCTATATTTTCCTGTTGCTAACCACTTATGCTGTACATGGACCTTTTCCTTGTTATATTTTGTCTATCGCTGTCCCCATTTTTATTGTATTTCTTCTCCTCATTGACCATGTATGGTATGTGCATTTGGTGATGATGGTCAAGATCATCTTAAAAAGCAGACTTGGTCAAAAATGCAGTTCTTCATTCCTTTAATACTGTATTTCCTTTTCATATCCATGCAATAAATTTCAGTATTGTATAATAAATGTAATACTATTTCTTTCTCATACATTTTATACTTTTCATTTTATTTCTCTGATACTCAAGTATACATATGATTTGCTTCATGTTCATCCATCTATTCATCCTCCAATGCCTAACTTCCTTATTGATTAATGATTAGTCTAGGGTTAAACTGTATAGAAAATGTATGTTACATGTTGGCCTTCTTTTTATTTTCAGATAGCACGATTATATCTAGTATCTGATATTCTTCACAACTGCAGTGTTAAAGTTTCCAATGCTTCATTTTATCGAAAAGGGTAAGTTGACGCATTGCCATCCTTGTGGGGATTAACATTTGCAGTGTGCCTGGTTTGGCAGACTGTTAAATGGTACTGAAAATTTGTTGCAGTATCCTTCCAGCTCAAGCTGCCTTACTTGTTACCTTTTATATTTCTTCTATTTCCTTAGTTTTCTTCCCCAGGCTGGCCAACTTCTTTAGCTTTGCTCTTCTCAGTTATTACTTCCTGTACCTTTGAAATTCTGATGACCTTTCATGAAAAAAATTCAACCATGAATATTTTGATGTCAGGGAGCATTGGGATAATATCCGAGTGTTATTTTTAAACTCATATCCTAAGCAAGTGAGGGTTGTTCAGAAAGAATTTTCATTAAACCAATCAGAAATTAAAAAAAAAAAATATTGCTCATTTTTCCATAATTTAAAATGCAATAGCTGACACAAATTGCAGTATTATATATATCAGTATATGATTGGAAAGGCAATTTATTAGACTTTTTAGTAAGCCAGAACATCATTCCCCCCATCACAAATTGTTAGGAGGTAATCCATTGGGCAAGGTTTATGAGACTAGAAATGGAACCTTGTGGTCAGGTTAAACTATTTAATACTAATAATAAAAGTAATGATGTGTGTAGTACATATGCATGATAATATATAAGGAATTTTCACTAATGAGAAGCTGTTCAATTTCCAGTTCCGATGCATGTTTCTCTTTTGTCATTCATTTGCTTTTACTTTAAATAATTTTGTTGTTGTTTATACTTGTAGACTAATCTTACTCTATAAGTTTTGGCCAATAGTTGTTGGAATCAGTATATTTAAGTATGTAGGATGCTTGGGGGAAGGGTTTCAAACCTACAAAAAGGGGAGAGAAAGTCAGTTTTTTATGGTAAAACATAACCACTTTTTTTGAGATAGCATGTACAGTTTGGAAGTGGAAGTATTTTTGATGTGCTCATGAAGGAAAAAAAAAATTAATTTCACATCATATTAGGGCCTCTTGTCTGTGTCTGTGTTCATAACAACAGTCTCAAGAATAATTAATAAGAAAAAATTCATTAGGATGGCCCCTAAAAAAAAAGGAAGCAGACGAAATACTTTGAAAGCCTCTCTGTACAGTTTCTGAAGAGAAATCTCTTTGGTTGAAGTTTTTTATTCAAGAAATGTCCATTTTGATATATAGTGCACTTAAATTTTCATAATTTGCAATCTTTAAACCTTGGCTGAGTTATAAGACTTTGTAGCAATAAGTTTCAGAGCAACTTGTAAGCTTTGATGATTTATTGGTAAATTACTTGTCAGAAGTTTGTCAGTCTAATGATTTAAACAACTTAATTTTATTTCCAGTTATGGGCTGTCATAGATCCTGTAATTTAAGTAACTAAGCTTATTTTGAATTTGAAGGACAAGGGGTGATCATAAGTTATGTCCAGAAATGTTTTTGATGTTACAGGTTCCAAGCAAAACTAGCAGAAATTTTTGAGGGTCTTCACACTGCATACAACTTAATAGAATCACGGTTAAGAGCAGAACAAGTAAAACAACGGATAATGCAGTGCTGTAGAGCATGGGAGGAGTGGGCTATATATCCTCATGAATTTCTTATACATCTACAAAATTTGTTTTTAGGTCTTGTTAAACGGGTAAGAAACTATTATTCCCATTCTGAAGTGTTTACATTTGTTATTTTGTTTTTGATCTAATATATATGTGAAGATTTTAGAACTGGATTAATTTGAACTGTATTTAAATGAAACATGTTTTGTAATAGGAGCCTGACATGGAACTCCCAGAAGAAATGATGAAATCAACTGTATGTGTTGAGCCAGTGAAAACCCAAGATGTTGATGGTTATCCTCTTGATGATGTAGATGGAATTCCTATTAAAGAAGAAGACAGGGATGATCTTGATGGGATACCTCTAATTAAAAGTGATGCCATTTCTGCGCTGATGGGTTATGAGGATGACGACGACGATGACATTGATGGGGCACCTCGTATGTATTGTAGGTTATCCATAATTAGTCTTGTCCTTTGGAAAACAGACCCATCTACACTGACTAGAAAATTAAAAAGAACAACAATTCCACCACGCATGCTCACTCCACAGTTTCCTGTCCACCAGCAGTCATACTCAATTGTTCTTTTAAGCTTTGATTGCAGCGGATGTGCTGTGCATTCTGAGTCAACACCAAGTTCTTCCCTAGCTTTTTTGCTGTTTTATTCTTTTTTTTATGCTTTTGTATGTTCATATTTTCTGAAGTAGTTCATATGTGTATTTGCTTTTCCTCTGTTAGAGGGTTTGGTAAATTATTCCTTTTCAGTCCGTTTTTGTAATATGTCTCTGTGAATGCATGCTATTCCTGTGTTGGGATTCATAGCTCCTTTCTCATTAATTTTTTATCCGGACATGGCTTGCATAGCATACCTTTTGCCTTTTTGTCAGTATTTCTCCAATATTCATTAATGTGTCCTGTATCTTGTTTTTGTGTATTTGTTCTGTACCATCCTTTGCCTGTTCACTGAACTAGCCTAGGCATGGATTTTCAGTGGGCATGCTCTTTTACAAAATGGTTGCCTTGAGCTTCATTTTAATTTTCTGTATCATCATTACAGTTTTTGCTTTTGTCTCTTGCATTGCATGAATTTTAATGCTTTTTATTGTTACTCATACCCCATTTGTGGTAACCTTTCAGGAAGACTGTTTTGTTTGTGTATGCTTCGGGCTCTCTAGGATTATTTTTTTTTATTCCAATTAAAGTTTTTTTATTATCTCATTTTAACGTAACTTTCTTGGGTTTTCCCCTGGCAGGAGTCTTTTGGCAAGGAGTCTTGGTTTTTTGTTTTCTTTTGATGACCCTCCTCCCATTCCTTGACATAGGTTCCCACCTACCTACTGTTACATGAGGTTTTTGTCTTTTCCCAATCTTTTGGATGTCTCTTGATGCTGAATGGGAGTTTGTCTGGAGATTGGTGTGCTTCTTCCTCACTGCCTTTTCAACCTAGTGATGCTTGTTGGTGTGGCCTACCTGCCATCTCTCAGGGGGAGGTCTTGTTACCTTCTTCCTGTGCTTCCACCAGTGATGAAGGTATTCCTTGGGTTTGTACTCTTCATTGAACGTAGCTGTGTGGCTTTCTTAAAGGATCTGATATGTGAGACCCTTGCTTACCTCCTCTCTCCCACTGTTCTTAATAGCTTTGCTTAGCTTCTTGCCAGTGACATGGGTATAGTGTACTGCGTCCTCTGTACCAGTCTGTCTGCTACCCTCAGGTTGTTACAGGATGTTTGCTACTTCACCTTCTGGTCCCCTCAGGTTGTTACAGGATGTTTACTACTGTACTTCTAGTTACATTCTTTAGACTGGGGTCTCTATGGGCTACAGTATGTAATAACAACCTCTGCTTCTTGAGGCTATGTTGAGAAGGTGTTTGCTGCATTTGATTCAGTGTTAACCTCCTGACCCACAGTGTCTATTGGTTATGTCAGTACTGTACTGTACCCTTCAATGATTTTGTATGATATGCACCCGTGCTGCTGTCACATGCTGGTCTACCTTTAGGGCGGAGTGGGCAATTAACCCTTAAACGCCTACTGACGTATCATACGCCGACTAAAATTGTCTGTTGTGCCAAGTGGACGCATCGTACGCCGACTACAAAAATTTCAACCTTCGTCAAACTTTGACTCGACTAAATGGTCAAAAACGCAATTGTAAGCTAAAACTCTTACATTCTAGTAATATTCAATCATGTACCTTCATTTTGCAACAAATTGGAAGTCTCTAGCACAATATTTCGATTTATGGTGAATTTTTGAAAAACTTTTTCTTACGCACACGCAGTAACTCCGGCCGAAAATTTCAGAAATTTTTTTTATTTTTTTGTCGTAATTTTTGCACTGTTCTATATTAGTTATTTTGTTACATAAAGTTTTATATATGAAAATGTGCGCATTTCATGTACAATACAACAGAAAATAACTCATGGTTGTAGCTTTATCAGTTTTGAAATATTTTCATATAAATCACGATAACTGCCAAAATTTCAACCTTCGGTCAACTTTGACTCGACTGAAATGGTCAAAAAACGCAATTGTGTTTTAAAACTCTTACATTCTAGTAATATTCAATCATTTACCTTCATTTTGCAAACAAATTGGAAGTCTCTAGCACAATATTTAGATTTATGGTGAATTTTGAAAAACTTTTTCCTTATGTCCGCGCCAGAAATTCTTTTCATTACGTTGTCGTAATGTTTGCACTGTTTTATATTAGTCGTTACATAAAGTTTTATATATGGAAATGTGCGCAATTTCATGTAGAATACAACAGAAAATAACTAATGGTTGTAGCTTTTATCAGTTTTGAAATATTTTCATATAAATCACGATAACTGCCAAATTTCAAGCTTGGTCAACTTTAACTTGACCGAAATGGTAAAAATGCAATTATAAGCTAAAACTCTTACATTCTAGTAATATTCAATCATGTACCTTCATTTTGCAACAAACTGGAAGTCTCTAGCACAATATTTCGATTTTTATGGTGAATTTCTGAAAAAAACTTTTTCCATACGCTCATGCGCTGTGTAACTCGGCGAACATCTCAGAAATTCTTCCGTCATGTTGTCGAATGTTTGCATCTTTTACATTAGTCGTTACATAAACTTTTATATATGAAAATGTGCAATTTCATGTAGAATACAACAGAAGATAGCTCATGGTTGTAGCTTTTATCAGTTTTGAAATATTTTCACATAAATCACGATAACTGCCAAAATTTCAAAAAACTTTAAATTGTAATGCTAAAACTCTTACATTCTAGTAATATTCAATCGTTTACCTTCATTTTGCAATAAATCGAAGTCTCTAGCACAATATTTCGATTTATGGTGAATTTTTGAAAAACATTTTCCTTACCTCTGCGCGGTAACTCGCCAACATCTCGAAATTCTTTCGTCTCGTTGTCGTAATATTTGCATCGCTTTTATATTAGTCGTTACATAAAGTTTTATATATGAAAAAATGTGCACAATTTCATGTACAATACAACAGAAAATAACTCATGGTTGCAGCTTTTATCAGTTTTGAAATATTTTCATATAAATCACGATAAATAGAAAAATTCGACTTTCGGTCAACTTTAACTCTACCGAAATGGTCGAAAACTGCAATTGTAAGCTAAAACACTTACAGTCTAGTAATATTCAATCAATTAGCTTCATTTTTCAACAAACGGGAAGTCTCTGGCACAATATTTCGATTTATGGTGAATTTTTGAAAAAAAAAAAAAAAAAATTTTACGTCCGCTTATTTAATTCATGCATCATTTTGTGATAATATTCTCTCTGTGTTGCTTTGATTGTTTTACAATTTGTTATATACCAAAATCATCACAATTTAGTGTACAATACAACTCAAAAAAATTAACTCATTAGCTTTAACCGTTGTGCTTACAGCATGATTTGTATACAATTATATGAGTTTTTTTTTTTGCTGTCATATTCCAATATTTATATATGATAATGATATTTTTTTCATTTCTGATGGTTGCATACTAAACTTCAGGCAATGACAAAAAGGAGCCAAAAAATGAACTTAATCTTAAAAACTAAGCGTGCCTGTGATTTTTTGAAAAAACTTTTTCCCACTTGCATCTAACTCACGAATGTCGGCATACGGGAGACGTTTTTTTTAAATAAATAGAGGCTCATGCGTTTAAGGGTTAATTGCCTTTTGAGTCTTGGTAGGGTTTTTCATTACACTTACATCCATTTTTCATTACACTTACATCCTAGAGAAATGACTTGGAAAGGTTTATTAATTTTCTATTCTATAATAGGGTAATTGGTAACTTTGGTAACTTGAGGTTGGCAGTGTATGTTACTCATGCAATTGTTTCCACTGCCTTTTGTGATCCTTATTGACTGGGGTTCAGCAGAAGCTACTGAAGTAATTTCTTTGATTATTGCCATTTTCACACATGTGGTGTTTATAGCACTTTAGTTTGTGTCAAGGACTCAGATACTCCCTATGGAAGGATAAAGTGAAGTTCCTTTGCTCATTGGTGGTGAGGTCTGTGCTTGCAGTGTTATGAGGTCTTGGTCATACCTTGAGTCAGCTTATGTGCCTGTGATGTCTAATATGGTAAGGGGTCTCACTAGGGTATCGTTGGTTCCTATCTTCGCTATGGTCTGGAGTTCATGGTTAAGACTGTCCTCTAGTAAATTTTCATGAGTCTGCCTGACTTTGGATGCCTTTCTTGGAAAACTAATTAAAATTTATTGGAGGAAAGTCTTAAGTTGCCCTTGTCTGCCCCATGATAGTTCTCTAGTCATGCATTTGCCTGTTTTTCAGGCCTTCTCACTCTTTTCAGATTTTTCTCTTGACTTCTGAAATTAGACATTCTCAAGACTTGTGTGTTGGTTTCCATGAGTCCCTCTTGGCTTGAAGTGTGCCATGTTATTTTATTTTGATAGAAGGTCCATTTTTGTTTTTAAGTATTTGTGTCTTTATGCCTCAGCTTTAAGGTCAAGTGAAGTCTGAAACAATTTCATACAGGTTCATTAATCTTAATCCACAGTCTCCTCTTCCCTTCCCCTCACCTCCAGATAGGTATTGGCAGAGAAGAATGAGTAATACAGTCTATGGCAGACAGTGCATTGCAGTTAGGGCTTGTGCAGTGAAACATTCATCCTTTTAGCCCTTCTAGTTGGGCTACTTCCTCTTGTGTGAAACATGTTTCTAGTTGAAGTGCTTTTAGGACTGGAAAACTTGCAAGCTGAATGAACTTGAGCATTTCTAATTGGTACAGCTGTTCAACTTCTTCAACTTTGCCCATGACTGACAGCACTTTTAACTATCTGATGAGGAGAATTATATAAGGGAGACTAATGGTTCCCTTTTTCCCATATCTGCTACTGCTCCTTTGTTCTTGTATGTTTTCCCTTTATTTGTATGAAGCTTGTAAGATTTCGGTATTAGAAAGATACAAATATACCATAATATGAAAGGGAAGTGTTAAAGAGCAAACAGTGTTTCCATGTTGCATTAGTTGTTTGTAGGAATTTTTTTTCTGCGTAATGCATACCAAAATTATTGTCTGAGCTTTTTCTCTCCCTTGTATCTCAGTTGATGAAGATGTAGATGGTGTTCCATTGAAGGATGGAGGGATGATGAACAATGGACCAGCTCCTGGGTTTGTCTCCTCAAAATGGGAAAGTGTCAGCCCAAAGCGTGTTCAAGCTCAGGTAATGTGTACATTGAATATATTGAATATTTTACATAACCTCTCATTATGGGGATATATACAGACTTTATTGGATTATATTTACTGCTATTATTAATTTTTAGAAGTGGTAATTGGACTATAATTTGATTAATTACAGGCTGTTACAACTTCAAAGTGGGAAGTAATCGAAGCCAATCAGAGTGGAGATGACGCTGCCACAAATGGCTCTGATAGTACCCCTGTCTATGACCGTTCGGGATCAGTAACACACATGAACCAAAATAGTCATGGTAAGAATATTTGTATTTGAGGATAACTCTGTAATACTATCAATATATTCTTGAACATTCTGGGCTGTATAGGTTTTGTTAGTCCCCAGTAGTAAAACTAAAGCTTTAATTTATGAAAGAGGAGTAGGATTTGGATGGGGTTGACCACATTTATTCAAGGGGTATTAACTTTAGCAAAACTTCTAATAAAATATCCATTCACAATGCTAGAGAGGAGGAGTAAACAGAGACTGGGAATAACTATGTTTACATACAGAAGTTGCAGTTTACATGGCAACCAACAAATGAACTGAGTAAATTGCATGTAAAGTTAGTATTGTCTCTACACTTTTAATGCAGGCATATACTGAACTATGTTATCTCTTACTGGCTAAAGTAGGTCATACTTGAAGCCTTCATTAATGAGACTAATGCCATTAAATGTAGTTATGGGTGTATTTTAGATTCAAGTGCAATTGTTTTTTTGCTTGACAAGCGTTTGCAGTGGGCCAAGTTCTACCAGGGGGGACAGGTTTTAGAGAATCATTATCAACATCATCTCATTTATTCATTGTTAGCTTCCCAGAAATGACATATTTAACATTTGTCTTATTTGAAGGGTAGTTGTGTTTAATTCTTCAGTCACTGAACCTTGTTAGCAGTTGACCTCCGATTCACACTAATAACCAGGTGGTCTCCTGAATCCTACAGGCTTACTAACATTATGGGGGTATTCAGTGACCTCTGACATAAGTATATTTTTTTTAAATATAACGAATTGCATTGTGATGAAGTACGTCTTTATAATTAACTAGTTGTTCATAAAACCCTACCGATCACATATACCTTAACAGATCTTGAGGTGTTGTTTCCCGACTGCACAGAAAGTAAGGAGGTTGATGGTTACCAGAGGGTCCAGGTAGCACGTGCTACTACTAATCTTTTTTTTGCCTGTTAGATAAACCACTGAGGAGTGTAGGAACATTGAAGACCACAAATTTAGCCATGAGTGATAGGATTGTGTAAAAAAAAAGTATTTGGATATAAAATTCATGTTTTTATTGTATTTCTGCTTATTGTGCTTTGAATATGGTGTAATTTTCCAAGGTTCGCATCATTTCTAGATCCTATATGGAATTTTTAATATTTAAAATTTATAGTTTCATATAAAATACAGTTTTTTGTTGGGTTTAGTAATTCTCATATAAAATACAGCTTTTTGTTGGGTTTAGTAATACATATGACTTTTCCAGACGATGATGACCTTGATGGTATTCCCCTAGTGTATGATGATTACAAGAGAAAGAGAAGAGACTCTTCGGAAGATGATTCTCAGTCACAAGACAACACATCGGAATATTCTGAAGACTCAAGAGGATTTGATAGATTACAGGGGTAATAAGATTTTTCAACATTTTTAACTTGAACTTTAAATGGATATTACCAATTATACTGTTTTAGAAAGTTTTACATTACATGAAGTTTTATATGATTGGTACGCGAGTGAAATGTTTCTTTCTTTCAGGGATGTAAGTGAGGAACGTCGTGCAAAGTTACGGGAAGTAGAAATAAGAGTTTTGCAGTATCAGGATGAATTAGAACAAGGTTTAAGATCTCTGAAAAGTGGGTATTCTATTCACCGACAGGTTGCGCATTATCGTCATAAAATGATGAAGAAGGTAAATCAATATAATACTTAAGGGTTTTAGAACATTCCGTACCGTTTTATTTTTGTATTGAAAATATTTAAGTTGCAAATAACAAATATGTTCTTTGGTAGTAACTTGAATCAGATGCAAAGTTTCTTAGTCTTTGAAGTATTGTCTTCCCATAACTTTTTGTTCCTACACAAATACAGTCTATTACAGATATTCATTTGTTGAAAGCAAAGATTATTCAGAATTTGTCACAAATTCTGAATAATTGTCAATTACTGATGGTTACTGAATTGGAGCAAGATATTTTGAAGGAAGGGTGCCTTGTGATCTTACTGTGGTAGGCATTTCCTTGCAGGTTCTGTAATTAAGGAAACATTGACTGGAGTGGTGATAAATTTGTATACTGTACATTACCATATATCTTTCTGCTGGTATTAAGTGTTTCAGTTTTAAGGTGAAAAGTAACAAAGCTCTGTAGTCATTTCCTCTCAGATATATGATGATTAACTTCAACACATAAATTCAACATTGATGATTATCTTTTTTATCAATGCAAATAATTCTCTTCTTCTTTGTCTTCAGCTTTACCCATCTCTAAGTGGGGTTGCTGTTCCATGTAAGCCTTCTCCATCTACTTCAAGACCTGTCTTGCATATCCTGTTCTCCATCTACTTCAAGACCTGTCTTGCATATCCTGTTCTCTTAACCCTTTTTCCCGCATGTCATTTGCTATGTTATCTTTTCCATCTGAATCTTGGCCTTCCCCTCCTCCTCCTCCCAACCACCTCCATGTACATGACCCTTCTACACACATGATCCTCCTCTCTCCGCATGACATGACCAAACCACTGCAGTCTTCATTGCTGAATTTTCTTTGACACTTCTACCACTTTGACTGTCCCTCTAATTGTTTCTGATCCTATCCTTTCTCGTGACTCCACACATCCATCTCAACATCCTCATCTCTGCCACTTCCAGCTTCCTTTCTTGAGCCTTCTTTATTGACCACGTCTCAGCCCCACACACCATCTCTGGTCTAACTACACTTATAAAACCTTCCTTTTACTCTTACACTAATCCTCTTGTCGCACAATATTCCTGATGATCTCCAATTCATTCAAGCACACTGTATCCTGTGGTTTATTTCTGAGTCCATGCCACCATCATCCATCACACAGGACCCAGGGTACTTGAAAGTGGTAACCCACTTGATGTCTAAACCTAATTTAACTGCACCCTGTTTTCCTTCCCCTCCCATCCACAGATATTCTGTCTTGGCTCTGCTTATCGTTAAACCTCGATCTTCAAGTGCTTGTCTCCGCAACCCTAGTTTTATCTCCACCCCTTCTCTAGTCAGGTCCACCAAAACATCATCAGCAAACATCACACTCCACGGGACTTCTCTGACATCTGATGTAATAACATCCATCACAAGATCAAAGATGTAGGGACAGAGTTGAACCTTGATGTAAACCAACTCTTACACTAAACTTTTCTGTTGTTCCCACAGTGCTTTTTACCCGAGTGTTAACCTCTGCATACATATCCTAGACTACTTTAACATACTCTGCTGAAACACCCTTCTCTCTCATACATCTCCACACTTCTTGCCTAGGTACCCGATCATATGCCTCCAGATCAATAAATACTAGATGTAGCCCTCTCTGTCTTTTTACATGCTTTACCATTGCTTGTCTTAGTGCAAAAATTGCATCTAGTGTACCCTTTCCCGGCATAAACCCGAATTGTTCTTCGCCTATTGTTGTTTCATTCCTTATTTTCTCTATAATTCGTTCATATATCTTCATAGTATGAGATATCAGTTTTATCCCTATGTAGTTTGTGCAGTCTTGTATATCCCCTTTTCTCTTATATATTGGGACCATAATACTATTTCTCCAGCTGGCCAGCATCTTTTTCTTGGTAGCAGACCTTTGAAAAGAGGTCCCAGAGTATACTGTATCAACCCCTTCTCCTCCCTAGCATTTCCACACCTCAACTGGTATACCATCAGGTCCAACAGCCTTTCCATTTTTCATTTTGTCAAGCGCTCTCTTCACTTCTCTGGTGGTATCTGGAACTGCTCTTACTCGTGGGTTTCCCTCTTTGCTTATTCTTCTGGGGTTCTCTTCGTTTAATAGCTTCTCAAAATGTTCCTTCCACCTTGCTCTTATACATTCTTCCCTTGACAAAACTCTTCCATTTTGATCCTTGATCTGCTTGATATGCATCAGATCTTTAGTTGCTCTATCTCTTCTTTTTGCTATATTGTAGATCATCTTATGACCCTAGAACTAAGAGATTAAGCATTTTTCCTATGATGGTCTCAAAAAAATTTTTTTTTTTTTTAAATAGGCGTAATTGTTGTAGTTTCAATCAGTTAGTAACTTTATCACCTTGAAGAAGGAAGAGGGCAAGAGATTAGTTATTTGAATGCACAACTCAGTATGTTGACTTTGTTTTTTTGTTTGGTACAGATTTCTGGACTGGAATTATTCTGCCTCAGTCAATTTAGTAATGAGTGGTCTTTGTGCAGTACCAGATTTCTTTGTTTCCTCTTCCTTGTATGTAGAGTTTGGGACAGTTCTGACATAGAAGGAGGAGTTATCTCAGGAATGGGGAATGGTCTGCTTGTATGGGCAGTGAGGTCAAAGTAAGGTCTAGGAGCCAAAAATGAGAGATAGTAAGTAGTATAAAGTAGAGGCACAGGGTGGACAAAGGCTTCAGCTAAGTAAAAAATACCTTAAATTGCAGCTACCTGGGATAAAATGATGATAATTTAGCAAGATGAACAACCAGTAAGGTACAGATCCATTGCTTTGTGAAAAACTAATGCAAAGGCTAGTGAATTTAATTACCCCCATCCAGATAAAAAGAAAATGTTTGGTCGACAGAAAATGAGTCGCAAATGTCATGACTGAAGTTAGTGACCCTTCACTAGCTGCCATGTATCTTGTCAACAATAGAGATAGATCCACTTAAAGCAAAGTATATGGCCTAAAAGCCTTGATGTATGGAGATCCACATAAAGCAGAAGTATGTGGACTAAAAGCCTTGATATATGGTTGTTGTTTAATAAACCCTGCAGACACAAAAATCCAGATGAACTGTTGTCAGATTTTTAATGCAGTACAAAACATTTGGGTACATTAGTAGAAAATCATCAGAAAAAAATACCTACATGCTTACATGCAGTGCATATGATACTGTGCATTTAACAGCTTGCAAGTTCCTCCTTTTAAACTGAAAAATGAAATAATGATACACAATAGAGGGAAGAATGATTGAGATGGATTTATACCTGCTTGCTACATTGGCTTTGGGATATCATGCAGACTGTAGTGCCAGGTCTTCCTTATATTTATTGGAAAGCCAACCCCAGAACTGGGTTAATGGAGAGGTGCCAGTGCTTTGCAAGCCTGACTTTAAGACTGCATCTTGAGAAGTACCAAATATGGGTATAATGAACTAACACACCAAGGTTTAAGAGAAAAGTCTTTGTAAGAATTGAGTTAAGAAATGTTATAACTATCACCCTTCTTGCAGAAATGAATTTTGAAAAATTTATCAGCCGTTTCATAAAATCTTGGTTGCCAAAAGTGTATACCCTCGTAATACGACTGGTCATTTGTGAAACTGGGCAGAAATTGATAAAGCTTAGAATTTATATATTTCTAGATGTTTATATGAAAAAATATTGTTTATGGTGAAAGTTTGTTTCCAAGAAGATTCCCTGTCATAACTGGTAAGATTTTTCACATTAGAATCAATAAATATGTCAGTCGGAAACATTTTTTCTTCGATGTCTTGTCTGTAAATGCGGGGCATACTACTTTACAGTATTCAGTCACTCTTGTTACTGATCCCAGACCTCCTTTTTCAAGTAGCTTCAAGTCTCAAATTATTTCTTTTTATTACAGTTTTTGGTACTTAGGCCCCCAGGTGATTTCAGGAGATGATAAAAACCACCACCCAACTAGGGATTAAAGTTGAGAATATTAGATGTCTTTATCTCGAGAGTATTCCTGTACTATTTCTAAAAATTGACCTTTTAGCATGTCTTGTTTTTTGATAAGCCACTCTAATTATTGTTGTTACTTGATTGCAGTAGGTTAATTTTCTCATCTTTAATGGTAAAGAAAATTACCAGCTACAGGAAGCAAGAGGTGTTTCTTGGGGACAGCTGCTACAGGGACTAATTTAAAGACTGCAGCTTTTATAAGATTGTGGTTATCACTTTCCTCTAAGTAATTTGTTGAAGACAGATCCATCTTTGGAAATTGCTGCTCCTTTCCCAGTTGGTATTTTAATTTCTGCAGTACTCTTAAATTTTATTATTTATCCAGCAGTTTCCTTCTGTATAATGTTGGCACTTGTGTTTCATCTAGATATATATATAACTCTGTCCCCTTTTCCTGATGTAATGCATTTTTGTCTCACAAGTTCTTGAGTAAGAACATTGCATATCAGGTTATGTAAAAAATATCCTCCCAATGACTGGCTAATGGAAGTTAATTACTCTCTTAGCTCTTTTAGATTCTAGACAAGTGGTAAGTCTATTGTTCTCCATTTCAAACAGCACTTCATCAGTTGTTGGAGTTCATTTCAGTCAGAATATAAGGATTGTTTGTTACTACTGTAGTAGTCACGGGTTTTGACCCTCCTTTTGTCATTTTAAACTAATAATTCTTTGTGTTCTGTGCTTGTTTGGAAATTTGTCCAACTCTGGCTCTCTAATCACTCATGCTGCCTATGTGTACGAAGCATTGGTCGAGGAACATTAACAACAAGAGATCGTGTTGCCTCTTTAATGTTGGAATATTTGGAAATGTAATTAATCTCTTGTGCTGGACTATGGACACCAAGAAGTTATTACCATTCATGCCATCTGACAGAGGGTTTATGTTCCTAGTGACAGAAACAGGTTTAATACCCTATCCTTGGCTTATGATGATGGCTAGTTGGTGTGAAAATGCTTAATACCACATGTTCAAAATGATTATTTATCCTTTTTTGTCAAAGATAAATTTGGCACTGCTTGTAAATATAAATAAATTAGACCTACTTTCATCTTGGGCACATTTTGCAGCTCAAGGAAGCAGAATTATTTATTTTCAGCCGGATGGGTGAAAACTTTCTTTTACTGTTTTTTCGTTGAAGATAAATTTGGCACTGCTTTTAAATATAAATAAACTAGACATGCTTTCATCTTGGTTACATATTGTAGCTCAAAACTTTATCAGGTTTGCAATTTCTTTGGGACCAAATAAATAGTTCCTTTTATGTTGAATGTTGTGTAAATTTGCTTATGCCCTCAGAGTATGATGAGCCCATTTATGTGAAAATAATTTCAGTATAGTTCCAAGCTTTGAGAATAATAGTAAATATGGTATGTGCCATGTTACATTTTTGTTACTTGTTCCTTGCAAGTCTAAAATTTATATGCTATGTCTTTCAACCACTTAACTGGATACTGATTTACATCTTGTTCTCTCAGGCATCATGATTAGGTGTTGCTTTTAAATTAGTAGATATATATAGTAGTAGTTCTGTAGATTGGCCTATGGAACTATTTAATGTGAGTTGACCTACTAGCACTTCCACTTTTTTTCCATGGAGATACCATAAGATTTACCAGTGGTGTCTTGGCAATAAGCTGACAGCAGTTACTTTTTGCTAGGTGGGATAGTCTTCCCATGTTGTTGTCTTCCAACTTGTTACCACTACTGACTTTTCTGTCTCTATGATTAGTGCAGATAGATACTGGGCCATTTAGGTGATGCCAGTCAGTTTTGTTGGCATAGTGTATTGCAGTGACAAGCTATATAATTTTTGGCTCGATTTTTGATGTTCCATGCTACTGTATGAACAAAAGTGTATATATAATATGTGAAAGATTTATTTTGCTATTACTGAATAAACAGTTAAACATCATTAGGTAGTTTGTTCATGCATGTTGTAATCATCACAAGAATTGTGCCTAGTAGCTTAACTTTGATTTGAAATGTTTACCACAGCTTAAACTCTTCATGACCATGTGATTAATGGTATTTCAGTCTTTTAAGTAAAAGAGGTTGATGTCTCTTGCAGATAGAGAGAGAGGAGGGTAGTGAACGAAGGCACCATCGTCATAGGAGCAGGAGTTCAACGCCTGAAGAAAGACGGCCAACAAAACGTTCAAGATCACCACACAAGTGAGTATTGATGAAGCTTGGACTCATGTTGCATAATGGAAATCTACTGGTGAAAACCCTGTAGGGGGTTAGTCCCGTCAGTGCACCTCACTTGGTGCACTGTAGGTATTATTACTTAAAAGGTTGCTTGCAGCCTTCCATCAGCCCCTACCTGCAACCTTTCATTCCTCTTTTACAGTACCTCATTTCATATTTGTTTTCCTCCTGTTACACCTTTAAAATCTTTCACTCAATTTCCCTTTCAGCACTGAATGACCCTCATAGAACCCCTAAGTGCTTGTGCCCTTTTCTGCTAGTGAAACTGTACTAGAAAACTCATCTCTTTTACGTTCACAGGTCTCGCCATCGTACACATTCAAGATCTCCATCTCGTAAACGTAGGTCTAGGTCTCCACGAAAAAGAAGATCCCATTCACGTTCTCCATCTCGTAAACATAAGAAAAAAAGTCGGCATTAATTGTTTAAAATTGGGTATTGACTTTTTTAAAAATGGAACCAACCAACCAATATTAGTGCCAGCAAAATTGGGGTCTGAAAACTTTCTGAAGTTATAGAAATATTTTTACCAGTGACATTTAAAGTACAAACTTCAACAAAATCTTACGTGGTTGGTTAAAAATAAAAAAATATAAATTAATAGAAACTCCAAAGGTTGTTTGCACTGAGGAAGCTTTGTTGTTTTTGTCAGCATGGGAAACTGGTATTGCTTCCCAGGTGCCCTTTCCCCCTTCTCTCCTCTAACGTATCCCGAGAAACCAACAGAATTAAAATTATGGTTATAATATATGTGCAGCCTTTGTCATCCTGAGATAGTGTATTTGTTATCAGTTAATCCTGCCACCTGATTGTTAGTCATTGGATAATACCAGAATTGTGTGGGCTTCTGTGTTTTATTGACAGGTGCTGTACAAAAAATACTTTGAAAATGAAGGTACTGTGTACCTTTAGTTTTTTTTTTTACTCTATGGAAAAATGTAAAAAAAATTATCTTACAGGTCTTGCTCTAAACCAATGTTATTTTTACAAAAATGTATAGTATTTCAATACTGATTTTTATTTTAAAGACCTTACCTTCCAATTTAAAAGTATAAAATTTTTTCTACAAGGTAGGGAGCATCCACACTGTAGTAAAAACGTTAAAAAAAAAAATTTTTTTGCACTCCTTTCGTGTAATCTAACCTGCTTATAATAACGTTAAAATACTATAACCATGCTTCATTCATTGAATTAAAATTATCCAGTATTGGCCAAAAATTCATTCTGCATGGTTGCTCAACTGCCTTCGATCAATTTAGAGACCGGTACATATTTCCAAATGAGAGGACATTCCCAAAGGATTTCTTATTACATGGGGTGTAACCCAATTCAAGCAATGAAGTTACTGCATAGTGCGAAGCCTTTACACAGCTTAGTACAGTAGTAAATAAGGGTGGTCTCATATGGCTGCCAAAAAAAGTGGAAAATGAGACCACCTTTATTTAGTACTAATCTGTGTAGTAACTTCATCACTTGAATTGTGTTACATTCCATGTAATGGGAAGTCCTTTCATTTAGAAATAAGTGCCTGTCTCTTGAAATTTTTTTACAGACTAAGGCACCTTGCCAGTTTTCAGTGGTTCAGAGAATTCAGTTACTGGCAGCATTTTAACCTAGAGAAATGCTTATATATACTAAAAAATCCTCTCTAGTCCAAATACCTCAGATGAACAAGGTGTCCAGGATTGCACCATCCCTCTTTCAATGCATGCAAGAACAGAAGCCTCTTAGTTGAACAGGAGTTCAACAAAACTGCAAAGGTTGAGGATTAATGGCTGATGACCAATATTACTTCACACATTCTGAAGTGAATGAATGCTTGTGGATGCACCAGTTTCCCAAGAAATTTTGCTAAAGCCAAGTTAGTCTTTCTTATCAAGACAGGCACTGCGGTAACACCTTGAAACTGTAAATCCAAGGGGGTCCACAAGATGGACCTTCCTTGCTGTCTCATCATCCAACATCCCAGAACTTCTCCCTGATCATCGCAATCCCCTAGATCAGGGGTTGGCAACCTTTTTGAGAGAGCGGGCCAGACAGCTATGCTGTCTCTTGGAGGGCCATGATATCAAGCATACTATAAGGATCACTTGACACCTGAAACTAGGTAAAAACTGTTAGATAGTTATTATCCAGGTGTTGTGTTAGCAGAGCAGACTAAAATTCCTCGTGGGCCTGAGGTTGCCGACCCCTGCCCTAGATTGTAATAAAAGGAAAGTCGATCCCAATCCTGGGTGACTACACCCCAAGAGGGATCCCAGTCACTGAGATACCATAACAGACTGATCTTTAGGGAATGTTCCTGTACCTACAACAGTGTGAACACCTGTGAACATCCATTAGATGAAGTTGCCCTAAACAGAACATGGGGTCCTATTGTGAATGAAGTGTGAAAGACAACCTTGTTCATAAGAAACTAGTCATCTAAGGTTTCCAGCAATGTCTGCAAGTGTCGACAGAACAGAGGATTTGGATATAATCTTGGGTTATGAGAAAGAAATGGGATCAGTGGGGGAAAGGGGGTTTCAGTTTTGAAGAAGAGGAAGACCGAGTAAAGCATCGCTTCTCAACCGTCGAGCCCTCCATTCTGTTCATGTCCACTGAGGATGAAATCAAGGCACATTCTTGGAGAGATGAAGAGCTGGAGCTAGGTTCAAGACAGACCCTGTAAGGGGTGACAACAGACATTGTTTGAAAGACTGACAGAACCTCTCTGCCTTCTCTTCCTTGAACCATAAATCTTCCATGAACCAGCAAACATGAGACACTTGTTGCTGTTGCCAGACAGCGTGCACTCTTGCCCTCCACAAGTTGCCAGACAGCGTGCACTCTTGCCCTCCACAAATCATAAACACACAATAAGTGTAGATTATCATGGGTGGCAATAAATAGCACAAATTCATTCAAGCCAAAGTGCACAACCTGCAGAAAAGCCAAAGCACTCAAGAAAATACACAAGTAAACTCCCAACAGCCATGATGAGAAAGATGGTCTGTACATCTGCACAGCAAAGCAGCTGAAGAAAGTGGCACTATATACAGTACATAGTAAGTGGGAGGGCTGAACCCCTTATTCATCTACTCCTGGTTTATACCTTGTTAACAAACTTCAATGACAGGACTAACTTTTGCCAACACTAAATGTAAAAGGAAAAGGTTTGTATGCTCATGGAACACCTATACAACAGCCCTAGTACAAGACCTTTATGCAACAAAGTTATTGTCAAGGTTACTCTGTAATAATAACTTTGTTGCTCTGTAAAGAATGCAGAACTATCTTTTCAAAAACGAGCATACAAATGGTCTCAAAAAACAAAATCTGGTACACTGTTGCATGTTGAACGGACTAACATGGAAGCAGATATACCTATCATCTTCCTATACTTCATTCATCTATTCATTTATCAATCATATCATTAATTTATATATTTCACCTTCATTACGGCACTGAATAATCCTGAATTTCATAATCAATAAATCTTCCTATACTGAACAGTATATCTTTCCAACACATGGAGTAAATATTTACAGGTCTAGGTCACAGACTATATGTTGAAAGGCAGCTTAGTTATGTTAATCTCTGTAGTTCAAATTAATTTAATTACTCAAATGTGATAATGAAGAATGTTTAAATTAATTGGAACTATTAGAAAAAGAGGGGTAACCATTGACCACACTTAATAAAAAAAACTGAATTCAAACTGATCCTTGCTGATATGGTTTAGACTTTAAAGAATTTTGATTATCCATTTTATTTTTCTTCAAAAATTTGGGTTACCTTGAAGCTTGCATGAGCTGTTGGTCACGAACTGGATGCATGGTTAAATACCACGATCACACGTGAAGACCTGTAAACCTACAGTTTTTTGGTGCCTGGGATGGAATATAATAAAAGACAACTGAAATCATAATTAAAACAAGAAAATAGGACAAATTCACAAGTACCTCCAACACAAAATTCACACATGGCTAAACCTAAGTTTAAGTGCATATGCAGTAAAAACTACTTGGGGGGCCTTCTGAGGTGGAAAGTTGCAAAGTAATCTGAGGTGGAAAGTTGCAAAGTAAACATTTTGCTAACTGTTGAACATGAAGATGTACAAGAAGTACTTACAGTACAGTGTATGAAAGAATCATCATAAACGTTGCATTAGTTTTTCCCTTCAAAAAAGTTAGACATGAAAATCAGTTCTCTTCAGTCTTCTGTCCTGACTTCCCATCAGGTCTTGGTCTTCATCTGTCCCCTTGCTCCAAAATTTCCTAAGCCTTCTTATAGGAATGATAGTGAAGATTAAACTAATCTGGTTAAATAATGTATTGCCTATGTTCTTTGCATAAAGCCATGAAATTATCTTACAGAGGAATGTATTGTTATACCAGTAGGAGACCCAAATGGGCATATGAAATGAGAGCTGATTTTGAGGATACAGTTTTAGAGATAAAACCAGGAGGGAGAAAAAATACTGAATTCAAAAACTGCAAATCCAATCCATTACAGCAGTAAATTGCAAATTCTTCTCAATCATCTTCACAAAGCAAGGAGCGGGGGTGGCCTCTACTGTCGCAAATGCAACAGATGGTGTCACCAGTGCTCTCTACAAAATACAGACTTTCATAGCCCAATATGTATTACAAAAGCACATGGTGAAGACAGGCAAGCTGTTACACTGGACTGTGAAGCAGGAACTCATAGACTGTTAACAGCAGCTGTAGCACTGATGAAATGGGGAGAAAGAACTAAATGATGAAATGGGGAGAAAGAACTAAACTGGTGGTAGATAAAAACATCAAGTTAATACAGCCACCAAAGTCTTACAGTAAGTAAATACAGCCACTTTAGTGGAAAATGGAAGATTATGAAAATGTGTAACCATAAGGTGCTCAAGGGTCATGGCTGGAGTAAGACGGGGAAGATTACATTACAAACAAGGAATTGGTGGAATGTTGTATCAAGGGGCTGGAAAAAGAACTGAGGTCACAAATACTGACATTCAAATACTGACATCTTATGAACATGTGATGGAATGAATAGTTAGCTAAAAAAGCAGTAGATATAGAAGTGCAGGATGATGAGCTGTAGGAAATCACGAAAAAAGGGCAAAGGTTAAGAGCTAGATCTCATAGCAGTTGTCAGGAAGAGCACACTGCAGAAAAGTGAGCAGAACTCCTTTCACTTCCAACCAGTGTAGGAATGGGTAGACTTAAAAATTATCTATAATGATGACTGGTCTTAATGTTCATCTTCAAGATACTTTATTATATTAAGTCTAGAAACTCTGTTAAGTTACTTGTTGTGCTTTTATTTTACCTTTAGAGCAGTACTAACAAGTTTGTGACCACTGCCAACATCTACTCTGCTAAAGCTCCTAACATTCCTCAGCATTCTTTCAGTCTCTTGATTGCTATGTGATCTATTTAGTATCTACAAAACCATCTGAAGATGCATGAATGAATTTCTCATAGAGGTCCTTGAGTTGGTAATGAGTACCTCTAATTACAAGATAATTTCCAACATACAAAACCAATAAATTGCACCCAATTTCATTTGCATTCTTTCCCAGGTCTTCCTTGCCCATTGCATCCTCCACACCCAAATTGTTCCTACAAACTTGCATTTATATCACCAACAACAATTCTTATATCTTCCAGTAGTTCATTTTGAACATTTATTTAAAATTATATAATTACAGTTATAATAATTTTTCAGTTTGAATCACATACCAACTGACTGTTGTAACACATTCCACATGAAATTACTTACATTTCATTTACTCCTATTAAGCAATATTATTTTAAAAACTTTATACACATACCAGACATCAGCAATGAAGTCATGTTTTATATATTAATGTAGTCCAGTCTTAGCCTGATTTTAAATGTGGGATGCAGCAATCCTAGACTAAGTATCCTGGCCATATAATTATCTGTCCTAAGCCACTGAATGAATATTATCAAAAAACAATAATGACAGAAAAGGATAAAAGAACTAATTATCTGTCCTAAGCCCTAAATGAATATTATCAATAAACAATAATGAGAAAGAAGGAAAAAGTAGTTCTATCTTTAAATTATTACTGTAATGTTATCAATCTAGCAGTCTGGGTGTCCCTGACCTCTAGTGAAGACAGTGGCACATAGAAGCATCCAAGATGAATGTTGGTGTCCAACAGAGATCAGCACTATTTACAGGTCATCCAAGTAATGAAGGAAGCTGATAGTTATTGCAGTGATGGAAGAAGCCGAGGAGAACAGAAAGGGAGGCATCTCGGAGTATTATAATTTAACAAAGATCCAAAGGGAGGCAGCTCAGAGTATTATAATTTAACAGCAGAATCAGAGTAAGGGGTTGTCAAAATTTCCAAAAGATATGAGTAGAATGGGAGATGATTAAAAATCAATGTCACCAAACCAAAACTTATTGTGATAGGAAAGGAAGTTAAAGAATACGTACAGTAATAAAAGCATCGTTGTTGCTGATGTAAGAGATGTGTTGAGATGAGATATTATGTGTGTGGAGTGTAACACAAGGTGACACATGACATGCGAAAAATTGCAAAATATAAATGAAGCATGCCAATTTTTTAATACACAAAATAAGGGCAAGTGTGGAAGACATGGTCACATGGCAGAAGGGCATACCTTAGAAATTGAATATTTTTGTTGCCTTAAAGATGCATGCCAAGTATCAAGAAGGCAGTACAAAAAAAAAAAAAAAGCAGCAATACCCTGGATGAAATGTAAAAGAAACTGCTAGGCTATCAGTATATACTGTATGTACAAGTATCTAACTGGTAAAATAGCAAAGATTTATGTGAGCATTAGTTCTATACTAATCTATGCCACAAAGATGAACAATTACACACATGGAGGTGTTTTTTGAAGAGGTTCAACTACAAAATACGTAGTATTTATGGATGGATTGCACTGGATAGATCAGGTAATGAATGACCAAGTTGCAGAAAAATGCAGTGTTCAGAGGCTGGTAAACAGCAAAACTTCAATGACTTGAGATGATTGGGGCAAGTGATGAAAAGGGTAAGAGGGAGCAATGATTCAGAAAGGCAGCAAAACCATTTGCGACCCAGAAAAACATAAGAAACTGCTTATATAAAAACCTAAACTAAATGAGAATTACAGCAGAAGGTGAACAAAACCCTGTAACAGGAAAAATCTGACAACACTGCCAATGACAATGATGATGATAACCTGAGCACTTACAATACAATATGACACTCTTTTTAACGTAATTTGTATTTTTCCTAACATACAAACCTGAAGTCTTTACATATGGGGATTAACTTTGAGCGAGCTGGAAATCTGGCCATTAAATTTTCGCAAGATGGTTATGGTAATAGATACTGATGGTAGGGGTGGAAGCACTGCCCACCCAGTTGGTGCGCATTCAATTCCACGCAGTTTACCTTTTGGCCCAGGTAAGAGAATGAGGGGTGGTAAGAGGTGGGCCCTTTATGTAAAGACCTCAGGTTTGTGTCTTAAGAAAAATACAAATTACTTTAAACATTTGTCATTTGTTCCTACACAAATATAAACCCTCAGTCTTTACACATGGGAGACTTATTTTTGGAGGGGGGATTCTCAGTAAATCTTTGAACTGAATGGTAGTTTGGCTCACCTGGGTACTCTCTTCCTGGTCATGAAAGAGCAAAGGAAGGAGACCATACCTCTGATCTATTGAACAAGAGAGATGTTCAATTGTTAGACTTCTGGGCATTTTGAATTAAAGGAATGTAAAATTCTTGATTCAAAAAGGTCTGGGTGAACCCACAGTGTCGGAAACTATAAAGCTAAGAATAACCAACTGGTTTGCTCATAGTTAGTCCCTCTCTCCCCTTGCTAGAGAGAAGGAAGGATTTTGCATCTACTAATTCAAATGGAGCTAGATTATAGATGCAGTACTCCGTCATCTAGATCACCTGCATGCACACCCTTCCAGGATATGACAGCTCATTCACTGTTCCTCTGCCCAATGGAAGAGGAAGGAAGGCAGGAGAAAGGGAGTAGGCCAGTCCCACCCACACCTTCTCCCTGCAGCTGTACACCTTAAGCGAGATACAACCTGTCCCTCAAGAGATGGGTGAACTACATGACTTGTTGAGCATCCACCATAGGATCCAAGGAAAAGGAGTCCAAGTACCTATGGGCAATGTCCCACTGTAAAAGGAGGTGAATATGATCTGCATGATTACATTCCATCCTAGTACTCAACTGACAGGTTCTTCCCGAATTCAATGGACAGACCAATGGCCCTGGCCTCGAAATATCTGGCCTGAAACGTACTGATGTCCACCAGGAAGTTGCGGGTACACTCGTTTGATCTCACTAGTCAGAGAAATAACAATTTGGACGCCGTTGCTCTGCTAACTTGAAGCTAATGAATGAGTCATTGGCAGTGGGCTGAAAGTCTAGTCTTTACAGAGGCAACAGAGATGTCATAATGTCATTGGAGCCACAGAACCATGGAAGTGGAATGCTCCATCTCACTGATCACCTTCAAAACATGCAGAATGGCGTAAGCCTCCAGACGTAAATGGATGCCAAAGATGTATTTCTTTATTCAAGGGTGCGAGAAGACAGAACAGAGCAGCGCCAACTTCAGTAAGACAAGACGAGGACTATGATCACTCTTCTTCAGAGGTTAAATGAATTTCCAGAAGTCAAGGTGCCAAGATCAACTGTCCTTGTCTCCTGACTCAGCGAATGAATTGTTGTAATTGCATCCATCTTGCTCGGGATGTGTCATTTACAGACTGACTTAATTACAAAAACTTACGTTTTTATCAAGCGTTGTCCAAAAATTTTCCAACTATGCCTCAAGATATGACAGGTCACTTTGCTAAATGTCACATGCTGTAATTCCATTTCACAGGGGAAAATGAGACAATTATGAAAAAAATGGTCATTATAAAATAATGGTCAAGATGGAACACAGATTTGAGCCAAATAAGAGTATATACACAATTCTAAATTAAATTTGAAACTACATCAAACATGATTGACTAAGTAAATCCCTGCCTACACTCTTTAGCCTTGGCAGGGAACTCTTCTATGAAAAGAACACTTCAAAATCAAACCAGCAGGCTGAAGGGACCCCTCAGCCTTGGTAGGCAACCCTTCTAAGAGAAGGTTACTCTGAATACAAACCTTGTTCTCCAACCTTGGACTGTATCATAGCCATTGTACCATGGCATTCCATGGTCTTGGGTTCGAGTTGCCTTGCCTAAGGGTTAAATTATACATTTTTCCTCTTTTTTTCATTACTTTCCTGTTTTTTCGAAGTGTGTTGGACAGGCTAATGAGAAAGCAAAAGTTGCTTGGTGGATTATCAGGAAAGTGCCTCCTTTACCTAATCTTTTCCTTCTAAGCTCTTTGATAATTTCTAAATCCATCCTGACTGTCCTCCCCCGTTGTTTTGGCAAATCTGGCGGGTTTCTTATATGCCTTATAAGGTGTGCTGGCTCCACCTAATCGACCAGTTGCTTCTGCCATCATTTTTGTTTACTGTTCTGTTGATTTTTATGTTGCTGTTGTTACAGGTCTTTTATTGGTTTTGGTACTAATTTTATGTTGCTGATTTTAATTCTTTTCGGGGACAACGAGTTGAACCCTGTAAGAATAACTGCAGAGTACTTTACTCAAATATTCAGGGCTTAAGGTAAAATTTTCTTGACCTCCAGAGATGGGCCCATAACTACGACTTGATGTTTTTATCTGAGACACTTGTAAGTGGTAACAGGTTAAAAGTTGAGTTTTTAATCCCAGGGTTTGATGGCCCCGACTTTATTTATCGTTGTAACTTCCCACATGCGCGAGGTATGGCTGTGTACACTAAGTCTGGATGACTATGCTGTATACTGTATACCAGAAAAACTTAAAAGTGCAGTTGCCATGAAATTCCTGGTTTTAAGATTTTCAGCAAGTTCTACAATGTACAAGTATTTGCTGTTTACCGCAATCCAAATGCTGTACTGACAATTCTATACATGACTGTCTCTTGGAGAGGATTACTATGGCTCAGTCACAGGACTAAAAAGCTTCATTTGTTATTTGTGGAGACTGCAATGCAAAGCACAGGAAGTGGCTTAATCAAAATTCTTCCAATTTTGTCCAGCTAACTGAAGAACCCCCACACATTTCTGGTAAGAGAGTAGACCTCATATTCACAGAGGTTCCAGTTATTGTGACGTCCAAGGTCTGAGTACCTAGGCACCTCCAATCAATGCACCACTGAGATGGACTTATCTGTCAATCGGTATATTCCTAATTCCACTTTTGGGAAAATGGTTTGGCTGAAATCTAGAGCCAATTGAGATTGCTGTATTGAAGCTTGTCAGACACTTAATATTTCAGATGCTGCATCTGATCCAGATCCCATGGAGAAGTTAAATGAAATGCTGATGTCTATTTTAGTGAGTTCATGTCCTTAGAAAGGTCATTAAATTTAGGACAAATGACCAGCCATGGTTTGATGATACATGTAGAAGAGCTTACCATGACGAACAGAAAAAATTCTACACATGGAAATGAAATCAATCACATGAAAATTACTGTACACCATTTTTATTGAATCTTGCTGTGCTGCAAATAGAATTTTTTAAGCCACAATATAAGTACTATGTGGAATCTAAAGGACTGTCAGCTGATAGTCAATATGCATATAGGAAGCAATTAGGTACCTGCGATGCTCTTTTAGATCTGACATACCATTTGCAAGAGAACCTTGATAGGGGTTTTGAGTGTTTGATAGGGATTTTGAGTGTAGAGTAGTTTAAATAGATTTTAGTACTGTTTTTGATCTAGTAAATCACACTCATTTATAAACTTCAGAATCTTGGAGTGGGTGGATATGTTTTAGGTTTACTTAAAAGATTTCCTTACTGGTAAGCAGCAACGAGTTGCTGATGGTATCTTTAGTCACCCAAGACCTATTGTGTCTGGAGTTCCAAAGATTAGTGTTCTTGGTCCACTGCTATTTTAGTGGATACAAGTGATGGGTGTTGGCCTGGAAAACTAGATTGTTCATATGCCAATGATGCAACACTTGTGGGTGTAGTAAAGTCTCAACTTATGAGAAATGAAGACACCCTTAGTCTCAATTGTGGTGGTAGGTTTCTGTTTCCTAATATTAGCAATTATGACTTGGACCATTAACGGATAGTCTCTTGATTGTCAATTTTTCATAAGTTGTCTTTTAACAGAGATCTTTCACACTCACAACTGATCCCTGGTCCCCTTTTCTTGCTGAAAGCAACCAGATTTGGTGAACAGCAGCACCAACATGCAGTAAATGTGCCTCGCTGTAGCACTCAGTTCCAAAGGTCCTTTATTCCCCACACCATTGGACTGAGGAGCAGCCTCCCTGAGGATGTCGTACAATTGGAACTTCAAAAGTTCAAGCGAAGATGCAAAGCATTTCTACTCTAATACTACTCTCCTTGAATTTCAGCAATGAATGACCTCATAGGTCCCACTTTGCCAGCTGAGATGATGGACAACACACAATTATAAATTTGTATCTCAGATACAAAATTAATAAAAATGACATAATATTTTTAGGAAACTACAAAAATTACTGAAAAATTACCTGGCTTGAACAAAATAGATACATTACATAACAAGGTAAAATGTAAACTCTAATGTCTGTTCTTTTTACATACAATACTATAAATGTCATGAAAATAGAGATGATCATAAACAAAATGCATCCAGCTGGATATCACAAACAAAAATTATTTGGAATGAAAAACCAAGGAATCCTAGGTGAGACAATGGTAGCCTACCTTGATAAGAAAAATTTAGTTTCTTTAAGCTTTGAAAGTTTGGCATTTAGTAATATTTACACTTGAATATCTCCTCCTCTTGTCAAAATATAACACAAAAGAACAACAGTAAAAACTGGCATATGCTATGTACAAACAAGGCCATCTCAAACTGATATGTGCTAGTTTATTTAATCAATTTGGATGCTTCACCTGATCTCAAAACTGATCACAGTTGTTCATGTTATTTGAGAGCTATAGTTTCAATCTTACTCTAAGCCAGCTGAACAGTATACTTACTACCCTGGTAGTGGGCCACTTGGCCACAGTTGCCACAACAACTGCAAAAGGTGCAAGTTATAAATAAAGAGCCAAATGTAATGTTGCAAAGAGCATATCAAGAGATTTTCCTCTATACAACAGTAGAGACCTTCCAATTGGCTAAAAAATATGCTGAACTTTTTTATAAACAAAATCTCAAACTTGGAGAACAAAAACATTAACACTTTTAAGATACCATTATGTGCTTTGAGCACCAGATGAATTTTCATGTCTTTAAGCTGTCGCAGATAAGTTTAACTTATTTTTTACTTGTTACATACCAAAACTTTAGAGCCAGGAAAAACTAGATCTACAATGAAAATTTGTGTACTTTAGTACCATATTTTACATCTTAAAAACCATGGCACTGAAGATGGCTTTTTGTTAATCTTTAGGCCCTATATTTAAGGCACTGGGCAAAGTATTACTGTATCTCTTTCAGCCATCTTTACACATATACATACCAAGCATCAGTGAAAATTCCCAGTTTTTCATTCTGATATACAACACTACTTGAATTAGTAGTATAATCAAGAGAATTGAAAAATCTTCTCTCAAATGGTTGACCCTCAGTTTGTGGTGTTGAACTGCATTCTCTCCACTTGGGAAATTCCTTTCATATCATTGGATTTAAGGAATGTGATCAATTACAAAGAAACTGTATTACAGTATTGTACTTTGATATGGTGCTCTTTATGGAATGAAGAATGCATATTTTAATAGTAGGTTTGATCTGCTTCATTGTTTTCTTTATTAATTTATAAAGTATCCATTTATTTAAAGATGGTTTATATTTGGCCACTACTGTGATCAGCTCCAAGTCAAGATTTACAACCTACTTGTCTTCACAACTCAGGAATACTGTAGTTCATTCTTCCTAGAAGCTGGCTGATATAGGGCAAAATACACTTTTAAGGAGTTGATATAGCTCTCTTTAATTAACAGGAGACAATTATCTATATGGTATATGAGCCACATTCCAGTCTTTTGGGGTACAACTGACACTGAAATGCTGCTGCAAATTGTTGGTTAAAGAAATTACAATATTAAACAACTTCAGTGTACAAATATAATGATGCCCTATTTACAATTTATATAAACAATAATACAAACTGCAAATACATTTATCAACAAGTACAATGATCACAAAATTGATACTTAAATAATGTTCTTAAGAGTACTTACAATCAAGTCCTGTATATTTCATGGAACAAGTCATTCAGAAATAAAAATAGTGTCTATGAAACACCGTTCTCTTAATTTTCACTTAACGACTTGTTGTTGGGTTTACTTCTTTTTTTGACTTTTGGGGTACTGTAACTCTGGAAAGGAAAAAAAAGTTTGCTATATTCTTATGATAAATTTTAATCTTCGTTACTGAACTGTAGTATACTGTACTGTATTAAGGTATCTGTAACTCTCAGTTACTCAGTATTATATTAATTTACAGCGTATACAGTACTTCTTTACATGATAATGTTTATTTTCATTAAGAATACATTAAACTACAAGAATAAATTTAAAAATGTGTAAAAATACCTTTTCTAAACAAAAATCTTCCATATCAGAGTCATTCAGGGCTGAGGCGTCTTTTTGAAACCCTTGGCTTATTCTTTTCTGAACCTTCTTGATGCTGTGTGGATTCTTGGTATCTTCTGTAAAATTTGAAAAAGATGACTAAATCCTTAGCATTCACTAAATTCAAAAGAGAGACAAACTTCACAGCAACAATAAACATTATAATTCATGAGTTTACCTGAACAAGCAATACTGTTAACTTATTAAGTTTGACGTCTCTCTAGCAATCTTAACTTTGTGGCTTCTAGTGATAAGAAAATTGAAAGGTTTGAAAAATGGCTGTTAGATTAATGTATCCATCACTACACACTTCAATTTAATAACGATTAGTAACTACATGGATATACTGATATCATAAAAGTAGAGAACAAATCCATAAAGCAAAAAAAAAAAAACCAAGAATGTTGAATTTGAGCAACATTCACCCAAGGAAGAGGGAAATCAGCAGCACACAACTTCACACTCAATGGTCGTAAGATAAAGTGGACGGGAATCTGTAAGGAGAATGTGGGGTGCCTCACACACTCACCTGTGCTACCATATAGCTATCCTTGTTACTATCCTCATATAACCATTCAGCTCTGTGAGCAAATGTTATCCTCCATTTTAAAAGTCAATAGTTTGTATTCCCATATGAAAAAATTTACTTCATTTAAATAAAATCCCTTTTGATTTAAAAAACACTAAATCTCTCTCAATGGAAAAAATGGTGAATTATTCCATACATACTCGTATTTTCTGCTATAGAATCAGCTGGAATGCCTTTCATTCATGAATACAAAGTCAAAGTTGGAAATTTTCTTAACTACTTTATATATCAGTTAAGCAACCAAAAAAATCCTGGGGCCAATCTTTTCATGACTAATGACAAACGCCCATCGTCATTATATAGATCCACGTTCTCTTGGTAAATGATGTTGCTGACTCCAGTAGTAGCATGTATCAATACCTCTTGTTGAATTACTGTAAGATCTAAATGATCTAAATAAGAAGTCATCCAAATGCTGAGCAGCCTAGGATTCAAGCATTCCAAAGCCGTTCCACGGTGTATGTATAGTGTCAGATTAAATAAAGATACCCTTAAAAAGGATGGGTTAGTTATTAACTTTGTGAGACAGATAAACAACACTCTGACAACCAAAGAAGCTTAATGGAATCAAATTCCTCAAAATCTTGTACATCATCCTATTAGAAACCTATAATTCTAAATAACACTTAGAACTTATGATTACGATGATGATGAGCACTTCCACAGACATTTGAAATTCCAAGGGTATACAGATCCTCTGAAAAGTAAATAACTCCACTGATGTCTTATCTCTTGATTGCACTCAAATTCTACATTAGGGTCAGCTTTTACAAGCTATCTTTTCCAGGAATCACAAGGAACGGTGGACTCGAGATTTTTTTAAACAATCTAAGGTGTGCTTAGTTTTATACTCTAATAATTGTAGTCAAGCTGTGTCTTGTCAAAATACTTATGAAATTTCGTTGATCACAAATAGTTATATTTTAAGGAACTCTAAAGCAATTCAACTGTTTTGGGTGATGCCATCAACTTCTGACCTGCTAAAGGGGTCAGTGGGAAGTACCTTCATTCTGACACAACTCAAAGCTACTAAGTAGTTTTATAGTTAAAGAAGACAAAGATTCCAAACCTATGGTTTTAAAACACAAGAGTTTTCATGCAAACCCATTAGTCATTGATATGACTATGTATGTGTCCCAAATGTGCCCACATTCACCGGTCTTTGGTCTGTCAAAAGATGACAGTAGTATCTCAATGCACATGCCTCTCTGAATCTTCAGGTGTGTCTCAACCAATAACATCAATTTTTGCAAAAAAAAAAAAAAGTGAGACAGCAAGAGTAATGGGACTAGGAGGATGTCACTGATTACATGGTTAAAACATACATACATATACACACACACACACACACACACACACTGAGGCAAAACTGTTAAGAACCTAGTGCCATCTACAGTGGGCCACACAAAACATGCTGTAAGAGGTATATCTGCAGGTACAATGAGGCCTAAAGGGCCAATGAAGAGAGAGAGAGAGAGAGAGAGAGAGAGAGAGAGAGAGAGAGAGAGAGAGAGAGAGAGAGAGAGAGAGAGAGAGAGAGAGAGCAGCCTTGCAAAAGGAGTATAATGGTTTCTTTTAGGTTTCTTTTTGAGGAACATATAATAATGTGCAATTTTTTTAGAATACAGCAACAAGAGTTTCCAGAGTTGTTGATAGAATTTTATTTCATTTTTTCCTGAGAAACCAGTGCAAAGATGAACTCCAATATATACAAATATAAGCATAAAAAGTTCAATAATCTCCAACATGAAGCACTACTCCGTAAAGCAATACAGCCAGCTTCCTATTGAGAACTGAAACCATATCCAAAATATAAGGTTTGTTTTCTTGGTTTCATGTTAGGGGATCAGTAAAATAAACTAAAACTTCTTTAATAAACAAATTACTAAATTACTTAATACTGAAGACCTAAGTAAAATGTCAAATTTTGTATTTTATCGTTTTTTATAATTTTCATGAACAAAATTAGCCATATAGTTGATAAAATTCACAATAAAAAATATTTCAGATTATGATACTGTACTTACTGTTTTCGGTTTTATGTCGTTTTCCTGCTGAAGAAGCATAACCACTCGACTCACTAATATCTTTTCCTGTAGTGAATTTCTCATCCAAGGTATTGCTATAGCATGCAGGGATATTTTCCTTCAATTGCTTTACACAAGGTTCATTTGAAGAGATAATTTCAAAAAAGAGATCATCATCTGAGTTATAAACCTGAGAAGAGCTGTTACCTTTGTCTGCTTCTGTCACTATATTCTTATGTTTTACTTTGTGATCTTCCTCCTCCTCAAGTCCTACTTCCATATCTTCAAAGAGTAACTTTTCTTCATCTTTTAAAACTCTTTTCTCTGTGGACTCACCATATTTACTTTGTAGAGGTGTCCTTTTTGTTGCATTTAGTTTCAATTCTGTACTGTTGTGCTGGACATCACTTTCACTAGCCAGTGAGAAAGACTTTCTTTTTCTAAACGGTCTACTTGATTCATCTAATGATTTAGGAGTCATTAAATCAGTGGCTTTAACAAACCATGGACTTGCAACTTTTGAGGTAGCAGAAATATCTGCCAATTGGAAAGATGGCTGATTTTCAGTTTTTAAAATAACAGACTGATCAGATGAAAGACATTTCTTTGGAGAATCTATATTACCCACTGCTTCAGTAATCTCACTCTTAACTTGTGAAATCTGAGTTAGAGATGGAAAAGCAATGTCTTTCAATCCACTAATCTGAGTTGAAGTATATGGAACCCGACTGGGAGGAATGGTTAGATTCTCTTCTGATAACATGAAATCAGAATCTTCAAGGTTACTATTATGAGTGTTTTTTAATGTTGTGTTTAAGTCTTCCCCTTGTGGATGCTCCTCTTCTAATGTAATACATAACGCATCACAATTCTTTGAGTGCCTAGATGACTGAAGATTAACAGTACTCTTTGACTCTGAAAGTTCTGCTTGACCATCTTTTAAATCAATTTCCACCTTAAAAGACGATTCAGATTTATGATTATCCACACAGCTATGAGATACTTCACCTTCTTTCTTGATATCAGAGGTGCTACTATTTAAAGTTGCATCCAAGCTGAAAGGATAAGATAGTAATGTAATTTTGAAAACTTTGAAGTAAAATACCAGATTTAACTGCCATTGGAATGGCAATGGTCTTTAATGAACTATGTTAGTATTGTTATTTTTGCAACAATAAACTGAAAAAACATCACTCATGCATAAAACTTTATGAAAAACTAATTTCCTTAGGTGAACTGAAGTTCAACTTACCTTTCTGGTCTAACAGGAGGGTTAGCTATCATATTTTCAGCAAACTGGTTAATGCTTGCTAGAGCACTGGCAAAGGAATGATAGTGCACAATTTTGTTGCGAACCCACTTGGAAAGGCCGCGTGTATACTTTGTTTGCTGCATACCACTTGAGAGCTGACCACGTTGAAAACGTTCATCAACTAAAATCAGAGCACCCCAATCATACCGATGACGTATACATCTACCAAGTGCTTGATTTAATGCTCTGTAACAAAATATTAACATGATTATTAATATTGCAAATATACAAATAGTTAGCTAAATAGCTTAATACATCCTAATACAGTACAGTACCATATACTGTGCTGTAACTAAGTAAACATCCATGCTAAAAGGTTGTAATGTATGCTCAGTATTTCTGGCTTGTAATTATAAAGAATAATTAAAAAACCTCAATAATGCTGTAAAATAATACAAAAGAAACACCTGAAGCATACAACAGCAGTCTAGATACATGAAACAATAAACATTATCCAAACAAAAGAAACTCTTACAGTGTTCCTAATAATGATAAGTACATAACAGATAAAAAAAAAAGCTCTAGCGTATTACAGAATACTCTAGTACATTTAGAAATATAAAAAAAGCCAATGCTTACCATATGTACTTACTTTATAATGATGAGACAATAATCCCAATATAAAAATTCATTATTTACAATCAATTTTCTAATTTCTTTCTGTTTGATATTTACAAAAAGGTCAGTTTTTCTTTACCACTTTCAGTAGGAACAACAACAAAATAAAAGAAAAAGTGAAAAACTTAAGCAAATGATGTGTATTCAGTAAGTACAATACTGTATACTGTTTGTAATGATAACTTATACAACTTTTACTGAAAATACAATCAAAATAGATTAATGTCACCTTTTCCCACAAATACTAGACATTTCTCCCAGCCAGAGACACTGCTCCCCAGCTCTACCCACATCCCAAAACAACCTCTTCTCAGATTCCCCTACACAGCCAACTGACACCACCCCTCCCCCACCATGGAAACTTCTTGAGGCCTTCCCCACCCCCCCAAAACCCTTTTTCAGTCAGTCTGAGTGTAGGCAGTGTTGTTAACATTTTCCTGAGACCGTGTAGCATTGCAAACCACTGGAGGGCAGTTTTTACAATTTTTTTTAAAATTTACATACTGTATATCATATATCATTGCGGCCTTGGTCTGGGTGTGTCAGATAATGGCAATCCAGATAATTGAGGGATTACTATTCCACCCTGCCCCAATTTTTCTTTCTTATTTAATAAAAATATTTTCAGAAGAGCCCTACTATAGCATCAGAATGTGGCTTGGTGGTCTTGTTAAACTACATCTTAATCAAGATGCTTATTGCTGTTTGCTGGTGCCAGCAACAGCTTATTCCAGTGTCTCTGATGCAGAAAACTTGCTATTCACAGGGATCCATTATCATCAAAGTACATAACTGAAATACCCTACTAAGCACATATGAAACAACATGAGGTTGTTACCAAATAAATTGTAGTCTTCTCAACACACATCAAAACAAAACCATATTCTGGGAAATTTCTGTACAAAATTTCACAAATGAAAATCATGTGACTGGTAAACAAATGATTAGCAAAAATGGATAATGATGAACAACATGGACTTCTTAACAGAACACAGTAGGCATACAAATCACCGTAGCTACAGGGGAAAAAAAATCGCTGAGGTCATCTAAGGCCCAGTAAGGGGATGATGACTGTAGTTAACTTGTATAGGACACGCTGGGCAATGCTTACAAGTGTCCCCTAATCTGTATCTACACTGATTTCTGTCTTTTAGTTTTTGTTTTAGGAGATCTTGCTCTCTTCCAAAATGTTTGTCTATATTACTTCTTTTCCAAACATTAATATTCACCCCATTTTAAGAACAACCATTGTAGGCTCACTAATTTTGTCAACTTGTTAGAGCTTGATTTCAAATTAAGCTACTGTTGTTTTACTTCATCTCCTGGCATTGTTTGATATCGAAAACAAAATGGAAAATTACACTTTTATTCCTTAATTCTTGGTTATACTCCTAGCTCTACTCGAGAAATCTGAAAAACAAGTAAGTAAGGCTTAAATCAAGAGGAAAAATTCTCATACTTACCGATATGCTTGAATTTCATACCATTCTGAGCCAGGTAAAAGGCCACGACTCCTGCAATGTTGATTGTTATACTGACGTTTAAGATCGACCTGAATGTCTTTCACATTTGGAAATGGAATACCAATCTGTAGACATAAACAAAAAATACAAGGTGATAATTAAATAAAATGAAAATTTAAATTGTATGACTACCATAAAATTGGATACTGCCCTTTTAAAACATCTGTAAGGCTGAAACTACTTCATACAATATTCAATGAAATAAATATAAGATTCTACAAAAAATTTCAGCATTATATAGCATTCTTTAACAGTATCATACAGCAAAATGTCATCCAGTTTACATATTGTTTACAGCATCACAAATGCATCAGCATATGCTAACACAAGCGCTTAAAAAAATTGAATTAGTTGCAAACATTTTTAGACTGTATGTATTTGCAAACCCAGACTCTTATTGCACATCAAATGATTTGCCTATTATGTAACAAAAAGTAACCAAGCTTTAAACGTTCAAGTACTGAGCAATAAAAATTGAAAACTTGCCACTAGTATGACATAAAACCTTTATCAAGAAGTATACCAAATCTGCAATGATCTCACTGCTTAAAATGCTGTGATGTAAAGTTTTCTATAATTTGTGGTATGAAGCAGGAATGTGGGCTGGTACCAACCTTATCCAACATATGCTTCTCCAAATTATGATACATATTGGAAGATTACTAATATGGAGCTGATTTACAATTTAAAATCTTAAAATGATTTACTTTTAAAGTGGATGTGGAGTGTTTAATTTCAGAAAGTTTTTGGCTAAGACCAAAATCATTGATTTTACATTGACATATTTGCGATTTCCTGACGATGCTGCATTATTACACATTATGCCACATCCTTACAAAGTATGTTTTGTAATTAACGGTGGCATGCAAAACCCTTAGCTTCATCATCAGTTCGACAAATACTGTTGTTATTCATCAAGGAGTGGATCACAAACAAAGAGTTTCATCTGGATGGTGATGTAATTAAAAACATAATTTTTGCCATCTAGGTTCTGCTCTCTTCTCAAAGTTTGAAATAGAAGAAATATCAAATTAATAAGTCAGACAGCCAGAGACTTTGGCCCTTGTTAAGGATTTTGATTCAACAGAATGCTCACCATAAAAACAAAGGTGTGTTTACACTTCTTGTGTGCTATACTGTTTGCTTTATAGTGCTATACATAGCAGTTCAAGATTGAATTTAATAGCTTTCATTGCCACTCCTTGAGGAAAACCCTATATAGTACAGTATATAGCAATGTTGACTCCACTTTCACCCACACTGTATTCTGAAAAACAAACTCCAGTAGATAAGACATCTTAAAAGAATAGATGACAGCTGCACTGCAACATATATGATCGGAGAAAATGTGTCCAGGGCCTGAGACAAAGACAAAGGGTTAGAAAGGACTGTGATGGTAGTGAAGAAAATTGGTGAAAGGGCAAGAATGGCAGGTATGCATGCCAAGAGCAGTACTGCTTGATGGGGCCATAATAGTAGCAGTAGTACTAATAATGGTACTTTTAAAATATGCTCTTGCGTGTGTAAGTATATCTAGCTATACCAGTTTTAAGAGTCTTATTTTTTCCCAAGTACTTGACTAGAAATACACACTGATGATATTTTATTACCCATAAAATTTGCAAAGAGGATGAATTCTAACAACTTGTCTTATGCAATTCCTATTTGAAAACCAATCTCACATATATTTACTTGACTTGAAAAGATAAATAATAATAATCCTTGCCATACCAATATCAAATCTTATCATAGTTTTTTCCTTTCAGCAGATCTATGCATTAGTAATGTTTCACATAATCAGGACACTTTTTATTCAACTTCCACACATAAGAATGATCGCAATCAATTAGCTTTTGGTGAAATGTTTTATACTTACAGAAATGACTGCCCTTGCATTATCATCAGTAAAGTCAAGACCTTCACTGACTTTCCCTCGACAGACTGCCATAAGAAAGGCACCATTTATACCACCACCCCTTTCCACATGCCTGAAATGAAAAGCCAGGTTAACAACAATATTTTTCTAAACCTTGCTATAAATAGAATTAAATGAAAATATATATGATGATGATGATGATGATATCCTGCTAAACTAAAGCTAACAGCAGCATTTCTTTCTTTTATTTCTGTAATCTTTAACTGAAAACTGTTATGGACTCAGTCAACAGGCTACAAACCCAATGGGGCTCCAAAGGGAAATCAGACTGCCGAGAGAAAAGTGTTTTAAGAAAGGGTGATAAATAAATAATCAGGAGGAACTAGAAAATGAAACTGATACATCTGAATTCAGGGAACATCAGCAGAAAGCAAGAATGAATTTGCTCCTTGCTTGAACAGGAGCTCAAAAGAATGCAACACCGCACTAGCCAAACTATTCCACATTTTACTTGTAGCCAAAACTCCAAGCAAACCGAGTACTGTAGCATTAAACCCGATATGAGAACTACACACTTTTTGCAGCAGCAGCCTTCCTATTTGTGAGCAAAATCAGCTATGTCAGGTCAAGATGAGTACAGAGGATGTTTGTTTTCATAGCATACTTTATGCAACAAAATAATACTATAATAGCTAGGCCACAAGTCAAAATTAAGGGTTGGCAAAATAAACTTGATTGATGACAACTCTATCCAAGAGTTTGAGATGAGAGTAAGCACACAAAGACTGCACTACAGAAAAGTACTCCAAACAAGGAAGGACAAAAGGGTTAAAGCGCTTACATATAAAAGATTCATCATGAAACGTTCTACAACATTTCTGCTAGATACAAACTTTTTGAGATAGAGAGAAACATCCACATAAGACCACAAAAGAACCTGCTGAGGCCAAGACGAGATACAATTCTTTGAAACAGGAAGATTCCGGCGACCTGTGTGCACGAACAGATAAGAGGGTGAAGGCCACAAAATTTCAAGCCCCCTTTGGAAGTGCACCCAGATGGCCCTCACTGGGCAGAAAAGGCTCTCTTCAGCTGAATAGGAAGGTAAAGCAGAAAGAACTCTATTTATTAGAAGACTAAGTCTTGCCCACAAACTCCATAGCTTACAAAAAGACCACTGAAAACCAATGGTTGGAATGAGACTGCCTGACAGGGCATGAAGCTTCTCGACATGCTTAGAGGAGGTAAGAGAAACTAGAAAAGTATTCAACAAGAAGAGATTTACCAGGGGCTTATAGGGCTGTCAAGTGAGGCTGCACAGTAACTGGGTCAAGTCCCTGCTTAGAGGTTTAATGGTAGCCCAAGGAACTGACTGAACAAAATTATAAAATAAGCCAAAAATGTTTTAATCATTCCCCAAAGTCTACATTGTACTGGAGGAACACTGAAAAGAGGTGGATCAGTAAACCTATTGGAGGGAGAGAAATCAAGCCTCTTCAATGACAATAAATGAGCTATCGCCATTCTGGCCATGGGTCAAATGTGACCCACAAACTTCTGGATGGTCTCTTGGCGAACATTGTTCCCCTAAGGCAGACCAAATCTTTGACAATGCAATATGCATACCCAGGTGCAATGCCTGTGTGGAAAGGGCCAGTTCTGGCTTCTTCAAGTTATCTGCTGCTTCCAGGACAAGCAAGTCCTGAAGAAGCTGCAGGTGCTTCCTCAACTCCTCCCTTGACAAAGCCAAAACCAGCCAGTCATCCAGATACTGCAGAGATGTATGCCCAAACAATGAGCCATGAGCGCCACTGACATTACAATTCTGGTGAACACCTTAGGGGCTGTACATAGACTGAACTAAAGAGCCTAGAACTAGGACACAAGGCGCTGTCATACAAATTGCAGAAACTTCCTGGAAAGCAGGTGAATTGGAATGTGTAAGTATGCATTCCTGAGGTTCATCACACTGACCTCCTCACTGACTTACTGCCTCTACCCAAAAGGGACTCTTACAAAGGAACCTGTTGCAATGGCTAAATCTCCCCAGTGGCACCTTTCTGCAACATAGAAGCCACCTTATCATCAAAAACCTCCATCCCCACCAGACTGGAGGAGTAAGACTTGAAGGTAATTCTTGGAGGAACAGTAACTAACGGTAGCCGTTGTGGAGACTCTACAAAATCCAGTGTTCCACACCCTCAAAAATCCCTAAAGACAGGCCCAGGCTGAGGAAGAGGAGATTGGATGGGATGGAAGAACATCATCTTCTCTTTCCACCTCCTCTCTAACTGGCAACTTTATGGGACTGACCTCTATCCCAAAAGCAAAAGGGACTTAGAGCTGGTTTATGTCTTGCTCTGGGCAATCTTGACAGGAGGCAGTAACATCACAGAAAAGAGGCCTTGTCAGATGAGGCTCAAGACTTGACTGCTGTAGCTACAGAGCAATGAGAAAGAAGGGTATAAAGACTCATCAACTGTGGCACTGAATGCTTACAGCCTGCTGAAGAGCAAGAGCCCCTGCCAGCACAAGGCTGGCTTAATCTAGATAGATAGGCACTGAATGCATGGTGTTCAGGCACTCCCTTTTGGGTGTTGAGGAAGCAATGATCTACAGTATAGCCTAAACACACCAGACAAGTCCACTAAGAGGAACACTACTGGCCCCTATATGAAGGGCACTGCTCATGCTAAGAGGCATGATTACAGTAAAATTATTCTCTGAATACTAGCACAACTAAAAGGAAGCAAACTAATAATAAAAAAACACATACTATCTTCATATTAGACAAGCAAGAATATGTAGTAAGGAAGAGCTGAGACAAAAACTGAGAACCGAAGGCAGCTTCTTATGTGTACAGGTGAAAATAACTAAGCACAACACATCAAAATGAAGCAAAATGAATAAATAAACGCGTGAATGAAAACAAGTGAATGGCACATCACGATAATGGGATATAACGATAACCCTGAGAAGCACGGCAGCACAACCACTCTCAAGAAGTCATGTGGAGATATGATGCCTCTCTTTCTGTCAGTGATGCTTCAGCACAATTTTTTTCCCTGCAAGATCTTTCAAGTTAGAAAAACTAGATCCATTCACAAACAGCAAGGCCATTTTATGATTAATGGGCTTGTAAGAACAAATTATAAATTGCAACTTGTATAACAAAAATTGTACCTTTTTACTTTTATGAAGCAGATGTAACCTGTAATGACCAATGTGCTGTAATATATTTCCTTGTATTCATGCTTGTACAATGGCTGAGGTGCCCCATCATGACCAATATACAGTACTTCCTTTTCCTTGTGTCACTACTTGTAAAACTGTTGAAGCTTAAATTACCCAAATGCTGCTTCTTGATGGCCAAAGATGGAATTAAACCAAGTTGTCTTTATCTAGTTATTTAAATGTATAAAAGCATACAATATCTAATTCCTACACATATTTCATACTCAAGAGCAATCTTACCTTGTTTCTGCAATAGTGTCATAGAATAACCTTAAGCTTGACTCAAACATATCACTTTTTCGAGGCTCAGTTACTGCTAACTTATGATTTGATATTTCATCCCACAATCCAGTGCTCTGCCATCTGTAAATAAGCCATTTGCTTTTTATTATAAATTACTTTAAAGAGAACACATTTCTAGACCCTATTACAGCTCACTTGGAATGTTTCTTTTAAAATACAGCAAAAACTGGAGAAAGGTAACATCAAAGAAGTTGGACAGCCAGGTGGAGATAGACCAAGGGGGATGGATGAAAAGTGAAAGGAGCAGAGCAATTCAATTAGGGCTGAAGTGATGCTGCACAAACCCTTCAGTACAGGTTTCAGTATGGCATACAAGGCATACCCCATGAGGAATCCCCTTAGACAATATAAAAGTTACAGATGCAACTCTGGGCAATTGTAAAAGCAATATTTATTATGTGTCCAAATGTTTAAATGAATAACATCAAATAGTATGCAATTTATCATTACAACTAATTCTTCTTAGCACAATGATATCATAGAGCCTGATGTGCAGTAGATATACAGCAAACAGAAAAAAATACATTGTTTATCTAAATTTTTGTTCTCTAAAGTATTTGCCTTTATCGAAATCTCTCCCTCAAATGCAACTCTTTTGCAAAGAATATTAACTTTGCAAAACTAAATGAAACAGTCAGGTATGTGAAAATGTTTTAAGATTTCTTTCCAATGTGAATCAGCCGAAATATAAGAACACAAAAAAAAATTCTGTACTTACATACTAAAATGTAAAATTTTCACTTAATCTACTTCACATATCTATTAGTTGTCTTTCTTCTGACTTGGTAGAATCTTCTCATGATTTTATAATAATCTTCATCAAATAACAATAATAGTAATAATCCAACTGTTAAGTAATAACCTCATTAATTACACAACAAAGCAAACTGTTTAATATTTTCCACTTGTATTTTTCACAGACAATCAGTATTAAGCCACTTTAAATCAGAATGTTTGAGCGAGTCTCTCATAAACCTGTAAGAAAGAATGCAGCCTTTATTTTTCCCAATCATAAAACCCTCCCCTCCTCTAAGATGAAGGCTAACAGTTCTCTCTGATTTGGCCTCACTCTTTTTGTTAGTCTTTTCTTTAGGCCTTGTTGGTTTCATTCTCTCAAGACAATGACATCAGCACTTATCATAATACCTTATGGGTTTTTAGTGTATTTATAAGGATATATAAGAGCTTAATATGCAAAAAGGTCTTATTTATCCTAATTTTAATTAATGCCACTGTTCCATAAAACTAATACCAGGTTGACCATAGATGCCTATATGTTTGGTAGTTTCTATAACCATAAGCAAATTTTATACTCATACAAGTTGTATTATTTACCTTTCATATAATTTGTTCAACATTGAATATGAAGGCAAGAAGCATAACACTCCACGTGGGACTACTTCACAAACACTTAGCACAAGCCTTCCTATTTCATCCTGGAACTGCCATGTTTCTGTATTCTGATACGTCGCTTGTAAAACTTGGTCAGTTGGTCCTCTCCCAACTGTTCCAACCCAAACCTGAAATAAATGGTTACTTGGTTCACATTCTTATTGTACTGCATTTTGTTAAAAATAATTGGAATACTGTACAGTACTATGATATTCAGCAGCAATTGGTTAACAAATTATTATATCAACTACAAAATACAGTGAAGACATTTTCACCCTAAACGCAAACAAACTGTCATGATCCTGTATCACACAATTTCCCTCATATTTACATCAAACATTCTTTGGTGTGTAAATAGAATGCTTTACTGTACCAAGTACTTGGTAAATTTTATGTGCAATCATTACTTCTGTGCAAACTTGTAAAACCCTAGCATATCCACCTGCTGGGCGTAAGAGGGAAATCCTACTTCTTCCTAATGGGAAAAGGAATTATTTGAATTATATAAATATCCTTGAATAATTTCAAACATTCAGTCTCTTCTGTAGGTTTCTCAATTGTGTTCAGAAACTCATCAGCTGCCTCTTAGTTGGCAAAAGCTGCTGCTCTTATAATCTTTATATGCATTCTTACCATCCTCCTGAAATTACCTAACCAGCATTTGCTGGCAATGAAAGTTGGAAACCTAGATCCTTCACCTTCTGTTGCCTTTCAGATTTGTATGAGAACTTGACTCTTCCTAAAACATATTAATTAATCTATTGGGATGCCCTTTTAAAGCAATCCAGCACCCATAGCAAAGCAGGCCTTTCCACAGGAGAGAGAGTATTTCAGACATGATGCACTGCCACTGCTGCCAGCTTAGCTGCAGCAATGAATTCATGAACTGATTTTTCTTTCTTGTGCACATACCTTGCAGTCACCTTATCGCTGCCATAATGGCAGGCAACCTCAGCATACAAGTCCAAAAAATCTAACAATTCAAACCATTTCTTGCACTGTTTTCACTTTCTTTGGCCTCTTGGTAGTGCTTTTAACGACTTTAGACTTTTGCGTCATGACTGATTTCAGATTTTACATCTGTACTTCATTAAATAAGATATGAGAACCATGGGAGCCTCTGATCACTATGACAGACAATCATGTATATACGGCTGGGAGCTGAGGCAAAAAAAGCTGGGATCACTCCAACGAAGCACTGATTGGCAGTTCTTTAGTGAATTGTGCCTTTAAAAAAATCTAACTTTTTTAATAAAAATTGCTTTAGTACAGTATTTAGGTTAGCACAGTAAATGATAAATTATTGTAAGTACTTATGAATTTTTTGTTTCCTCTACATTTCCAATCCTATGTATGTTGTCTGTGACATTTTATTTTTATGGCTGTAAATAAAAAAAAAAGACGTAGTATTGCAGTGCAGTATATTATTATTATTATTATTATTATTATTATTATTATTATTATTATGTCCAGATTAGTATACTTTTCAAGTACTTGTGATTTATATTATCTTTACCTACTATTTTAGGGACTTGTGACACATCATCTTTACCTTTTTTATATTTTTCCCAACTGCAGATCATGCTGTCTACAGTTTGTAAATGTCTGAGTGTGTGTAACTTTAAAATACTTTGAGTTTTCACTTATTATATATATATATATATACAGTATATATATATATATATATATATATATATATATATATATATATATATATATATATATATATATATATATATATATATATATTATATATATATATATATATATATATATATATATATATATATATATACATATATATATATTATTGATTTGTGTACATTTAAAATGACATTTTTTATAATAAAATAAAGTTTTATATATACAGTACTTATCCAGTAATTACATAACTATTAGTTTCTTTTAACCTGCAGATCAAAATTTTGAAATTGCAGGTCCGCTAGTTTCTTATGGTTATGGTGACATGCCCTGCCCACTTTCGGGTGTAAGAGAAGGTACAACATAGTAAAGAGCTTCAATCTGTTTATGCCCTTATGTCCAACTGAAGGGAGGCGGGTGGGCTCCGATTATGTAATTACTGGGCACGTATATATAAAACTATTTTATTACAAAAATGTCATTTTTATATAAGTATCTTAACCAGTAATTACATAGCTGATTCTCACGTTGAATGGACGTGGGAATGTTGGACAAATCTACCCCAAAACGTTACTAATAGTAATGAGTTTGAGAATAGAAATTTGCTAACATTGAATCAATGTTGTTGAACCTTACTTGATAAGAGAGCTGCCACAGGTAGATACTGCCTCTGGTTGGCGCTCATCTTATCCAGTAGAGGCGACGCGGTAGCGCCTTGAGGGCCTACTCCTACAGTGGATGCTTTGTAGTGATGGACTAAATTCTGACTGCTAGCAAAGTACAAGATGCCCCTGCCCAGGGCGCATTTACACACAATATAACCAAGATGCCCCTGCCCAGGGCGCATTACCACACAATATAACCAGAGTAAATAATCACCATAACCACTTAAAAACACCAATACCCAACCATAACCAAAAGACTGGAGGGTACTCCAAGTACATAGTACTCCCAGGCTCTCCAAAACTCAGCACCCTAAGCAGAGACTCCCAGGGAAGGAGCTTCTCCAGTCGCATAAAACCTGTAGCTCGACCTGGACAATTTGGAAGGAGGGGAATCAAAAACTGCTTTGCCTTGTTCCCTCTTCTTAGAAAACCAATCTTCTACTTCCTCCAGTGCCTTCCTTGCTGAAGAGGAAAGAACTAACTTCGCTAATTTCGAAGGGCCAACTGAGGGGGCTCCCATAAAGAAAGTCGAAGCAGGAACAGAGGGAATAGTTGGCGAGAAGAAGCCTGGACAGGTTGCTAGCAGGAACCTCAACAGCGCAGAGTACGCCGATGAGGGCGCATCTTGATCGGGAACAACCTCTTCCTCAGAAGAGACAGGAGAAAGCGATAAGTCCGCTGTTGTCTGAGCTGTGGGGGGAGCCTTCTGAAGCAAACTAAGAATATTATCCAGTTTGCTCTGAATCGGGTCAACTGCAGGAGGAACAATGTCCGAAACGACACTACTAAGAAGCGGTGGAGGAGTGGGCGCCAATGGGCGCTCGGGAGGCGCTGTAGAGATGGGAGTCAGTGACGAAACCTGTTGATGAACGGGCACCAGTGGGTGCTCAATCGCAAATGGGAGCTTGAGCGCTCCGATGCTAGTTGCTGGCCACTCGGGCGCTGAGTGTAGAGACGAAGGTGCTGGGTGCGCAACTCCTGATGCAGTAGCTCCTTTATATGACGAAGAATGTCTCCGTGCCACAAGGCGCCTCGGCGCCAATTTACGATCATTGCCAGAAGAAGCAGAAGAGAATTGTTCGGGGCTATCCCAATGACTGCACGATGGGTGCACTGAATCCCTGCCCTTCTTGCAAGGAACAGGGGAAGAAACTTCAAACTCCACTACACGCTGCTTCAGCAGACGTGACTTGCCCGCACAGCGCTGCACGCGTCTGGGACTCAAATCCTCGGAGCTGGAGGATACATGTATACAATGAGCGCTCACTTGAAGGCCTTTCCAACGGCATTTGGTTGTAGTCTGGGACCTCCCTTAGGTTGCCAGTTTGACTCCTCCCAGGTGCTGGGGAGTATGTCAGGGACCTTGACCTAGGAGAATCGGAGGTCTGAACAGCCACCTCCTCCATTACCACTGCACTTGCACTGGGCGCCACGGGGCACCTATTAACTTGAAGCGAGTGTCGATTTTCAACTCCAGACTGACAATGGTGTTGGGGTCGGAAATGTGAGAGCCAGGTAAAGGAGAGGGTTGCACAGGTGGAGGAGATGGAATGGGATTGGAAGAAATTACAGGAGCAACTGTATCTGACTTAATGGATGAATCCTGACTAGCTAAAGCTTTACTAGATTCCCTAGCCATAGCTTTCCTCTTTCTATATCTGGCTAGTTTCTTGCTATATGCATCTAAAGTCTAAAGTCTTCCACTTCTTGATATCCCAGTCATTACACTCCCCACAACGTAAATGTACTGAACATGTTTGTCCCCAACATGGAATACAAACAGTGTGCGAGTCGTAAGATTCTTTAGTTAGTCTGGTATTGCAGCCTTTGCTGCAATACCTAATGCTAGCGCTACTAGTGTCAGACATCCTAGAAAAGTCTAATACAAGTCCAAAAAAACGGGCAAAGAGTTGTCAATCAATGATCAAAATTTGCCTAACACTATGTTAATTATGCCGAGAGGCTACGGAATTAAATACTGTACTTCACCAATTGAAGATAAGTCAAACAACCAGCAAAGTATAAATTCCAAAATTCGAGCTGCTGCCAACCACAGTCCTTCCACCACAACCGGCAGAAACAGACTGAAGCTCTTTGCTATGTTGTACCTTCTCTTACACCCAAAAGTGGGCAGATCATGTCGCCATAACCATAACAAACTAGGGGACCCGCAATTTCAAAATTTTGAGCTGCCAGTTAAAAGAAACTAATAGCTATGTAATTACTGGGTAAGTTACTTATATAAAATAATAAAACAGACTAATATGCAAATGCTTCTTTATGCATTTCTGTCTTACCAAACTTTACTAATTTTCAACATTTCTAGCTGATGTGAGTCAGTTAAGGTGTTTACATGAATTGCCATAAAACTCACAAAAACAAATCCATTTACAGGAAATTCAATGGTCAACTGTAGTGTCTGCTACTTTTTTAGCCAAGTGTCAACTGTGCATCCATATTCTGTTGAGGTGATATGATACTACACTACCTAGTACTAAAAGCCTACAAAACTTGGGAGTAGTCTCCTCTGCTGTGTTACAAATACTGATGCAATGCACATTTGCCTGAACCATTTTTTACTTTAATTTTACAGTATATTTTCACAGAAGCATTCTTCTCTTCAGATGCTTAATTATTGACTTTTTCACTTGTTCCATGCATGCATGCTCATTTGAATAAAAAAAAAGCAACAACAACAATTGAAATATCTCAACTGCAGTCAGTACAGTACATTTATTTTTACTTTTGTCTGACATGCTTGTTTATTCTTACATCCAACATTCAATTTCAAAATTCATAGGTAAAGTATTTAACAGAATAGAATTATCAGGTATATGCTGCCTCTGCTCATCTTCAGCAAACAAAAAAATATTAAAAATCCAAAGAGCTCTCTGGACATCATAAAAAACAAAGGCATGACAGATATACAGTACAGAGAACATCATTAACTGCATATTAGCTAGATAAGAGAAAGTAAAGAATAATATACATACCTGGTTCTTGTCAATAACATGATTAGCCTCAAGTTGAATTTGAAAAGGAACAGACAGTTCTGACTGAAAGGAGCTCATAGGTGAAAGTGTTCCAGAGGTAAGGATAACTGATCGGGCACTTTTTCCAATTGACAAGAATGCTACTGCTGGATTAAGGCACCAAAAATGTAGCAAGTACTCCCACCCAACAGAACTATTTTTCCTGTAGTATCCACCTTTATCCTGAAATAAAGTAAAAAAAAAAAAACTTTTACTTGTTGTCAATTTGAAATAAAATGCATAGCATTAAAGACACACCCCTGAAAACTGGGAAACTGAAACCTTAACTCATGCTCTTTTGGTATTAATTCAACCAGTAATTCAAGTATACAACTTATTCAGGCCAAACAGTCAATGCTTTGAGGTGTGACACTGTGTTATCAACACAAAATTTCATTTAAATAAAAACCCCATATAAAGAAAATAAATACAGTAATGGAATTCTGACTGGTATAATACCACTCAGTACCTGTACACAGAAATAAACATCCAATGCAATGAATTTAGAATTCTGTAAATACAGTAAAAAATATTCTGGCAAAATTTAAAGGACGACTTTTAAAAGGGCATAATAACTGCAAAATAAAAAATACAAAAAAAAACTATGATTATGGATGACCAAAACACTTCATACTTACACGATTACCAGTAGTTCTAACTTGTGTTCTTACAAGTGCTATACGATAGTCATCTCTGAATTTCATTTCATCCATGTAAAGAATATTAAGCATAAGGAAGAAAGATTTCAAAAATATTGTAGTTGGGCCCTTTAGACGTGGATTATTTTCCTCCGGGTCTTGATCTGCTGACACCATTTGAAAGCATTTCTGCAAATGAAAAATGTTTAGAACTTTGATCACTATGAAAAATAAATTATGACAAAATGACATTTCCTGACATCACTGGGGTTTTTCCTCACAAGTTATTGTACTCTGTAAACATTCAAATGGTGGTCAAATGCCATAAATGGTGGTCAAATGCCATAAACATGTAATTCATGAAGGAAAGAAGGCATATAAAATTTGGGCCAAAGGCCAAGCACTGGGACCTATGAGCCCATTCAGCACTGAAACAATGACTGAGACTAAAGGAGTTTGAAAGATATAACAGGAGGAAAACCGTGCAGTTGTAATAAGAAACAATTGTTAGCAGAAGGTGGAAGGTAAGATAATATAAACAGAAGTGGTAAAAGGAATGAAAGGGGTTACAGTTAGGGGACGAAGGGACACTGCAAAGAAGATTAAGTAATGCCTACAGTGAAGCACATGAGGTTCACTGATGGCACTACCCCCCTTCAAGGAGTAATTCATAAAAGATTAATTCATAAAAGATTTACTATACTTCATACAACTTGAAAATATAAGACTGTACTGTACATTTCCAGTGAGTGACTTTACAAAGTACACACACATGCATACTGGACACCTAAGCTAAGAGAATGACCTAATTAGTATATGGCAGGTTAAGCACAAGGGATACTGCTAAGGACATGTTAAAGAATTCTCCCCATTAGAGGGACCACTGACTGACTGCCTAAACTGTTGTGTAAGGACCTTGTATTTATATCTAACTTCTTCTAAACATGAGGTTGACTAAATTTATACTAAAAAGTTTGAGAAGTGAATAAATTCCTTACACATTCTACTAACAATATAAAATTATATTACACAAGCATCCATTTAGAAATAAGTGAATTCTCTTTTACTTACCCTTAGTTCTTCATATCTGTCTGGTCCAAGCTTTAGATTTGTGAGATTTGCCACCATATCAGTGCCACTGAGGATTCTTCCTGAACGATCAAACTCCTTGTAATCATTTAAGTTATCTTTATTCAACTCTATCCATCCACTGAGTGCAGACAGTGCCTGAGACTAGAGAAAATACAGTAACTTTATGGTGTATCATTTTTTATATCAGTAAATTGTTTAACCAGATCACACAGTTGAAATTCTTTACCTGAAGTAGCACTGCCCCAGAGGGTTTGTTCTTAATGAATGTATTAAATCTTATCTAATGTATTGCAAATCTAAAAATTTAATGATTGATGAAATGAAAATGTTAAAAAAGATTCTCATAAAATTTCTTTCAAGGATTTGTTGCCAATATTCAAAATACATTGTTGATTGAAAATGTAGCTATTGTTCTGCATTCAGGAATTGGGTCATGTGGGTTATTAATCAAATAATCAGGAATCAGACAAGTGTGACCAATTCAAAGATAAATAGGATAGTATTACTTTGCAGTGGTTGTTCCTTTTAGAAGAACTCTACCAAACTCCAGTAACTGATTTATTCTGTTTTACTGTACTTAGTTACTGTCAGATTCATTATTCCACAATGCCAGCCATTTACAAAAGAGAAAGTAACATACTGTATCACTGATAGAAAAAAGTATATTTGATCTAGTCATAGTAATTGCAGTTTTGGTTGCTGTATCACATCCTCATTCCCTTTAAATCCTACATATACAGGGACCCAACTTACTTCAATATTTATACCAGTTTCATATAATTTACAGAATGAAAAGTTACTGATAAAAGTGATTTTTAAGATAATCATTTTGATCCTCTTCTAAATACCTGTAGTTGCTGATCATAATTGTATAAATCAATTCTGGTGTAATAATACATAAGATGTGTCTACCTACAAATATTGATGAAATCTAAACAGTATGCCTGAGGGGAATTCAGTCTGACTTTACTAATAAGTCAATACTTAATATCCTCGGTAGTGCCTTTACATCTCTGAACATTCTGGGAAAGTCACTCCCCATCAAAACTTCCTTGAACAATAATCTAACCAACATGCAGCAACTAACGAAGTAAGAAATTCCAGTGAACAGTCTACACTACGTGATTCTACCTTGGAAGTAACGAACCCTGTAATCTTTTGAATCAAAAACTAATTCTTAAACAAAAAGGTAAGTTCTAAAGACAAATAATTCTGGGCATGAAAAATTCTATTTACTGGATTTCCAAACTGTACTTATTACTGCTATTATTTATGCTATTTTTTGGTTATAACCAAGTGAACAGCAAGAATATTTTGGATACCTATTAATGTAGGTTAATAACTTCAGCAATCATACCCTGACTCTTAAAACCTAATGTACACAGCAGTTAAAAGGAGATAAAACCAGACACTAGCAGATCTTGGGAACCTGGGCACATGGACCCCAATGAAAAATAATGACAAAATAATACTGAAGATTTAGATAATAATAACTTAAATAAGAAATATAAAATGGGGAAAAAATCTATTATAGAAATAATAATAAAATTGACAGAGTATGTGTGTGTATGTATGTATATATATATATATATATATATATATATATATATATATATATATATATATATATATATATATATATATATATATATATATATATATATATATATATATATATATATATCTTTATATACACATACATATATATATATATTTATATATATGTACGTATGTATATGAAAATTGGTGGCCCCATGAAATTTTTCTGGATCAGCTAGTGTCTGTAGATAATGAGTAAATTTATCAAGCCAATCAATAACTCACTCAGTACATTACATTTGATCATAAAATGCTACAAATGAAAAACATCAATAATCTTTTTTCTAATTTCCTGAGATCATCTAATTACTAGAAAGCACATTTACGTTTGTATCGAGATTTAAATCTTCAGGCTTTGCTGTTGTACTGAATTCTATTCATAAAAACTTGAAATTGCAAAGGCTTCCTAAAAAGCATCATCCAGTTTGCCTAGCTTAAACAACTAAATTTAATCAAATTTATTTACAAAGAATCAAAGAGTTTAACAAATTCTTTAAAAATGCTAACTACTAAATTTTAACAAAACTATCAAACTTTCTGATTTATCACTACTTAAAGCTGTCATTTCATAGTCAATGTTTATTTTACATCTCACAAAAACAATAAATCTACTTCAACCAAATTTTTAATTTATTTAAGCTCAGTTCAATTCAAACTGGCTTTTTCATTTCCACCTGGTATACTCCTCCTGTCACTCAACACAACTAGAAAGTTGCAGAGACAGAGGGAAGTGAGCCTTGCATAACACTGTATGAAATACTAAATATCCTATGTATCATCCCTCCAACAAAGCTGCTTTACTTTATGCCTGTTAATTTTTAACTTTCCCTTTGGTCACTACCCACCCTATGCGAATTATTCAACTTTGAAATGCTCAAATTTTCACCACCATTTACAAAGAAACTCTTTCATAAACCATTTGCTAGTTCAAACATCTGAATGCTTATTCTGTTAAACTAGTTCACAAGGAGTATGCACAAGGAGTATCATATCAAGTTGTACGCACACACACACACACATATAAGAACAATGCTCAATGGAGCCAAAGTAGTATAGTCATTCCATGTTCTATTTAAGAATAACATAGTATGCTGATCCATCAAGAAAGCTAGACACCAAAGCCTAAAAAGGAGGCATCAACTGGAGCACTGAATGTTCCTTCCATACCACAATTTTCAGCAAGAATTTATTTCTGCTACTGAAAAATTATGGACTTTAAAACATAATACACTGAGTGCAGTTTTTATCAAGTTAAATGTGATTTTTTTGTAAAGAATTACACACAGTAATTTTATAGAAATAATCAATGTGAGGAATTAAGCACACCACAATAAATTACACACCCCTTTCAATTTAAATATTTTAATTTGCTTAGCTACCACAAAAATTAGACTGTTGTCCAACATGCTAGAAACACTTCAAGAACCAGCAGTCAACTTACAAGGGTGTTACATTCTTCCTTGCAGAAATCCAATTCAACCAGCCTGTTAAAATCTTTTATTGCTTCAGCGAATTCCTCCTCTTTCATGGTGCATGAGACACTATCACGGGCACTGTCCTCTATGTTGTGAGCTTCATCCAAAACAATGATTTGGTTCTTTAAGTCAATGCTCATCTGAGGAAAATTCACATACAAATGCTCTGAAACATTTGGGTAATATTTTATTGCAAGTTATCCAACTCTATGAGCATGCAAAGCTTACTTCTCAATAGGCAAAACTAAGATCAACAACATTTCACAGTTAGTGTCCTCCTTGTTGTAACTGGAAACACAAAAGTAAGTACTGTTATATAACTTAATCTAGGGACCAATGAAAAGAAATGGTAATCACTATTAACACCCCCCTTGAAAAGAAATGGTAATCACTATTGACACCTCCCATGAAAAGAAATGGTAATCACTATTGACACCTAAGTTTATCGTGTAACTGAAAAAAAGGAGCAATCGAAGTCTCACGAACCTTCACCAAAACAAAGGTACAATCTTGAATGCAAGGCATCCACACCATCCTAAACAGTACCCTCCCCATTTTACTTGCATAATAACCCTTGGAAAATCTAAGGTACACATCTGAATGAAGGATCCTGGTTCAACCTTTCAAATACAATATTACTATTACTTTCAAACCCCAGTAAACACTGAAGACTATGAACAGCATCACAAAAAACACAGTGATTGTTAACTATCTAATACAAGTTTTACTTTGAGCAAGAGTCTATCTATACAAGGCCACCCAAAATATGTTGCTGTAGCTTACACCTAGGAATATTTGCATTACGAAAACAAACCAATTTTATACGTAAGGTGAACCCATACTCACTGAATCTCTTATGAGGGGATCAATGAGGTAATTGTATGGACAAAAGATGATATCTGCTGTCTCCTTCAAGGATCTTGCGCTGAAGTATGGACATGCCCCAATTTTCTTGCCCAAGACCACAAGATCCTCAATGTCCCAAGCATCCTGGATGCCATAACTGCTCAACCTGTCGTGTGTTTTGATCTTGTTAACGCCATGGTTGAATCTGCAACCTGGGCCCTGGAACAGTTGGATAAATTACTAATAGTATAAAACTTGGGGCAAAACACCTTACTATCAGTTTATTATTTATAATGTGAGCATACTAATATCAAAAAGAAAAACTTACATCACTCGTCAACCATTGAATAACAATAAAACGTGTGTGTGTGTGTGTGTGTGTGTGTGTATATATATATATATATATATATATATATATATATATATATATATATATATATATATATATATACATATACATATACGTATACACACATTTATAATGTATCTTCTTTGTACCTTAATCCCATCTTTTTTGGTAACCATGTATACTCCAACAATCCTCTTGTATGTATGTATGTGTATAATGTGATATATATATATATATATATATATATATATATATATATATATATATATATATATATATATATATATATATATATATATATATATATATATACATATACTGTATATACTCATATATATGATGGTAGTAATCTACACATGAGCACATATTTTACAGAAATAAATTTCTGACATCTGGATCGAACTCCAGTCTCTCAAATGACAGGCCAGGCCCCTACCAACTGGACCACAAAAGTCATAAAAGAAGTTGGAACCTAAATACTTACATACCTAAGGATTTTCCTGCGCAGGCTGCCGCCTAACATACCAGTAAATTTTACCCTACTTTCCAACCCATCAGTAACATATATCAAAACACCACGGGGGAAGCCATGTGTTCTCTGATATATAAAATCATGTGTACGAGCCATTATAAGCACACACATACACACATATATATATATATGTGTGTGTGTGTGTAGCTCCAGAGAAGCAGAGCCTTCAGGCTTCTCAGCAGGTTTTTTGTAATGAAGTTTAGCCACATGCCAACTTCCTGATCCTAATAAGCATTTTCTTTAATGATGTTGATTCCTCAAAAAAGAAAAAAATAAGTAAAAAAAATAAAAAAAAATAAAAAAAAAACAGAACATCATTCACTGCCAAAGCTCATCTTCAAGGTTCACTGACAATACTGTAATGCAAACAGTTTTCCCAACTTTCCAAGTCAAGAATATATCAGGAGTTGGAACTG